>NC_092838.1:8462237-8787487 GCF_039878825.1 Excalfactoria chinensis | reverse complement strand
GAGCAACGTGCTGCGGGACCCCCACACACACACCCAGCTGTGCCCAAACTGCGCAGTGCCGGCGGGGACTGTGTCCCTCTCAGCCTGTCCTCACCGGGGGCCGGTTGACGAGCCAGTACGCCTGCTCCTGGCAGTCGATGACAATGCGGTCACCCTTCCGCCGCTGCTTGGCTGCCCTGTCCGTGCAAAAGAGCTGGGGGTTGGCAGGCACCTGGGGGCTGCCCGGCCCCGCTGCCCATTGCCGTCCCCATCGTGTCCTCACGCTCACCGCAGCTGCTCCCGCGCCTGCATGACCACGAAGTCCCATGTGTGGTTGATCCTCTTGTGCAGGAGGTTGTAGTTGTCCTGGAGGGCAGCAGCCAGGTGGGCACAGCGTGGCACCCGCACCCTTGCCGTACCCTGAGTCCTATTGCTGTTCCAGCACGGGAGCAGCACCCTTATTGCGCCCCCACACCAGGTGAGCTGAGGCCGCACAGCTCATCACAGGCACCGCTCACCTTCTCGTGCTCGATCAGGTCACCCTGCTTACGGATGTTCTTCTTGGCCAGGTAAATGGCTGCAGAGGAACGGAGCCGCTCAGCAGGGCAGGGACCCACTGTGGTCTGCAGGGTCTCAGCTGGTGGGCACCTACCATAGTCCAGCTCGGTGGCCGGCCACTTGGTGCTGGTCCAGAAGTACGGGGTCTGTGGGGAGAGGGGCCGGGCTGAGCGGCACTGGGGTGCTGTGGGGTTGGTGTCGGGACCGTGAGCAAAGAGGGCACCCACCTGGAAACGGTACGGCGACTCATCAGCACGCAGCACCAGGCTGCGGGGGTCCCGGAGCGGGTAGATGTAGCCGTGCCTCACGATCAGGTTGCCGAGGTGCAGCGACTCTGGGTGGGGGCAGCGGGGGCTGCTGGGCGGCTCTGGGACCCTCCGGGACCCCCCCCGCCCCGCCCCGGGCGCTCACCCTCCTCGGAGATGCCGTACTTCTGGATGAGCCACTCCACGATGTCGTTCCCTGGGGATCGTGGCAGCGCTATGACGCCGTGCGGCGCCCCGGTCCCAGGGAGCACGCGGGGTTACGGGGCACAGCCGCCCGCCCCAGGGAGCGCCCGGCCAGCGCAGCATCGCTCCCAGCTGCTGTTCTGAGCGCAGTTCTGAGTGCCGGGAGCTGCGCCGTGCCACCCGAGGGCCGCCCCCGTGCACCGCTCGGACCCGCGAGGGCGGCACCGCTCCCCTCCCCACCACCGCGTCTCCCCGGACGCGACAGCCCACCTGTCATGGCATGGGGGATGACGGTGATGAGCAGCCTCTGGTTCCTCATCTTGATGCCCATGTCCGGGTCCTGCATGCTGACGATCATCCGCTCCATCTGCGGGGCACCGGCCGCGCTCAGAGCCACGGCGGAGAGAGAGGGGGCGCGGGGAGCGGGGACGACCGGCAGAGCCGTCTCTGAGCCGGGGCGGCCTCACTTCCTCCCCGCGGACCCCGACGGCCGGCGCGGTGCCCCTGCCCGCTCCCTGCCCCGCACACGCCCGGTGCCGGCTCACCTTGCCCAGGCACGGCATCTGCAGGCGGGGCTGCCCGCCGCCGCGGGGACCTCCGATGGTCATAGCGGGTGCGCGTCCCGCACCGCACCGCACCGCACCGCACCGCTCCTCTCCGCCCGGGGCTGCGGCTTACCCGGCCCCGACCCCGCCCCGCCCCGCCCCGCCCGTCCGCCCCGCGCTCCCCCTCGCGGCTGCAGCGCTCCGCTGCCCGCCCGGTGCCCCCCGGGGCGGTGCGTGGCCGTGCGGGGCGGTGCGGGACCGGGGGCGGCCGTCGGGGCCCGGAGTCCGTCGAGGGGCGGTGGACGGGGAGAGGGCGGGGAACAAGAGGGTGTGCGGGGTGTGTGTGTGTGTGTGTGCAGGTGTGTAGGGTGTGTATGGGGTGTGAGTATGGGGTGTGAGTATGGGGAGCGTGCGGGGTGTGCAAAGAGCTCCCAGAGCGGGGCTATTTGGGATATCTCTATTTGGGATACGCGGGGTGTGTGTAAGCAGGAGGTACTCGGTGCGTGCCGGGTGTGTCCAGAAGGCACACGGGATGCGCGCGGGGTGTATGCGGGAGGCACACGGGGTGAGCGCGGGGTGGTGCGGGATGCACGCCGGGGTCGGACGGCGCATTCGGGGCCGGTTCAGGGCACGGGCCGAGCGCTCGCAGCGTGAGGTGCGGGCAGAGCTCCGTGTGCGCTGAGGCCGCCGGCTCCGGCTGCGCCCCGATCCCGCCGGTGCCGCTCGGCTCGCGGACGGCTGCGGGCAGAGCACGCGGTGCGGGCAGTGCGGACAGGCGCGGTGCGGGCGGGCGGCGGATGAGCTCACTGCAGTCACACCGCCCATGAGCGGGGCTGGAGCCGCCCGGCGCCGAGGGGCGGGGGCGGGCGGGGGCGGGCAGCGGAGCCGCCGCGTCTGCGGGAACCGCCGCCGCCGCCGCCCCGCCGGGCCGCGCCGGGCAGCGCCGAGCGCAGCGGGGAGAGCGCAGCGGGCGCCGGGAGCGGAGCCGCGGGACCCCTCTCCCCCTGCAGAGCCCCCCCCCCGGGGGCCCGGCGCGGCCCGGCCATGCTCGGCCTGGACGTGTGCGAGGCCGGCGGGCAGCTGCTGGAGCTGCTGTGGCTGACGCTGTGCTACCGAGGTGAGCGGCGGAGGGGCGGGCGGGCGGAGGGCAGCGTCGGGTGTGCGGGGAGGTCCGGGGGGGGGGGGGGTACGGCACGGGCCGAGCGTCGCCCCCGCAGCCGCCGACAACAGGTGGGGCAGAGCCCGGGGAGCCCCGCAGCGCCCATCCCGGTCAGCCCCCGGCGCTGCATCCCGGCGCGGTACCGCGATGTGCGGGGCCGCTGCCTTCTCCTGGGGCTTGGAGACGTGCCGGGGGTGAGCGCGGGGCTCCGCGTGTAGCGTGGGCTCCTGGAGTCGGGCACGATGCAGTGGATGGGCCCTCGTGTCCCCCGCCCTGGGGATGCCCCCCCCGCCGGTGACCGTGCACGAAGGGCGCTGCGGGCTGCAAACGCACCCCGAGCCGCACACACGTAGCACCACGGCTCATCTCGCCGCACGGCTGTGCGGAAATGCAGCCGGCGGCACCGCCTCTGGGCTCCGTTGTGCCACCGGGCCCTGGGGACACGCAGCCTTGGGGACACGCGTCCCGGTGTCATCACCATGGCCCCGAGCAGGGGGGCAGCACGGCTGCCGCATGGCAGCTTGGGGGCCATCTCCCGCATCCATCTGAGCTCATCTCCCCCAGCCCGGCAGTGCCGGTGTATCTCCGGGGCATCCCTGGGGTGTCCCCGAACTGCCACTGCCTGTGCCCCGCAGACATCATGGCTGACAAGGAGGGGGTGATGCTGTCACTGGAGGAGGAGGAGGAGGATGCCGACGTGGCCCTGGCGTACAAGACGCCGGAGAGGAAGAGCCTGCGGGAGATCCAGGAGCTGGACCCGGGGGATGAGAGCCTGCAGAAGTACAAGCAGGCGCTGCTGGGCAACATCCCCGTGGCCGTGGGTAAGGCTGGGGCTGGTACCCCATACACACAGCACCCCGAGCATCCCGGCACCCCGACACGTCACACCAGGTGATGCAGCCTCAGCAGGCGCAGGGAGCTGCGGTGTCCCCATCCCTGGAGGCATCCCCATGGGGAGGGCACGTCCCAAATGCGTCACCCGCGGGCGCTGCCTGCGCCCACCCCACTGCAGGGAGACCCCGGCATCCCCTGCTGTGGGTAACGCTGCCCGGGGACCCCGGTTGCCGTGGTTACAGGATCACCGCTGCAGTTGCCATAGGAACGGTTACGAGGGACCGGGGAATTCATTGGGATGGCAGAGATGGAGCGAGCGGCCGCGGGGGGGCTGTCAGCGCTGAGCCCCCCCATAGCCAGGGGCTGCCCTTGTGCCTTCGTGGGCTGAGCTGTGCCACAGGGCTTTTAACACGGGCTCATCCACAAAGGGTTTGGGCTGCATGGAGCCCATTGTCCTCTGGCTGCTATGTGCAGCCTGTTGGGGCACATGGGCATCCTCCCCAGGAGCCCCCAACCCTCCTGCTCTATGGCCTGAGTTGCCAACCCCATGGGTAAGGGCCACATTACATCACTTGTCTCCAGATGCCAGCGTGCCCAACGTGCAGGTGACAAAGCTGACCCTGATGTGTGAGCAGGCGCCGGGGCCCATCACCATGGACCTGACGGGTGAGTGCTGTGGGTCCTCCGTGGCGGAAGGGAGGAGGAGGAGGAGGACGGGTGCCATGATGATGAGGCCATCTGCCCCCCGCAGGAGACCTGGAGGTGCTGCAGAGCCGTCCCTTCGTGCTGAAGGAGGGGGTGGACTACAGGGTGAAGGTGTCCTTCAAGGTAAGGCCCTGCTCCGTGGGTGCCTGACACCCACCTGAGGGCTCTGTGCCTCTCTGGGGGTCTCTGCCCACCTGAGGACCCACACTGCCCCCGGTATCACTGCCACCCGGCCATGTGCCACCCTTGTCTCTGCTCAGTGCCCATCCCAAGGAGCTGCATGGCAGTTCAGTGTGGGTGGCTATAGGGTGGGTTCCCCTCCCAGCCCACCATGCGCAGCCACTCACAGCCCCCCTTTGTGCCCCGCAGGTGAACAGGGAGATCGTCTGCGGGCTGAAGTGTCGGCACCTGACGTACCGCCGCGGCCGGCCGGGTGAGTGGGGTCAGGGGTGGGATGGGGCAGCACCGCCCGGCCCCGCTCACCCAAACCCCTCTCGCCTTCTCGCCCAGTGGACCGCGACGTCTTCATGGTGGGCAGCTACGCGCCGCGGGCCGAGGAGTACGAGGTGGTGACGCCGGCCGAGGAGGTGCCGCGGGGCCGGCTGGCGCGTGGCTCCTACCGCGTCCGCTCGCTGGTCACCGACGACGACAAGACGGAGCACCTCTCCTGGGAGTGGGGGCTGTGCATACGGAAGGGCTGGGAGGACTGAGACCCCCCCCGGTCCTACCATTGCGGGGATCCCCCCCCCGCCGCCCGGGGAGCCCTGCCGCCCGCGCCGCCCCACCGATGGGAAGGTGGGGGGGTCCCTTAGCAAAGCGGGCGCCCGCGGTCGTGGTCTTGGCAACCAAAGTTATTTTTAATCGCCGTTTTTTTTTGATACCGACGCCCGACTCGTCCTCGCGGCACCTCCATCGCTGTGCACTGCAATGAGCTGCGCCCGGCCGCGGGCTCTGCTCCTCCATCGCCATTAAACCCTACAGACGTGTCTCTTATGCCGTGTCCGTGTCCCCTGGCCCCGACCAGCTGCGGGGACGTGTGTCTGGAAATCCGCCACCTGCTCGCTGCCTTATCTCTGTGCTGGCAGCCAGTAGCGGAGGGCCACGAGCTCCCACGGCCCAGCACCTCCCGCCCCGCCGCCCTTATCTGCCCCTCTCCCCATGCGAAGGCTTTGGCAGTGGGACGGCGCCATGCGGGGCGGCGCGGTGCTGTGCGTGCTGCTGCTGTCGCTGGCCTGGCTGGGGCGGGTGTGGGGGGCTGAGGGTGGGGAGGAGGATGGGGAGGTGGTGGCGACTGAGGAGGAGGAGGGGGATGAAGAGGATGAGGTGCTCTCAGATGAGCTGGAGGAGGAGGACGGCGTCCTGGTGCTCCATGAGCACAACTTTGCCCGCGCCCTGCGTGAGCACCGGCTGCTGCTGGTGGAGTTCTGTGAGTGCCCGTGGGGAGGGCAGGGCTGGGGGGTGTGAGGGGCAACATGAGGGCCTGAAGGACAGGGGTTGGCAGAGGGGCGCTGGGCTTGAGAGGTGGAGCAGGGAGGGAGGGCAGGGTCCTGGGGTGGGATGCACAGCAGGGACGTGGACCTTGTGGCAGAGGGGATACGAGACATGGGGCACGGCAGCTCACGTGTGCCATTAGGTGCCCTCAGCCTCACCTCTGGGCTGGGGACACCCCTGGGTTGGGGACACCTCTGGGTTGGGGACACCTCTGGGTTGGGGACACCCCCCGTGGGCCGTGCTGTGGTGACCCCGGGCCCTGCACAGATGCTCCATGGTGTGGGCACTGCCGTCGTCTGGCCCCCGAGTTCGCCCGTGCGGCCGCATTGCTGAGGAACGGATCGGAGGCGGCGCGGCTGGGCAAGGTGGACGCCGTGGCACAGACGGCCCTGAGTGCCGAGTTCCACATCGAGGCCTTCCCCACGCTCAAACTCTTCCGTGATGGCAATCGCACCCACCCTGTGGCCTACAGCGGTAGGGCTGTGTGGGGCACTGTGGGGACACGGGGCGGTCAGGGGGCTGATGGTGAAGGGGTGACGGCATCCTGACAGCGGCTCCGTGGCGATGGGGGGTGGCAGTGTGCCGGTGGTGATGTGCCCGGGGGTGGTGGTGGCACACGGTGGGGTGGTGGCTGTGATGGCCGTAGCGGAGGTGGCAGCTCCGCTCCGTGCTCAGGCCGCATGGACGCCGAGGGCATGGTGCTGTGGGTGCAGCGCCGGGCTGGGCCCAGCGCCACGCTGCTGCACGACGCCGACACCGCCGCCGCCTTCGTCAGCGCGCAGGACATCGCGGTGGTGGGCTTCTTCAAGGTGGGCAGGGGCCGGGGGGGCAGGGCTGTGCTGTGGGTATGGCGGTGTATGGCGGTGTATGGCGGTGCTGATGGTGGAGCCGTGCAGGACCTGCGCAGTGAGGCGGCGCGGGCGTTCTACGAGGTGGCCGTGGAGGTGGTGGAGGTGGTGTTCGGAGTGGCCGAGGCGGATGAGCTGTTCAAGGCGTACGGGCTGTCGGCCGACACCGTCTGCCTCTTCAAGAAGGTGAGTGGGGTTGGGGTGGTGGGGCTGCGGCGGGGCCCTGTGCTCACTGTCCTACACCTGGCAGTTCGATGAGGGGCGGACGGACTTCCCCGTGGACCCAGAGCGGGGCCTGGATGTGGCCGAGCTGACGCGGCTGCTCCGTGTGCACAGCCTGCAGTTGGTGATGGACTTCTCCAATGAGGTTTGGCTGCTGCCCGCCCCAGCCCCGGCATGGCCACAGGGTGCCCGGCCTCACCCTCCTCCTGCCTTACAGACCTCCGGCCAGATCTTTGGGGCCAAGATCCCCAACCACATGCTGCTCTTCCTCAACACCTCCGTAGCCGAGCAGCAGGCACTGCGGGATGACTTCCGTGCGGCCGCCAGCGCCTTCCGGGGTGAGGTGAGGTGATCCCATGGCAAGCAAGGATGGGACCTGGGGGACCACGGCCTCAGCACTGCCCGTCTTCCCCTCCAGGTGCTCTTCGTGGTGGTGGATGTGGATGGGTACGGTGCCACCGTTCTGCCCTTTTTCGGCCTGAAGCCCAGCGATGCTCCCACGCTGCGCTTCATCAAGATGGAGAACAACCGCAAGTACCGCATGGAGGAGGACGACTTCTCAGCCGCGTCTGTACGCGACTTTGTGCGGGCAGTGCTGGACGGCAAGGTGAAGGTGAGCAGATGGGTGCCCGGATCTGAACCTGGCCCCAAACAGGTCCCAGCACTGCTCAGTGTGGGCTGCGGCCATCCCTGCTGTCCCCACAGCCCCAGCTGCTGAGCGCAGAGCCCCCCGAGGACTGGAACACGCGGCCCGTTAAAGTGCTGGTGGGGAAGACCTTTGAGCAGGTGGCATTTGATGAGACCAAGAACGTCTTTGTGAAGTTCTGTAAGTGCTGAAGTTCCTGAGCTGCATCGTGGGGCTGAGCCCCTCTCCATGACCTCCCCTGCATCCCCACCCCTCGCCTACCCCTGGTGCCCCTGGCCTGGCCGTGACCTCCGGCCCTGTGCCCGTCACACAGACGCGCCGTGGTGCACCCACTGCCAGGAGATGGCGGCTGCCTGGGAGGAGCTGGGCGAGCGCTACAAGGACCACGAGGACATCGTCATTGCTGAGATGGATGCCACGGCCAACGAGCTGGAGAACATCACCATCAGCGGATACCCAACAATGCACTACTTCCCTGCTGGGCCGGGCAGGAAGGTGGGCAGGGACAGGTGTGGGGAATCCCTGGCTCTGCCAGCACCTGGGGAAGGTCAGGCTCAGATGTCACCCTGTGTCCTCCTCCTGTCCCCCGGCTCCAGATGGTTGAATATAGGAGTGCTCGAGACGTGGAGACCTTCTCCAAGTTCCTGGAGAATGGAGGGAAGCTGCCGGAGGAGCCGCCCACGGTGAGAGAGGTGCCCCATCCCTGGGCAGGGGCTGCCACCCAGGGCACAGACCCTGCAGGACACATGGGATGGGGACAGGGCACGTCCATCCCTGTCTCACCACCACCTTCTGCAGGTGTCCAAGGCCCCAGAGAACAGCACAGAGTCACCGAGCCCATCTGGCACAGCCGAGGCCCGGGAGGAGCTGTGAGCCCCGTCCTGCCGCAGTGGGCAGTATAAATGACCCTGGAAATGATGCGGGCTCTGTCTGTGTCTGTGGGGTGCAGCTGACAGCCCCTGCTGGGGGGCACATGGCACTGAATGCTGCCTGCTTGGCCTCCTGGGGACACAATGCAGCTGGTGGGTGCCACTATGGGGGTTGAGCCCAGTGGGGCGTGCAGGGCAGTCGGTCCCATGGTCAGCTCGGCCTCAGGCACCCACGGCACTGAGCATTCCCATGGACGGGGTGCTGCCTTTGCCTTCCTGTGATGCTGGACCCAACACAGCCCTGGGCACGCTGTGATTCTCATCCTTCCATCCCTGCAGTGTCAGAGTGCTGCAGACAGCCCAGGTTGGCCCTCGTGCTGCCCCAGGCATGGGGCTGTCAGGGTGTGGGGCATGAAGGAACCACAGAAGGCTTTCAGCTTCGTGGCCCCAAGGCCTCCTGCCCCAGGCCTGGACTGCAAGAATGCAGAGCTGCCCCAGGGCTCCAGTCCCAGGAGCTGCTCTCACACCCTGGGAAGGCAGGAGTAACCCCAAACGAGGCTCTAAAGAGGCCTCTGGAGCCTTTCCAACGCCTGGCTCACAACCCAGTCCCCAGCGCTGTCCCCTCTCCCTGAGCTGCTGCTCTGCAGCCATAAGTAATGGCTCTGGGACCCCCATGCCCACCCTGTGGGCAGCCCCACCGTGTGCCCACGAGCCTGGGCCAAAGCAGAGCCCTTCTGTCTGCTCCCATTCTCTGCCCGCTCCCACGTCTGCTCCGCAGGGAAGGAAGAAACCAGAAGGCACCGGGATGTGGGGCTTTATTTCATTTTATCCAAGTACCTTTGAAAAGATCATTGTACAAGTCAGCACATGAGGATGCACAGGAGACACCAGCAGGGCTGCACGGCTGCTGGAGGATGCTGCGCTCAGCAAATGTACATATTTACAGGGAACCCCCTGAGAAAAAAAAAGGGGGGAGACAGAAATCCCAGGCATGGTAACAACCTCACCAGACACAACACCATCAGAACTTAAAAAAGAGGGAGGAAAGACGCTCGTAACACTGTTCCCTGGTTGAAAACGATTGCAGATTTTGCTGGACTTCACATAGCGGTAGGCAAGTCACAGAACCGTGTTTAAAGGCACTCGGTGACGTGTACAAGAGGCTGAGTTGTCCCCACACCAAACCACTCGGCCCCAGCCCTGCAGGCAGCCGGGTTGTGCCCCAGTGTGCTGCAGCAGCAGTGAGCAGCGGGGCACGTGGGCAGGGTGAGTGCTGATGTGGGACCCCCAAGGAGCTGGAGCTGGGGGCACAGGGGCTGGGTTTGCCCAAGGGCCGGTGCAGGGCTGCAGCTGCTGGGGCACAGAGCACAGCCTGGGCTGGTGGGAAGGGCAGGGCTGAGGGCAGGTGGGGCTGAGCTCAGACCCATCTGCACCCCAGAAGTTGCCCCTTACAGTGACTGCAGCATTTGGGGGACCTGGCTGTACAACAGTCCCACAGCTCCTTTGCTGCTGGCTTCGGACCCCTCACACTGCCTCCCCAGAGACACAGAACCTGACAGGAGACACCGGACTCAAAACATGATGGTTTTTGTCCTCAGACTGGAAGTGTCTCATTGGTTTCCTCCCTGTACTACCTCTCTCCTAAGGCAACTCCCCTGAGCAAAGCCCAGCCTTGGCACTGGGGGGCTGCACACAGCTGCCAGCCCTCCATTGGGGCTGCAGCACCCTCCAGGAGGGAACATCTGCCCCAAGAGCAGGCACATGTGGGGGACAAGCACGGAGCATGGGATGCCAGTGTCCAGCCCCGCAGTGCTGAGCAGCTGCTGACCCTCACTGGTGGCCCACAGCCCTGCCCTGGTGGAAGGCACCACGGGAAGCCTGAAGCACCAAGAAGTGGCACCCAGCCTCCCTTCCCTCGGGGATTCACTTGGTCACAAGAAAGCTCAGGAGGAAAACCACCCTACCAGGTCCAACGGCTGCGACTGCCAGGGAGGCAAGAGCCCAACTCGTTCAGAGTGGCTCAATGATCTTCAGTGGGGGCCCCTCTGCGGCGCAGCAGTGACATCCACAGCAGCAGGGACGGCAGCTTGTCGGCTGGGTGCACCCCACCCCAGCGCTGCTCAGAGCCATCCACACTGAGGGGGCAGGGAAGGGTGCTGTGAAAGCGAGGACCACACGGAGCCTGATGGGTGGCTGTACACTTTGGGTGCGTTCTGCAGTACCTGCATGTTTTACATTTACATAAGAGCACTGTGACATTGGAAATATTTTCCTTTTATTACAATATATCAAAAATATGCAGCTTTAGTAAACAAGTTCATTTTACACTTTCTAATGCACTGTACAATGCTACATTACACTTATATTCGGTATGGAGAGGGAGCCCAGGCTCCCACTGGCAGGTTTGTGGGGTGAAACGACTTCCCGTGGCACAGCAGAGCTTGCCCAGGTCCTGGCACAGAGCGGGCTGCGCCGTGGGCTCGCCCAGCGCCTCCTGGAGTAGCACCGCCAGCGTCTGCCCCAGACCTTCTCCAGTCCCAGAGTCTTTCACAGTCCTTTCCTGCAGCCTTGGAGCCTAATCGATCTTCTCCACCTTCCCAATGATCTTCTCTTCGAAGATGGGCAGGATGGTGTCGTCCTCCCGCACCTCCTCGAAGACCACACCGCAGTCAAACTCGTCGCTCACTTTCTTAAAGTAATACCTGAAAGGGAAGAAACACGGGGACACAGAGGGGTTAAAGGGCCACGTGGGACACCACAGTGATACCCAAACAGAGGGTGCAGCACTTGTGTGGCTGTGAGCTCATTATGAATGGGAGCAGCCCCAGCAGACATGGAGGCTGGCATCCATCCCTGCCCTCTCCTAGTGAGGGTAGTCAGAAGGCAGGCAGGCATGTTGAGCAGCTCAGGCGCTGAATCCCAGCCCATTCTCAGCTCTCACAAAAGCTGGCTGGAGGTCCTGATGCTGGCAGGGCCCCGGAGCATTCCTAAGCAGGCTTTCATCCACAGGCAGCTCCAACTTGGAGGGGCTGCCTTGCAGAGCTCCCTATCCCATTCCTGGAGCTACAGAATGACTGTGCAGGGCTCAGCCTCCCTGCTCACACTGAAGGTAATTCGGGGAGCTGAAATGGCTCTGGAAGTTGGGGAGTTCCCCACAGCACTGGCAAGCACTGGCTGATGCTGCTCCTCACCAGCCCAGGACATTGTGCAGCCCTGTAGGGTAAGCAACTTCTGTTTGGGGTGCAAACTGCGACGCAGGATATTTCTGGTAGAAAACCCAATCTCCCATGTCCTCATCAGCCACCTCTTCGACAGCCAGACCTTCCCAGTCAAACCCAAACATAAGCCTGTTTCCATGAGGTAGGATTACAGAAGCAAGTCTGAGTTCTACCCTTATTTAAAAAGTACATTCCTGGCTCACTTTGGGACTTTTCTAAGTGAAAGGAATGTCCGCTGGCGACCAGACGCCTCTGCTGTGCTGCCACAACCCTGCAAGGCTGCTGAGAACCCCAGGAGCTCCCCTGACCTCTCTCCTTTGCCTTGACAGAAGCAATGTCGCTGCATCCCGGTGGTGGCACCTGCCAGGGGATGCTGACAGTCTGCTGGCACCACAATGCTAGTGGCAAGCAGCCCTTACCTGTAGTTCCCTTTCTTGGTCAGCAGCTCCTTGAACTGTCCCAGTGTCACCACGCGCCCTTTGACGAGGGTGCGGTACGGGATGGGCTCTCCACAGAAGTAATAAGCGACCACGATGTTCTCGCACGGCTGGGACGCACCGCTGCCCGGTCTCTTCTGGGGCTTCAACCTGTTATACAAAATCACAAGCAATGTCTTGAGTATCAGCCTGTGGTACTCGGCACAGACCCAGCATCATCACCAGCACTGGGTGCTGGTCGGGGTGAGGGGCTGCCCAGGCAGGGGGTGCAGGTCCAGACCTTCCTGTACCTGCAGAGAACTGGAGCCTTTCTGTATGGAGGTGCCAAAGTAACACTCAGGGCCCTCAGGAAACACCTTTTACTCTGACCACCTTTCTTGGCACACATCTGTGCACTCAGGATGGTGGAACAGCACATGGAAGGGCTGGATGGAGGCCAGCTCACAGCTAGGAGGAAGAGGGCACGAGTTCCAGCTCAGCCCCTTCATGCTGCAGAAACCCATCCCAGGGACAGGCTTTGAAGTGGCTTTCCTGAAGCACTGAACTCTGAGAGCAATTGGTTTGGGCAGGGCAAGGCAAAGCATCACACACCCACTGCAGCCAACCAATGTCACCACCGCTGTGCACCACTGTGCTTGGGCTTCAGGCTTCAAGGCTCGTTACCTGGACCTCAGTACAAGCAGTGCTTCGGTGATGGCTCCCAGGGTTCAGTCTGCAGGAGAAGCCTTCATATCCGTGATAGACAAGGAGAAGAAAGTGCCATCCATGTCAGCTAGCAACTCCTTCTGTGAAGCATCTGGAGTTCCCATGTGCAGCTTTGGGCAGTGGGATGTTCCAAACCCTGTGTGCTTTGCCGCTCATCACATCCTGTCCTGCCCCATCAGGCAAGGCCTGGCTGGGCTGCAGGCTGGATTTTGGAAGGCAGACACCGTCCTCAAACCTCCAGTGAGCAGACCTGGAACCTCTCACACCTTCCTGCCTCTCGGGATGTCGGTCTGCTCCTTGCCTCCAGCCCACACACTGGCATTCGCTATGTGGTGCCATCAGCAGATTGAAAGTGTCAGCCCAGTCCTCGCCTCATTTTCAGAGTCAGACAAAAGTGGCAACAATAAAAACAAGGGCACTTTGCACTTCTGTGGAGCCTTTCATCTGGGGCGCTGTAAATGCTGCACAAACATTTGAGCAGCCTACACAAACGCGTTGCTACACAAATGTGGTCTCAGCCAGAGGCAGCCTTCTCTTTCAAAATCACATAAAACAGATTTGGCAGCTTTAAAATCATTTAAAAGGCAGACGGGGTAAGGAAAAAGGAAAAAAAAAAAGGATGATTTTGTGTTTATATGACTGGAAAGTTGCTATAAGGGCAGAATACACCAAGCACATGAGCTAATGGCAGTCTTGGAAATGGCTGTGACCCTAACCTTTAAGTACAGTCACAGCACCTTGTTAATGGCATGCCCACAAAACACTGGCACTGCAAACCAAGAGCAGGGAAAATTCTGTCACCTCCTTCTAAAGCCATGAGAGGTCTAAAGTTCAGCTCACAACGCTTCTGCTGCCTGCTCTGCTCTGGAGGCCTCTGGACAAACTGCAGCACCCTGAGAGGTGATGGCGCTCCTTGTGCCAGCACGGCTCTTAGGAGCCATCCCCGTATCAAAGCACAGGATGCCCTTTAGCCAGAAAAACATTAAGGAATTGAATCGTCCTCTGGAAAAACAGAAAATAAAATCATGCATTTAAAGGAAAAATGGGTCATAAATTCAGGCAAATTCTGTGCATCCTGTGAGCCAGAAGTTAATTGAAGGGGTTTGGAAAACCTCAAAGTCCCTGAGCTTCTCTTAATGCTGCTGGAAACGAGTCATGACTATGAGAGAGCTGCTGGTGCCCAGAGGAGCTGGCATGGAGGCTGGTGGGGACACCATGGCACACGCTGTGCATGCAGCATGGGGCTTAGGCTGCTGGGGGGCAGCTCCTTGGTCACTGGGGGGGCAGGCAGGACTGTTACAACCAACACCTCGAGCTCCCCAGCTCTGCCATGGTAAAAGCCAGAGCAGGATTGTGCCAACGGCTGGGAGCCTTCCTCCTCCCGCTGCATAATTTGTGCCTGAAAAGCTGCTTTGCAGCGACCTCAGACTGGCTGCTGTCTCCTCTTCCCCAGGCTCAGAAAGGGGCTGTGGGGACCGTGTGGCTTCTGGAAAGCATGTGAGGGAGAAAGAGCCTCCTGGTTCTTTCTGACAGGACCCCAGGAGGCCACGAGTGATGGGACAAGAGCCAAAGGGTCGGAGCCTCCTTGCCGGAAGGAACATCACCCTTCAGAGCATCACAGAATGCACACACGTCCCCAGATCTCTAGCAAACTAAAGCAGGGATGATGAATAACAAATCATTGACAGCACAGTTTTCCAGACATTCCTCCCCTGAGAACATGACAACACAACCACCTCTGCTGCCATCAGAAACCTCCCGAGGCCACTTCTTACCCAGATGGGCCCCTGCTGAGTGTGCTGCTCCATCACAGCACGCCTGAGCCCTGCCTCATTGGAGCCTCCATCTGCACCCATCCCCTGGGCCTGCAGTGTACCCTCTCCACGAATGCACACAATTAACGCTCTGTTCCCTCTTCTGGCCTCAGCTCCCTTTGCAACGTTTGTCACAAGCAGGAAATATTACCCATCAAGATTAGTGCAGTGCTCACTGCCTTACTGCACCTTACCCCACCTCTGCCCAAGGAGCCCTGAGCTGGGGAGGCAGCCAGCCCATGGCAGGGGTAGGGCTGGGGGGGCTGTAAGGTCTCTTCCAACCCATCCATGCTGTGATTCTATGGTTCTATGATCAGCACTAACTCAGTCTCTGTCAGAGCACAGACACAGCCCGGCTGCGATGCTGCCATGCCCGGCACAGGGCAGGTTTGCTCCATCCCAGCCCAAGGGCCAAAGAGCTGTGGAAAGCCTGAAATGCAGCCAGCAGATGCGAGCTCAGGAGGTGTCCCAGCATCCAGCTCTGGTCCTCTTCCAGGCCCAATCAAACTAATTCCAAACCAAGCTCACACTAACATTTTTGCTGCAGAGTCTAGAAAATTCTTTTGCTGCTTACAAAAATCTTTTCTCTGCAGAGCTGCTACTGATTACTTCTTCCAGCTGGAAACATAAGCGTATTGTGACAGTGAGCTACAGAAAATGGCTCAAAAACTGGCTGCACAGGCAAGCAACCACTGGGACAAGGCTCTCCACCAACACAGTGGCCACAAGAGATCTGCAGGTCAGCCAGCACCGGACACTTCAGCTTGCACAGGCTCCCACCAGAAGTCACACAGCTATCCCAAAGATCAATGCCCCAGCCTCAAACACTGTGCAACAGGGAGAGGACGGCTTGTTCTGCAACAAGTGTGCTGCTGACATCCCTGTGCGGACTGCAGGCAGGTAATGGCAGTGAGCAGGGCAGGGACATGGTGAGTGAGGGCTGTACTAGGGCGGAGCAGCTCCTGTGAGCCAGGTAACTGCAGCAGAAAGGGCACTTAGCTGTACACAGCTGCACACAACTGGCACAGTGTGTTCTCCTGCTGACCACAACAGCAGCTCTCTGAAAAGATGTGAGCTCAGGCATGTCCCAGCTGGAGCACCCAGTCCTGACAAAATCCAGAGGAGAGATTTCAGCACCAAGAAATCCTTCACTTCCCAGGGGCTGTATCCATTCTTGTGTGCTACCAGGCATGGACACGTTTGCTTTTCATTAGCAGCTCCCCACCAGCAAGCACTGCTCCCTGGCTTTCCACATATCAGGCAGGTCAGCAGGACCTCTGCATCCTCAGGAAAACTGCCAGGCCTTGTGAGGAGGCAGCACAAGTGTGAAAGCAGAATGACCCAGCGTGGCTCAGCCTGTTCTCCTGCTGGTCTGGAGGGCATATACCACAATGCCATCAATGCCATGGGGTTTCTACAGAAGCTGTCAAGTTGTTATTAGAGTATTCAAGACACATGCATAAAGCCCAGGCTGGTGCTTCCCAAGTGTGCATCTGCACCTAGACGTTTCTTGGGAAGGTGTATGAATTTAATATGACTATAAATGACTCCACAAATAAACCCTATCCAATTACACCAACTGAAAGGTAGATCAAACAAGCCTGGCCCAAGCTGACGTGGGAGAGCCCTCTAATTATTTAGCTTCCCATCAATGCTCTGATATAAATATGCAGAAGTCTGCTACATGACCACTGCAAGCAAAAATAATTGCAGTTCAGCAATTAGAGGAGCTTGTTCTTTAAATTACACTCATGTTTCTGAGTGTCAGACTCCAAAGTTTAGAGTTTTCAGAACACAGCTATAAAGCAATGAAGTGACTACAAGCAATTCCCATTGTGAAAGGTTTATAATGGTCAAAGTGCTTTTAGTTCTTAACAGTAATTATCAAGCACTTCCAAAATGTTTTTCATCTCAGAGCTCTGTGCGCCTTGCAACTAATCCTCCCTGAAAGATAATATGGGAGCAGAAGAATTAGCTCTGCAACAGGCATTGAGCTGAGTCACAGGAAGCTGCAGTGACTTGGATACAGGCATGCAGAGAACAATACTGCTGCAGCAGTGTGCAGCGCTCCCCCTGAGCTGCCACGAGCAGCCTTTGCTGGAAGATGGAATGAGATGTAGATAAAGAGCACATACATATTCTTCTGCACTTAATTTTGCTGCATTCTGCTGAATTTTGCCACTGCACCAACCAAGAACTCTGCAACCAGTATGTGAATGAACCACGAGTGTGCTGGTGTGAGGTGAGTACAGCAAACCAGAGGCTGACTAGTTCTGCAAAGAGAGCTCTTCCCTCTCATGCTATTTCTGAACAGGCTCATTCAGAACATTTCCAGACTTCCAATCCACAAAAGTCAAGCTTTAAGGCAGCTTGTGGCATCTGCCTGTCAGAGGCCATGTCAGAGAGACTGGGGAGGCTTCCCTGACCTCTCTGCAGGTGCCTCCACTCAGTTAGTGCTGGAAACCAGAGCACAGCACCTCCCATGGCTCCCCAGCCACAGAGCAGCCTCCCCCCTTCTCTCCCATGCATACTCAGACCCTATGGCCATACCTTTGTTTCAGTGGGAGTTTTCCAGCTCTCTTTTCCTCCTCCTCCAACCTCCTGCGAGCTTCCTCTAACTGGGTGAGTGGGTTGGGTGCTGGGTTGGGTGGCATGGTAGGATCTTGGATGAAAGGATGTGAAGGCTGGACGACGTTCCGGAGCTGGGCGCTGACCCACGGATGCACTGCAACAGGCCGCTCAATGGAGAGGGGTCGGACCATGTCATGGGACAGCTGCTTCTTAGCACCTGAAGAGCTACACACAAATACAAAGGTTTTACACAGACTGCTGAGTCACTCTGCACACGTGCACATCCAGATGGAGCACTGCTTCCATGGCTGGACACAAGCACTGGGATGCTCCTTGCAGCACGGCTGCGCTGTGCTTCCTGAGGGAAGAGGGGAGCACCACCCAACCTGCTGCACCCCCAGAGAAGACTTTGGGGCAGTGCAGCACTGTCTCCCTCAGTGTCTTGCTGAGACACCGGGTGAGCAACCCAAGCTTAACACAGAGATCACCAACGTGTTTCAGGGCTACCACGACATGCACAATAGAAACAAACCCAGCAGAAGGCAGCTCAATGATAGATCAAATTTGCTCAGCAGGACCTGCCAGAAGACGCCCTGATGTACACTGCCAGGCTGTGAGCCACTGAGGGGCAGTGGATGTTGCAGCACTGTGCTCATCCTTGCCAGCCCCTGCGGCACTGCCCATGGCTCTGGCACGGCCCCAGCTGCCTGCAGAGCAACCTATCTCAGCCACTATTGTGAAACAAGGCAAAAAACAACTGTGGTTTCACCAGTAGTCAGTAACGCAGTTGTGGCAATGTGGATGAGACCCCAGATCCCTCCTTTCACTGGCACCATGAAAACATGTCTTTTTCCCTGAGATTGGCCAGGTTGTAAGTGAGGATCTGTGACTGCTTGACTACAGAGAGATTGTGGAGGCAGACACACCTTTGGCTCTAGAGTGGCAAGGTGAGTCCAGAGGATGCTCTCAGCAAGCCCAAACACTGGGCAACCCAGTTCTCCTTGCCTGAGCCCTCTTAAACTGCTAACTCTGGACCAATGGCTTCAGTGCAGCAGGCCCTACATTTCTATCAGCACCTTGCACAACTGACAGCTGTTTATGTACAGAAAGTGCCTAAAGCAAAAATACTGCCTACTGTGTGCCTCATTATCCATTCTGTACCCACAGCAGCAATTTGTGAGATTCCTCTGAGGCTTCAACCTCCTCCCACCACCACAATTCATTCTTCAGGAAAGTAAGTGAACTTTATGCTTAAAGCTCCCGAGCAATCCTCAGTCTCCGAAGGACCTTAACCCTTGTGCCTGGTGGACACTTGTCTTCCCAAGACGTCCAGGAACAAGGCAGCCCACTGCACAGCCTACATATGCCTTACGCAGGGGATGCAATAGGACAGCATGAAGACTCCTCACTCTACCAGCCCTTACCCATGGTTTGTTTTCTTATGCCTGCTGATCTCCTTCTCTCCTTCTATGATCCACTGAAGGATCTTCTGGTTTCTCTCCACGTCTTCAGGAGATCCTGGCATCTCATAGTTGGCACCATCACTTTTCCCTGAATCGGTCTTCTTAATATTTCTTTTTGAGAGCAGACTTGCTTTCCCACTGCAAGAACAAAGCTTGAGACATTAGCGCTTTGCCTAAGCCAAACCTCCACAGACAGCGGCAGAGGATGGACACGTCTCTCTTGGACACGTTCAGCCCTGCCAGGGTCTGCTTGGCTCTACTACAGCTCAACCAACTGTGCCATGGCTAAGGCTCAGGGCAAGGCTGGCTAGCCTGAGGCACATCAGGCTCTCTGTCCCACATGTGAAACAAGGAGTGCATCTGGCAAACGAGCCACGGCAACGCAGCAAAAAGCCCAGCAGATCTCCTGCCACATAAAGGATTGTGTTCAACCCTCAGTTCTCTGCTCCAACATGGTTAACAGGCTCAGAGCACGAGGTTCAGCCTGGTGCTGCAATCCGTTGGCTGCCTCTCCGTGTCAGATCACTGCTCTTCCTCAGAGCCCTTCCTGTCCCATCCCCACACCTGCTTACTGGTTCATTAGCAACCTAAACCCCATCCTGCTGCTCTGCCATGCCAAGCACTGGTTTCTCACCACCACTTGAACTGAGGCTTCATATTGTATAAAACATACTTTTAATGCAGACAGCCTTCTGCAGGCTGTCACCAACCTGGGCAACACAGTCCCGTCAGACTGCAGCTAGACTGAAACCAGGCAGCTATGGAAAGGCCCTGGCAATGTTTATGGCTATAGCACATCATTACAGTTATCCCACCCCTCCTTGGCAACGTGCTGCCCATTTGCCCAGTGGCGCAGCCAGGCAGCTACATGCCCATGGGGCTGCACAGTGCTGGCCTGTCATTGCCACAGCCAGCAGTTTTACCGGCCACCCCCACATCCTGATCACCCACCTGCTTTACCCTGCTTCTGTATGCTCATTAGCACTGACACAAAAAAGAACAAGACTGTTCAGATGTGAACTCTCCTCTTACAAGGCTCCTACCCTGGGGACAGTCAGGAACTGGGAGTTTGTGCTAAAGAAAGGACAGCTCTCTGAACGCGCCCTCTGACATTTCCTTTAAGCATGTGCTGCAGACAGTGCTAGAGAGAAGTTCTGTACCTAGATGGGGCTTTGGGTTGATCCAGCATGGCATGCTTTGTAGAAGCAACCCAGCCATATCTTAGCCCTTTTCCTATGGAAGCTGGGCAGACGTGGGGGCCCTTTCTCCTTACCTGCCTGGAAAGCAGTTTGCTTCAGCTGCCCCTGTGCTCTGCCTCCCTCCTCCCACCCCAAAAAGTTGTTCCTACACATTGATCTGGCTGCCTGTCTTCACTAAATATCTTACTCCCGGTACACTGAGAAGACTTGCCCCCAAATAACACACCTCAAGGAGCTAGCGAGCTCTCCAATGCAGTTTCTCCACACTTACAATCAGCATTCATTATTCAAGGTAGCCCTGAGCCTCACCTTTGCAGTAACGCAAACACAGGACTAGCAAAACCTGCTGCTGCAGAGAATGAGCTTCACCCTCTCCATTCAGCACACAGACAGGAGATGGAGGAGCTGGGTGGTCGTTGCAAAACTGACCATGAGCAGTGTGCACTGCAGCCCAGAAAGCCAGCTGAATCCTGGGCTGCATCTAAAGAAGCCCTGTCAGGGAGAATGTCCCCTTGGGACAGCAGGCCACAGCAGCACCAGAACATCCACTATTTGACCAGGAAGAGAAAGGAAACCTTCTGGTGAATAAAACAGGCCTTGCAAAAAGTTGAACCTTTTTGTTCTCTCATAAACAGCTTAAGAACCTGGTTTCTGTTACCCAGATCCTGAGACACAGCCCTACGCTTACCATCTCCCAAAGCACAGGGAAGCCCCAGCACCTCTGCTGCTTTAAGGAGCAGAAGTGCTACTTTATAGCCAAGGCCATTAAAAATCCTGGTTAGAAGACTTCATCACCAGGTCACAGAGATATATAAGTGTTGTTAGGAAGCATATTCATTTCTGAAAGGAAGCGCAGTGGGAGGCCCTTAAGCCATGTCCTGTAAGAAACTATGGCCCAGCCACCCCGCGTCACTGCTGTGCCCATTTATGAAAGTGCTTCCTACAGAAGCTCCAGCTTTGGGACTCCCCCAGGTGCTGCCCTACTCACCTGTAGCCTAAAGAGTCCATGGGGATAGAGGCCATGCCCAAGTTTTCAGAGTAGTTTCTTGACTTTGTTGCATAGTTATGTGAATCTACATTCCAAGCAAAGCTGTTCTGCACTCTCTGAGTGGCCTCGGCCTCAATTTGCTCTTTTGGTTTCATCATGCTGTGGTGATGGATGTGGTGGTAGACATGTTTATGGTGGTATAAGTTAGCTGCATCCAGTTTCATTCCTGATTTCGTTGTGTGTTTGCCGTGCCCTGGAGGAATCGTTCCAAGTGTCCCTGACAGCTTCCCTAAGTGGCCACTTTCTGGAGACCGTGGCTTGGGAGAATGGCGGCCGGGGCCTGGAGACTGACAGCCTGGTGTTTTCATCACACGCTGCACGTGTTCGTCTAGGATGCTCTCTGGGTTTTCTTCATGTGCATCTCTCATCTGCATCCCAGCACAGCCCATCTCGGAGTAGCGAGGGGCAAAGTGATGAAAGGGTTGGGCGGAAGGCATCTTGTGGCTAATGACTGAAGGACCAGAAGAGATATCTGCATCCTCGCCTTCTTCTTCCTGCAAGCAACAAGAGGACAATTATAATGACAGCAAGGCGGCAGGGGAGGTCTCTGGGGGTCTTCCTGCTCACAGCACGACTGTTACCAACACTTGGATGGGTCACCTTTGGCTTTGGCCAGCCGTGTTGTGAAGATCTTCAACATAGAGATGTTCCCCTCTTTGGAGCCCTGCCCCAGGCTGTGGCACCTTCCTGCAGGAAGCTCCCTAACACACACCCTGAGCCTGCCCCATCTCAGAGCTGCCATACCAGCTCTGTTCCTGCCTGCTGGGACACCATCAGCGGGGGTCACAGTGCCCAGGGTGAGCCAGGCGACCACTGACACAGCCCACACATCACAACCACTCACAGATGCAGCTAAGTGCAACAACCTGATCAGATTTATAAGCAGGCAGAGTCCCTCAAAGATGGCTCTGGAACAACCAGCAGTGGATCACACCTTACCACACCGTGTGCGCCTTTGGTGAGGCATCGCCTCAAAGCTCACCAGATGAAGCACAAAGTTGCACCATATGCAGCAAGTCAGGAGGTATCAGGGGCTTTTCTCACCTGAGCGACTTTCACAAAGCAAGGCCATCAGTGGGCTCGTAATAGCAGTGTGCAACTGGAGGTCGACAGCAGCTCGAACAGCTTTGAAAATCAAACCCTGCTTTCTCCCAGCCACGCTGACACTGCAGCAAAACCCTCCATACAGATAAAGAAATGGCTGTAACTGCCTGCTTGCTCTCGTGGCCCGCAGCAGCCTCGGACACGCTGCTGTTAGTGGCTCTTACAGCTGTGCCAGGAAGAATAAAACTCCTCCGTGCTGACAGCCACAGTTTTGATGCTGACAAACGATTTTATGCTCCAACATAAACTCAAATATTTATGAAGTTTCTTCATTGGAAAACAGGATCCTTATTTTTTAAAAATTACATAAGTAGGATTCCAGCAAGTGCTTTAATCCCGCTCTCTTTTCTCCCTTTGGAGCAGAGAAGAAATTGTTTGCAGCGTGCGGTATCTCTGCCCTGCCAGATAAGTACATCTGCTGGAAAACACTGCCTCCCACCAGCTCTGCCTGTCGGATGTCCCCATCCATCACTTGCTATTCAGCTTCAAAGTCTCAGCTGCCAACCACAGTGCGAGAAAGCAAATAACAGACTTCCTCCCCACGTCACACCTGGGGGTTCAGGACTCAGCCAAGGACAATGGCAGCCTTTGAAAGCACCGAAGATGTGGGCGCCTGCTGTGCCCTCTGCCAGCAGCTCCTCCAGGGGGGCCACGCTGCTGCCGAGCCCTCTGAGCAGCATGGTGAGCTTAGAGCTGGTAGGAGCAGCCCGAGCAGGGTTGCCCAGAGCAAAAGCATGCCACAGACTGAGCCCCAGCAGATGAATCAGGTGCGGAGCATGGCAGAGAACTGCAAATGTTTTCTCTTTACATCCCCCTCTCTCTGCAATATGAACCTACTTCAAAAGTTGTTCAGAACCGCCTCACCATGTGGCAGGGATCAGAAACGGGCTGTTGTGCAAACACCTCGGAACAAGGCCGATCCCACAGCACAGCAGTCCTGTTACAGTGACTCAGATGACAGCAGGTCACTCTGCAGGTCTGGAGCTCAGGCTGACATGATACCCATTCCCACAGGAGAAAGGCCACTTCTCACAGACTGCTCTTAAAACCTTCAGGTGCACCTCTCACCTCCACTGACAACACTGCAGCCTGCAAAACCCCATCTCTGCACAGCTGGCTCAGGAACAAGACAGAGTATGTGCTGCCTAATCCCATAATGCTGGGTTAAATGATTATGAGCAGGCTATGATAACACAGCCACACACTCAATACTTTGGAGGCTTTTAGGGCTGGTACCCACATTGTTCTGCTCAAGGACTGAGCTCAGGGTGGGCTAAGGGAAGGGGAGGGATGCACTGTCTCACTCTGCCCTGTCTCAGCTCATCTGCGTCACCAAGCTCTGGGGGAAGTTGGCTTCCTCACCCCAGCACTGGGCTCAGCCTTGCATGGAGCAGGGAAGCCACAACCATGAGAAGGGCAGGTAAGTGGGGATGTAGGCTGCCTGGCTCAAGCTGTCCTCTCTGCTAGAGCAGAGCAGAGGCTGTAGGCACAAGTTGAGGCTGCAGACACCACCGTGCTTAGTTTACAGTGAACGCATTGACAGAGTGCACAAAGATGGGACAATTCAAGCTGGGAATGTAATGCAGGACCTCAGATATGGCAGAACCAAAACCTGGCTCAGTTACACACACTGGTGCAGTGCAACATGCACACAGGCTGGTGCATGGAGAAGACAACAACACTTCCATGCTGTCCTGCATGACACATCACTACCTGCCCAGGATATCCAGAAGTCAAAAGCTTGCAAATTCCCTCGTACACCAAACAAGGACAGATACTCATACACCAAACAAGGACAGATACTCCTTTTTCATCACCTTCCCTGATTTATCTGATCTTCATCAGTGCCTGGTGATGCACAGGAGCCCTGCCTGCCCCCAGATGAACACATGCAGACAGCCAGGAGCTCAGCGCAGCTGCACTGGGCACAAGTCAGCCCCTCACCTGACACCTCTGGGCCTGCTGCACACAAACTTGAGGAGCTAAGAGGACCAGCCTCCAAGCATTCCCAGGGCTGTGCCCTATGCAGGTCTCCGCAGCCGCCTGCAGCCCATGCCGGGCAGCCGCGGGTGGCACAGCCGCTAGGTGGTGCTTGGGGGACGCGGTACCGGCAGGCACATCCTTCACCAGCTTGCACAGCCAGTGACAGTTAGACGGATGCTTCGACTTTGCCGACTGCCTGCTGAGCTATTTTTACTCTACAGCCCAGCCTGAGTCCTTCCCTTGGAGCCGGGAGGCTGAACAGGCACTGCTGAGCTATGGATAAGCAATATCTTGCTTTCACCTCTCCCCACACCTCCCAGTCCCACCTGCAGGCTGGTAGGCCAAAACAGCTCACCTAGCACAGGAGTGCATTTATATCTTTAAGCAAAGTGCATTTCCCTCTCTACTCAGACAACGTTTAACACTCAAATATTGAGCATCTCAGCAATGGTTTTGCTTCTCCTGCACTTGGCTTATTTGAAACTCACTGGGTTCGGAGGCAGTCTTGCAGCTACCATACAGCTGAGACAGTAACAAGGCAGCATGCATATCCTCCCATCACCTCCTACACCTGCTCTACATAATTAACAAATTCAGAGCTTTTAGGTTTGCTGTTTTCTTTAAAAAACAATCTCATCATTATTTTTTTCAGCAGAAAACATCTGGTTCTCTATCAGCTACCTCTTTCAGATGCTGCTGTATGACATGGCTCTGAAAGGGAACCTGCAGGCAGCCCAGTATGGGGTGGAGGAACCTTTTTTTTGAAGCTTTTGTAAAATATTTCCAGCTTTTCTGCTAAGCTGATAACTGCCCAGTGTGAGTAATGCCGGATGGTTTCCCCTGTGCTACTGTGCAATGAGCCATGCAGAACCAGTAAGAGGTCACCCTGTAGTCCCAGTGCTCAGGACTGTGATCTATGAGGATCCAAGCTCTCCTCTTGCTGATTCCAGCAGCTCTTGCACCCAAAGTACTGACCTAAAAAAACTATAGTTGCTTACTCTGAGTTTTTCCTGAATGGCTAATGCTAAATGCCAGCCAGTCAATGAAATATATTCTGTAGACAGCAAAGAGGTTTAATACATAGCAATAGTGGGAGGCTGGGGATTAAAAATAGATTAAGTCACACAAAAATACGTTTAGACAGACTTAAATTTATTCTCTGGCATTTGCTGATTTTATGGTATTGCTACTGGCAACTTTTCAGGGTGGTAGAGAGCAGGGCTAATGTAGCTGGGCACTGCTGGGTGCAGCAGTGTAGCTATAGGAGCAGGAGGAGGATGACTATGAATAGGAAATGCTGCTGGTCACATTGGCTTTGTCTAGAAAGCAATAGGTACAGTAAAGAAAACAGACCAATTCCTGAAGAGCAGGAACCTAATGACAAAATAGAACCTTGCTGGCATGTTTCTGGCTGGATGCTGAACACAGCAGTGCAGTGAGTTGGATGGACAATGCTTGGCAATGAAATGCAGCTCAGAGGTTACCCTGCGTCCCCACTTCCTACACTGGAAAAATGTGATTTAAATCAATACAGCAGCCCTATAGTGCCATTCCTGTTTAAAGAGATACTAGATTAACTTAAAAAAATATCAATGAGTATTTAAAAATAACGAGCTTGAAAAGTCTGCCACAGACACTCAACTTCTCTAAAAGCACAGAGCTAGCTGAGATAGACAGGAACACCTCTGCTTTAAGGAGAGCTGCAGGGAGCACAGCACACAGCCTTTGCCTCAAGGCTACAGCAGCTATTAACTGTGGAGACCCATAACTTCTTCCCATAGGGCTGTAGTCATATGACGTTTGTGGTGTTAAGTAACACTATGATGCCCTCTGAAAAGTCTCCTGTGTCTCCAGCACAAGATAAACACTAACCTGTGAGATGCAGTACATCAGAAGAAAAGATAAAAGTGTCAGTACTGCTGAAAAGGGTGTCTCACAATTGGACGACCAACCCCTCATTCTCTCCTTTGCGGAGCTTGTTGAGGACCTAAAAGCTTTTGGTTCATCTACCAAATACTCAGGCTCTGAAGGGCTCCATCAGTACCAGGGCTTCCAGAACACAGTGCCACAGGTCGGGCTTCCCCAGCCATCTGTGTGGAATCCCTGCACTTCTCTGCCCAAGAGAGGAATTTTGGATGCTGCACCTGATGTAGGGATGTGCTTGCTAGGCATTGATGGACAGAAGGCTTTCACAGTTGGCAGAAAGACTAAAGACACACATAAACAACTGCAAATGTAACAAAATCTGCCACTCATTTGCCCTAAGAAGGGGAAATATGGATAACACAAAACCCCACAGCTCAAGGTGAATCTCTGTTACGTAGCTGTCATCCTCACAGTGAGGGTGCCAGAGATAATGGAGAGCACCCACAGCCCCTAACACGACAGAAATGGGCACTGCTGTGCCACACCTGATGCCTGACCGCAGGGAGGATCTCACAGAGCCCTACCCATGGCACACAGCTCCATGAAGCTCCTATGGTGACAGGGAGCCTGCAGGAGCCCCATGCAGGTGACAAATGTGGTCAACCAGGTTGTTTTCATGGCAGCTGAAAAATTCCAGTGATGTACAGTAAGCAAACATCCCCGGGTTGGTACAAGAGACAAGGAGATCACTAACCGCTCGGACACGTTTAAGGCGCTCCTCCAACTTCTCCTCTGCTTCACGTTCCTTCTGTACTTCTTCCAATCGATTGATCAGTTCTGCAGCAAACTTTTCTGGTTCAACATGGATATCCTTTGGCATTCGATATGTACGCTGGAGGGAAAACACAGTATGGTTAGCAAAAGGTGCATGAGAATCAAACATTTATCCTGGAGGCACAAATAATTGGAAATGCCAGTTGTCCCAATGGGAGCCCAGGGAAGACAAGCTGGCAGACACAGGGGTGAGGCTTGGGACTGAACAGTTGGAAGCTCATGAGCTCCCTGTCTGGTACCAGCTCTGTATAACTCCTCACACAGGCAAAGGTGTCCTGGAGCCAAAAGTAGTAAGCTCTTTTGGCATCAGACTCTATTCAGGGATGTATGCAGTGACCTCTTCAGAGCAGGGCAAAGACTCCTGTCTGCTTTATCAACAACCTCACAAGCATAGGGACACCACTTTTTGGTCTGCCCTGTGTGAACTAATGAATAAACTTCAAGGGACTCTCAGTTCCTTATCCTGAGTTACCTAGTGCCTAAATTCCCGAGCTCTGGGATAAGAACTCTGTGTAGCAAAGTATCAAGCTGACAGCCATTGCATTGTTCTCCTTATTTTCAACCCTTATGCATTATTTTGCTACTCTGCTAGTAGAAGAAATGACAGCAAAGGGAAAACAATAATCTGGAGGAAAAATACATGGAAAATTCAACATTCTAAAAACTTGCAATGAAAGACTTCAGCACCAACATCTGAAAATACACACTTCATAGGATCAGAGATAAAATGAAATACGGAGATACTAGAAAACTCATACCAAAAGAACAAATGCAGCACCAGAAACAGACATCAAGCTTAGAGTCCTTAAAAGAGGATTAGAGACCACCCAAATTTACCCTGAGCCAACATGAAGACCAGTGCAGGAGGCTAAAGGAACGCCTTGCCTCAGAACTAACAAAAGCATGCAAACCTTTGTTTTCCTCTCTGCCAACTCCTGAATGGAAAGCAAGGGGAAGGAAAGCAAGGGCAGTGAGTATCCCACTCACTGCACTGTGAAGCTGGAGATGTCTTCTGTGACACTCGGGTTCCAAGTTGCAATTTAAAGCACCCACTTTTTCATTCACCAAGATCAAAACTCAGTCAACCCAGCCAACCAAATCTGTTTCCATGCTTACTGCTATCAACAAGTGCAAGGGCAAGACACGTTTTCCCTTTGGAGGGACAGAAAGCTCGAGTTCTAGCATCTGGACCTTGTGTAATTCACAAAGTGCCTGACTCATGCATCATCACAGTGCTAAGACATGACAGGGAGAGTCCCTTCCCGGCTATTCAGTGGGGAGCTGCCAGGACTCAAGTGATGCTTCCCCACTCCTCAATATCTGAGGAAGTACTGGCTAAGGGAACCTGTGTCCATCAGATGGCAAGCCCAAAACCATGCAGCCCATCTATCTCACACAGTAATACCGGCAGCTCCCCATGAGGGAAACCTCTGTCTCACCTGACAAGTCACAACCAGCGACTGTTCATGAAATAAGGTGAAATAAGGTGTGTGAAATAAGGTCTAGGCCCAGCAATGCTTAAGAAGCCCAGCTCCAACTCATTATAATGAATATCTAAAGACATTTGAGGTCACTAGTTTATCTAGGGAGCTTGAGGTAGGACCACTTCTGTATTTTATGTCATGCTTCAGCACATTTATCCGCATTCTCTCAAAGCCTGGAAGTGACTGAATGAAAATAATTGTGTCTAAGAACCTTTACAGTAAACTCTTTTTCCTTTCTCTTTGATAAACTGCTGTATCTGCGAAACACACTACCTTACTCTGCAGGCACAGCAGCTCACAGAGGTCCCATATCAGCCTAGGCGATGTGAAGGATGCAGTCCCCACCAGGCAGCTGTCCTTGCCCTTGTCCATCCAAGTGTAATTTAACAGAAATAAACCTCACTTTGCTATGGATGAAGCGCACACCATGAGCCCAGTGTCGTCCTGGTAGGCACCCGTAATGGCGACCTGCACAAAGCCAGCAAGCAGTATGATGCTCTGAACATTCCCATGGGTCTGCTTTTATTCCTAGCTCAAACGATGAGCTACTCAGACGTCTCCCAAAACTAACAGTACTGGGAAAAAAGAAATGCAAATTCCCTGCGCTGAAACAATACAGACCGCTGCTGAGGACTCTTTCTCCTTGGACAGCAAGCATATGCTGCACTGATCTGCTTCAAAAGGCTTACCACAACAAAGGATTTGAAACTTTTATCAAACAACAGGCCTGACCTGGGAAAGGAGACATGCTCCACTCCATGAAAACCCAGCCAGGCTGAGTCTGTGCCTGCAGGAGGACCCACTGGAGCCTCAGGACTTTGAACCTGCCTCTGTCTCCCCGTAAGCACACAGAGCCCTGCCCAGGGAGCCATAAATAAGCTCTTTATTGTTCTAAAATCAGAAGGGCTCCAAATGCCTTTGTTCCAAGTAAAGGGTGCAGCATTCTCCAAGAGCTGGCTGCTCCAACACCCGCTGCTTTTGGAGGATACAGCCCTCCAGTCTGGACCAGAATGAGATCTCTGGCCATTTTGGGTCAAAATCCAGAAAGGAAGCAGTTCTTTTTAAATAACTTTGTTTTATCTGATGCTTTATTTAATTATCTATCTACTTTTATTTAATGCCACTAGTTCAGATTAAGTCTGTCCAGAACCAAACCACGCTGAGCTGGGGAGGTTACAGAGAACAATGGCCGGGAGGCTGAATGCCAGATGGGCTGGCAAGAAAGAAATAGCTTGAATTGTTTTGGATGAAGGAATCTTTCCTAGTGACAGCTGTGCGGGAGGATTTCTTGGGGCACCTATCATCAGAACACTGTCCTTTACCCTTGACACACCGATTGTCTGCAGCCCCGGTATCTTTGGGAAGAATCAGCAGTAGATACAGAAGCTCCCCAGTAGCCTCAATTAGCACCTGCTGTCACATTTCCTCTGTCTCTTCTTGGAGCTGATGGAGTGGGAGTTACAGATTTTGCTCTGTGAGGTTGAGGCAGGTCTTGGGTTTTGATGGATTTCACCTTCTCAAACTGCGGTTTGAGGACCAAGTTGTGCATCTGAACACACAGGCATCTGAAACGTGCAACTGTTCTGTCACCCCAGTTCTGCCTGGGTATGCTTCCTGGAGTGGAGTTGAATGGAATCTCAGGTGAGGAACCACACACTTGGCTACAAGGTTAGAAGCCAGGACCTCTGATGTTTCGTGCTCTTTGTTGTTACTCTGCCCTTCTTCACTCTTTCCTCCCTGCTGAGTTTTTGCCACCTTTTCAGCCTCATCACAAGGGCACTGGCTTTACTGTGATCTACATATGAAAAAGCTGAAAGGGAAGAATCTCACTGGGGCTGGCAGGTTCCCCTTGGGAAGAATAAAATTCCATTGCATTAAGATGAAATAATTTTTCCTGTGTCATCATTGGGGAGAGCTCTTTAATCAGCCCCAGGGATCCATGGGTTGGGCTAAACCACTTCTGACAGATCTGACTGGACCACAGAGTTCTGTGTAAATCTCCTATTTCTTATACAGGCTTGATGCCACAATGATGCTCGAGTTGCCAGTGTTTGATCCAAAGTCAGTCTTGGAGATGAAACGGAGAACTGGCTGGCTAGAGAACTCAAGAAAACAAGAGCTCCTGAATCCCTGTTTCCCAGCTCAATGTACTGCATTGTGATAGGTACATAAAGGACAAAAGGTCCCTACCAGAAACATTTGTGGCAGAGCTTATGAATAGCTGGATTTCAGCATCTACTCTAGCATCACCTCTGGGCATGGAGCACCCTTCTGGAAAGCTGAGCTTTTCCTTTCCTTGCAGGGAAATACTGCAATGTGCTGCAGCTTCCTCAACTGTGGGGCAGGACAGGAAAAGCTCCCAGCAGATGAACATCTAGAACAAGAACATCACAAACTGGTTTACCTGTGCAGGAAAACAAACAAACAAAAGGAATCCCAAGTCTTTATGCTTCAGGTTGGATTCTTCTGACTTTGCCCAGGAGAAAAGCCTATCTACCACCCTGACCTGGGAACTGAGGAATGCCAGAGCCAGGGTAAATACAGTACAACAGCACAGGAAAGATTTTATGTTCTCTGGGCATTTACCCCTCTTCCTCTGGTACCTTATCTGCCTTTGTCTTCCTTGCTGCTCCAAGACTTTGCTCAAATACAAGAGCAAGGAGGAAAAACCACAATAAAAGCAACATGTGCCCACTATGCAATAGGTTCCTGGGAGAGGCACAAAGCAAAGGTCTTGCTTGAAACCTTCACCCACTGCATTCCTGGGCAGAGAGTCATTTCAGTAAACACAGTTTTTCCAAACTCTGAAGTGTTTTTAAGTATGGAATATGAAGAACACAGCCATCCACTCACTAAGATCTCCAGCTGCGCAGTGAGGAATCCTACATGACTAACACACGTCTTTTCTGGTTGGAGGCCGCATGGCTGCAGGCAATCTCCTACGAACAACAGTTTATAGCTTCTGGATCCAACTAAGTATGCTGCTATTAAAAGCAATATTAAGTTCTTTCAGAATTTTGCATAATAGCCCCATAACTCGTTTGAAAGGGAACAGTAAGATCTCTGATGGACTTCTAAAATGACTTTCTGGAGGTTCTCTACCCTCAGTAGAAAAACAAGACATGCATTCTGCAAGCAAACTCTGCAGCATGGATTCTGGCTACCCTGGTTAGACGTGAGTCCATAAAGACCTTCACCCAAAGGCTGCAATTTAGTCACTGTTTCATGTTTTAAATCATGCTAACCTCCAGGTCCAGGCAGCTCACAGAGGCTGCTCAGCCACGGGCTGCACAATATCCTAAGCACCAGCTTTAGAAAGCAACATTTGAAGAAACATTTGCATGGCTCTTTGCTAATTGGCCACAGTTAATTCAATAAACTTGCAGTTAGAGGTATTTTCAAACACTAACTTCATAACATTTCACACTGGTGTTGTCAAAACATATTGTCTAATTACCATCTCCTTTCTTGGCTGATTGATAAGCGAGGGCAGAGCAGTGCCCCTCTGAAGTCAATGCCAATTCTGTGTCAGTAATTGGCTGGCAGGAGGTGCCAGAGTGTCTGAACTAAACTTTTATTCCCTGCAGAAAGACTAGAACTAACTTGACTTCCCAGTCCTCCGCTCCCATATAAATATGCACCAAGATGGGACTTAAAATTACAGCACAGAATCTAATGGGAACACTGAATGTTGCGCAGAAAAATCCTTGTGAAGCGCATGTATGTACTTTAGAAGGAATATGTGATTGTAAAGGACCATGTAGATAAGTAGGATAATATATAAATTTATAAGCAGCAGGTGGCCAATTTAAACCTTGTTTTCCCCCTCCTCCTCTTTTAACTGGTTCCCAAAAAGGTCGATAAAATTTAATGCTAAGTAAAACTAATTAGCCTGCAAGGAACTGCTGCTGGAATGACACTTATTCATTTTAACAAAAGAAATGTTTGGCAGATGGAAGTTCGTTAAAGCACAGCTCACTATACATATTTAATGCTCCATACTCCGAGCTTATAACCTGCAGTTCATTGAGGCACTGCCAGTGCACACATCAACAGAAAGCCACTATTATTTTTACCCAAAAGGTAAAGCCGCTGACAAGCTTTGAAGTCAGGGAATATTCACTCAGTAGTTCCCACTGTTCGGTAACAGCAACAACAACAACAACAAAAATAAAGGCCGAGCTTTCAAACTTCCATTCTAACAAAGCAATGCTTACAGTAAAAACAGCATCAAGTGAAAGAAAGAGGCACCCAGCCAGCCTTTTCAAGAGCGGCCACACTGCGAGAGCAACTGTGTGAAAAGAGAGGTGGCTGAGCAAGGATGGCTGGTGAGCGCCCACAGCCAGGGCTTTTATTGTCAGCCCGCTGATCAAAGCACAGGAGACCCTCTTAAATCTAAGGAAAATAATCTAATTTTAAAGAGGGGGGAAAAAAAAAACAACAAAGAGTGGTGTTTTCTGTTTTTTTTTTTCTTCTTTTTCTAATCAGATTAAAACAAGGGTGTCTTTTCTGCTTGCACAGCGCTGCTTTGAGCAGGCAGGATGAGAACAGCTGTGTCAAGTTTGAAGGCACTTCTGGAAAAAGCAGATGGAGGGCTTTCTTTCTTTTTTTTCCCTTCCAATTTGTTTTGTGCTGCAGTCCAGCTGTCCAAAGGGGAAAGAAGCACCTTTATTCCCTGCTAAATATTAAATGTCACCTGTAACTTCTCACAGAAAGAAAATAATAAGCAGAGCTGCAGATGGTGCTGCAGAGCCCTAACAGTTATCCTCATCTTCCAAAAGCAGTTGCTTACCTGAAGTAATTGGGAAGCTTATTTATGGCTGCACCTTCCTTGCTTCTCCACCTTGCACAGCCAGGCAGGCTTTGCAGAGACCTCGAGAGCACATCAGGGCCCCCTTTTGCTGCCCACTGCAAAAATACTGCCTGGGATTGCTTCATTTCTCCCCAGCTGACCTTGGCTGAGAGCTGCATCAGCCTTCATGCCCTGCAGCATTCTCCACCTCCCAGACATGCCCAGCTCCCTCAGAGGCACATCATCTCCTTGCAAGCAGCCACCCCAGCCTGCCTGTGCTTCCATTCCTTGTCCTGGAGAAACAACTGACCGCAGACAGAGCTCTACGAAAAATGTTGAGTTTTGGGCACCCCTGGATGCTGAGTTTGGCAGAAAGCTACCAAAAAGCTACTGAGTTTGGCGGAAAGCTTCCTTCCCCTCCCACACCCTTTACAGCACCATGATTTCCAGCCCCAAATGAGTGCAGTGCTAAGGAAGGTTAAACTGACACATGAGCAAGCAGAGCGATTCAAGCTAGAGATCTCACATACTTTGCATATTTACCTCTGCAGAAGGAGACAGAGCTACTTACAGGAATGTGAGGTAGTGGCACACGTCCATTTGCTTTGGCACTTTCCTGCATCTCTCTGCGATGCTGTTTCCGGAGTCTGTATGGTGGGATCCCATCTCTGCCAGAACAAAGCAACAACACACTCTGCTTCAGTGCCTTTCATAAGCTCGTCTTCATCACGTAATATTCACAGAATGGCAGGTAAGAAACTGCTTGAGAAAGGGCAGGTGAAGGAGGGCATGAGGGATAACGCTGGGGACTTGGTAGCATTTGCCAGGAGCAGAGCAAGGCAGGGCTCCTGCAAGCACCGCCATGGGCAGCAGGCAGGAGGACCTGGACTGCATCCTGGCACCTTTATAGCTGCCCTGGGCAGCAGCACTCAGGCCCTGCTCAGGTCCATACCCTTGTTGGAGGAGTGGGTGCCTGTGGGCCCTGTGGGGAAGCTGCTGATGGTGGCAGCAAGGCCTGCCCCATGAATGCCAGCAGCTGGGGCTGGCTTCCAGCTGTGTGTGCTGAGAAGGGCTCCCAGCTGCCGCTGCTGGGTGAAGCACTGCTGGTGGCAAAGCAGCACTGACCAAGTACAGCTTCATGGATAAAAAAAAAAGAACTGCATTTTTGTTTTTAGCATTGAAACCGTCACGGGATGAGAGGAATGCAACTGAAGTGGAGCTCAGTTGTGAGATAAGGAAATGGCTCACATCCTAATGAAACGGGGCTATGCTGAGAAAAATCAGCTAGTGCAAAACCACCAAATGCTACCTTAAGAGTTCAGCAATTTGGAATGCTCCTCTTTTAATTTACAGCTTTTGCTTATTCAACGACTGCAATGCCACAGAAATTAAATGTGTTAAAAGAAAATAAAACCTATGATTAATGACAAGAGCTTCTGAGTAGGAAGACAAATGACCAAAGAGAAAACGAGCTGGGCTAATTGCAGCCCTGGCTGCCGGTCTCAGGTAATGCAGGAGGAGGAAGAGCACATCTTGGAGCATCACCTCCGCTGCGCCCCATCAATGACACGCCACCGAGCAGAGCAATTTTCCAGAGCGTTGCTATAACAACGGGCGATGGTGATAGCTTTCATTAGAAAGCTTCATTTTCTTTAATGATGAACCTCCATTTGAGGAATAACTGAGAGTCACGACGGTTAAGCATCTCCATCGCACCGAGGCACAGCTTTTTCCAGAATGGATGGGAACAAAAGGAGTGACGAGTTAGACCAGCCAAGCTTTTGCTGTGCCATGACATGAACCATTGCTGGCCAGAATCAATAAACATTTCAGCCACACAACGCAGGGCACGGAACACAGCTCACCCAGTACAGCCACAAGGACCTTCAGGGAAGGGCAGCATTATATTAGAAGGTGCAATTTTTCTTTCTTGCCTTTTTTTTTCCCTGCCTTTTTCTTTCTTTCTTTCTTTTTCTCTCTCTTTCTTTCTCTTTTTTAATTCTCCCCAGCAGCAGTCCCAGCGGAAAGAGCGACTTTTGTTCAGAGCACAGTAGCGAAAGGCTGATAATGGCCTCTAATCTATCCGGCTTCAAACACATGTTCAGCCCTGCTGTGCTGCCTTTGATGTCATTTTAACTAGATTCCCCAATGCCACCTCTGAACTTGGAACATTCCTTCGTTCAATGTACTGTGCCAACTCAACCAGAGGAAGCAAATTCAAAGATAAGCACTTTAATTTTATCCCAACAAAACCTTATTCAATAGATGGGGGAAAAGCAAGGAAAAGCAATACCGTACTTTTGTTTTCCTTTTGTCAGGTAGCTTACTTTGAGATATTTTCTATAGATAGAGAAATAATATATATATATATATTTATATATATATAAAAATCACAACTTTTTTAGAGCACATCTACTTTTAAAAGAAAACTTTCCCAAGCTGTTTTCACTTGTTTCATCGTGTGATTTTCTTTAGCAGCAGAAAGCTCCGTGCTAAGATGCAGTGGGGGGAATAGGAATGTTTCTGTAACTTAAGTAGTGATCACGAATTTGTTTGCTACCCTGGAAATGCAGTGGCTGCCTCTCCTCTCCAAACTGATGTGCAGGAGCAGGATGGGCAGAGGATCTGCTGGTGCTCTGCAGTGGGATGTTATTCACCAGTGCCTTCTTTGCTGCTCTCCACGTCCAACTACTGCATTATCAATTCGGAAATCCTCATTTTGGATCTTTTAAATTAAACAGCTGTTAATATAGCACAACTCAAGGTCAGCCTGGATCGCTGACCGCAGGAAAGACAGGACGCAAACCCACAGAGAAGCTGATGTCTGCTACCAATTACTCTTATTAAAGCACCACTGTCACCGAGGGACCTTTCTCATATCAAAAAGCACAATGGGAAAACCACCAGGCACCTTGGCCAAAGAGCAGTCATTGAAGGAATCACACTTCATCTGCAAGGTGTTCTGAAGGAGTAACCACCATCCCATAATGCTCCAGGACACTGCCATGCTTGCTTTGGGGCAGGCTGACCCCAATGGGGGCAGAGTGGGCAGGAGCCAGGAGCAAGGGCTGCTGTGGTACCTGGCAGGTGAAGCTCAGACCCCAGCAAGGTGACACCCAAAGGAGGGAGCACTGTTAGTTAGCTGGATATCAACACTGGACTTTACCTTTTATTTACTGCCCTAAGATCTAGCAGAAATAAAGAGCCAGACTGACCTGAGGCACTTCTGCATCTGAACTGGAACATCATGTGGCAATTTAATGCATTTCAGCTTCTGCCAGTTGACTTCACACCCGGAGGTGCCTCAGTGTCCCCTGAGTACCTGTTGTGACAACCCCTCCCACCCAGAGGATGCATCCCCCCGTTCGGAAAGATGCTGTTCAAATGCAGGATCCTGTCCTTGCTTCTGCCCCAGCTCAGAAGTCCAGAGAGCATCACTCAGGTTTTCTGCTAGCAGTTTTCTATAGCAGTGCATGCAGCCTGTGGGGAATTCACACTTCCAAAACCTGTTTTGCCATGATCAATAGGATATCAAAGCTTGGAAGGGAGCTACTGGCAACCACAGTATACCAAAGCAAAGGATTGCACAGTGCATGGCATGCATTAGCCTTCTCCTCTGCCCTGACCCAGCTAGCAGTGGAAGATCACACCTAGGCATCAGGCCATGCTCTGTGTGCACCTGTGTGCTGCCCCAGTTTACTGTTAGCACACTGGGGTGCCCCTCAATTATCCCATGTCTGCATCATCATTGACCAGACATGTTCTCTTCTGATGTTGGGTCACAGAGGCTTCCACTTGGGATCACACGCCATCCACACAACGCCTTTGAGCACAAGCTACATTTCTTCATTATTGAGCTTGACTGCTATATGTAAACAGCATACATAGAGCAGAAGCTTGTTCATCATCAAATGAAGCTTTTATTGCCGTTTTCCTTAGAGGAGACCTAAATTCAAAGCACCACGACATGCAAGTCTTGTCAAGCAGCAGGAGTCCCCTCTCTAACTTGAATCTGGTTGTTCTTCATTTCTGCTGCCTTGAGCAATTCTGCAAAAATTCCTTTGAAATTCAGAAGGCAGACAGGTTCAGCAATATTAAGTGAAACTGTTACAAAATTTGGAAACGAAGGGCAAGTATTCAATGCAGACAGTCTCTGCAAATCAAAAATCAAGGCCTTGTGTCCAGAACCCTAATCTGGGGATAAATCTGCATGCATTCAGATTGAGATGCACGAAAGGATCACAGATATACCCTTATGATTTTTGAGACTTACTTAAAAGGAACCACTGTGTGATTGGGCTAGTTAATAGCAGAAGGCAGTACATATAGTGGTGATGATTAAAGTCCTAGAAGCAGCCTGTGGTGGGCGCAGAAGGGATAAAATGCCTTAAGGAAAAAGGAACAAAGAATAAAGAAGCACGGGATGGTTAAACAGAAATTATTCTGCCTGTGAGAGAAAGAAATTATAGCTACTGAAATAAAAATTAGGTGGGTGAAGAGCTTGGGCATAAATGATCACAACCTACAGCAGGTATAACTATTAGTGCAACCCCATGAGCCCAATGGACCAGCGGAAAAGGAAGTGCTAAAAGCTAATTAGTTTTGAAGAGCTCTTACATCTGTCTCTTCTGATAACAAAGTTACATGACCCCTGCTAGCTTCAGAGTAGTCCTCCAAATAAATTAATGACTAAGAAGAATCACAGAAGTATGTGACAAGACAGCTGTATCTGTATTAAACTGACCCTTTAAATTAGTGGTCCTCTACAGTTTTCTGTCCCAGCGGCACTCTTTGCCTCCTGTGCTACTTCAGCCAAGGTCTGCATCCTCCATTTTGCAATACAACACAGATAAGGGGTGGAGGGAGCTCCCCAGTACAAGCTGTGTAGAGGCAGAATGGTGACCAGACCTTGGTTAGGAGTGATCAGTGAATAATCCTACCAAGGAGTAATTACAGATTGAACACAGTCTGCAGGAAAAAAATCAAGAGCAGAAGTAGAAAGCTCTGTCAGTTCTGAATGGCTGTTCAGAGGACCAGGGCAAAGTCAGAAGACAACGTATCTCAAGTCCTGCAAAGCTGATCCCCTTTAAGGAGTCAAAAGTCTGTTGCTAGCTGGGCAGAGATGAATACCTTCTCTCTGGAAACTCCAGTTTTGTGACGAGTCTCTCAGGCTGACTTTCAGTTGCTGGCTCCCCGGAGGCAGAACTATCAGGATTTTCAGGTATTTGTGACACAGATGTGAAAATTTTGGCAATTTCATTACAAAAGAGAATGGCAGATGCTGCTCTATTCACACAGCATATGGCACGTGCATTGTCCTCAGTCTCTGCACCATTAGACTTTTGCAGGTGGATAATGTCATACAGATGGCCTGGATTCCTACGTAGTTTTATGAAGTTTTGTGCTGTAATTCTGGCAGTTAGATGATAACGCCTTGTAGCTCCCCAGATGGCTTAGTTTTAAATCTGTGGCAGTGGAAGCAGGCTCCTATAGGCAGGTAAGGTCTAACTATGACGTGGAGATTCATCATTTTCAGGTTTTAAACATTCCTGAACCATCAAAGCCACACAGAGATCATTTCACTTGTAAAGTACGCAACTGAGGATGAGCTGCTAATGCACCAGCCTTTACCATCTTGCCATGACATGCACAGGTGGATAGCTTCCAAATCTGTGGTAACAAACCAACAGGTAGCAAAGCACATCCTGGATTGGAATTACAATGCAAAAGATCCTACCTAACCTCCAAGACCCATTCTGTCACCTCAACACACGCATGCAGCAAATGCAGCACAGCCCCGCTGACATATGCTTGCAGAGAGGACAGAAGGTCAGCAGGATCCTCTGCAAGCTCTGGATGAACAACTTCCCATATGCCAGATCTCTCTTCTTTTGGAGTACACTTTTACTGACATCCTATAGCCCAGCTAGAGAGTCTTAGTCAACATCTCCTGTCTTCAAAAGCTCCTCAGTCTTCTTAATCTTTCTATTACGTAGACTTAAAGAAATAATGTGATACTTCCTTGTTTAACTTTTACAATGTGCTTTGGAGGAAAAGCTGCTTCTAGGCATGAGCAAGGCACAAAGCAGTGAAGGCAGCACTGTAATTTTGCAGTGAGGAACCTGGATTTGAGCCCGAGGTCCCATCAGTTGTAAGTACCTACCCTAAATCCAGGTTTGCCCTGTGATTCATTATACTAAATGAGGGTAACTGGACACAGAGGTACAATTAAAATGAAGTTCTGCCTTAGCTTTGGATAAGAAGGATGAGGAGTTTCCCGAGCTGTATTCCAGCAAAACACACTGGAATTCTTAATGCATCCTTTTTTCCACCACCCCCTCTCCCCCCACCCCAGTAATCAGCCACCCAAATGCTGCGGTTTTCAGGAACAAGTGGGAACTTTGAAAAGATAAAAGACATGAAAAAGAGCAGTTTTGATGGGGTTGCCATCTGATTCATCCTAACAAGGAGGAACCTGAAGAGGAACTCAAAGAGAGCTCACATCTATTTGCACTTGGCAAGAAACACTGTCAGAACTCCTACCTCATTTGTTTTAGTTCACTTAAATCATTTGATGTTGCAAATGTTCCCAGGAGCAGCAAGGCTGTGTAGCCAGCACGGTGACAAATCTACTCCACTTGAAAGAAAGCTGGAATGATCGTGACCTTGGTCTAGTCAGATATTGTGCCCAACACCACGTGTTATAATGTCAGACTAACACAAAAACAGCACCAGCACTAAATAAAACCCAACACTCCCACTCTCCCATTTATTGTCTCATCAGATTAAAGTTACTTACATGCTGCTGTCTGTCAGCGACATCGTATCTGCATCACTGGACATGCTCTGCTGCTCGCTGTCGTTGGCACTGGTGGCTGGTGCCATGGCATATCCCGTGTTGACATAGTAAGGGTTAACAGGTTCTCTCCATGACCCATGCCTGGAAGAAAAATGGAAGTATCAAATTAAAAGGACACAACCTTGACCACACTCCGCTGGGTTCTCTGCACCACTGTGTGGATGGGCTCTGTCTTAGAGCCCCAGCACTGGTGACACACTACAGAATAAGCTGTGTTGTCATACTAAGTCGCACTGATAAAACCATGAACAATATGACTCATAGCTGGAAGCAAAAGGGAATTCATGAACTAAGGAAGATGATACTTTTAGAGCTCAAGAGAGAGAAGGAACAAGACTGCATGGCAGAAGTCCAATTCACATCAGGATTTATTGCATCCATTGGATAACTGCTTAGCATTGACATTTTATGAGCATGGCAGGACATCTAAAAGCAATTTCTAGATTATGAGACATTATCTTTCTTAGTAAAAGTAGGATTCTTTCTACTCTTCCAAGGTAAGCATGACTCACTGATTTAATGTTTGCTTTCACATCCTTCCTTACTTCACTCTAACATGTTTGCCAAGGCAGGGAATTAAAGTCAGAAATGGCAGTTGCTTGCAAAGTGGAACCTGCAGCCAACCTCAAATGTCACACTGGGGTACATCAAACACTTGCAAATTCCACTAGCAAGGACTGTCTAATAGCACTGGCTTTTCCAATGGAGATTCTAGCCATGAATCTACAGAGGCTACTTTGTACACAGCACCAGGCCTTGTCCTGCAGGCAGGTTATTCAAGTACATCTGCAAACAAGCCAACTTCCTTAAACAAAATGGCTGGGTGAGAGAGCATCTGCATGAGCTACCTTGAGTAGCGAGTTCCTTCCTTGGAAGGAGACCTGCACTCATGGCAAAGAAACCTGTGAAACAACAAAGCAAACGGTTCCTTTGCACTGACTGCCACTGGCAAAGGAAAGCTACAGCTACCAACACGCCTCCAGCTCTAGCGCACATCAGATCAGCCATGTCACACAGGCGTCTTATTATCACTGCAAGTCACTTTGCCATTTGGTGGAAAAAGAAACAAGCCGAAACGTTCACACAGGCACAGCAGCAGCATTTAATCCACCACTTGCCCTGCCTACACCACTGCATGAAGAACAGACATCCTGAAGTCTATGTGTGCTGCAGTTTTCCAAGCTTGTTACCAGCACTGAAAATCAGAGGAAGGTTTCATTGCAGATCACCACACTGAGCATGATTTGTCATTCAGAGACTCAGCAACATGCACCCAGTTGATGTGGCTCGTAATGGACCTTGAGCAAAGCCTTCCAGGGAGGGAAGGCTTCCACGCGGCCTGTGCTTCCCAATTCTGCCGCAAAAAGCTTTTCCAGCTGTACCGCAGAGGTCAAAGTCCTACAGGCAAAACCAAAGTCACTGCCCTGATGAGTTTACCTTTAGATAAGACCAAAAAAAAGCCCAAACCAAACCGTGAGAAACACACAGATGGAAAGACTGGAGGTGAGGAAGACAACAGCAAAGAGACAAGTCGGCAGTTCTGGCATATTTTTATGAGTACGAACATACGATAACCATCACTAGGATATTGATCATCACCTGATCTCATTACATTGGCCACTAAATGAGCAGAGACTTGCAGACAACTCATTTGAGGTAGAGGTTTTCAGAATGATTTATGAGTACTACGGGATTTAGAGTACTTGGATGGAAGCATTACCAAAGCGATTTAGAACTGAGTCAGACAGGGCTGTAGCTTTCACACCACTAGCGTGAATAGTTTCTATTCACCCTGCCCTTTTGCTCCTAGAATCAGAACCAAATGATTTTCCTTACAATATAAGGGATCATGGCCACCAGCATGTTCATAGGTCACAAAATATATATATTTCTATTGTTTGAGGCCTATTATCATGACGGTTAGAAGCTACTTCACCCCTGTTCTCACAAAGAGAAAACCAACATTTTGCTTGCCACAAAACAAGTACTCCAAGTACTTCTCCTTAGATGACAGAGCTCAGCATAGAAGCAGAGTAAAGAGCATCCAAAACCGAGTCACTTGAGGTTTATCACTACTGTTTGAGGCAAAGGGAGTCTTGTAAGGTTCTGCCATTCTGCTGTAGCACAGAGCTGGCAGTGTTTGAACACCTACCCGTGCCCTGGGATGTTGAGTCACCACGGACTTTTTCTAGCACACAAACTTTCTGACTGTCACTTCAAATGTGCACTGATGCAACCTTATTTCTATATCCATCAGATTTCCAAGCAGATTTCTAGGGCAAATATTTAAGGCTGGAAGTAATTTGAACAAGTTTGCCCTAAAAAGCAAAATATAATAAGTGAAAACCTTCCACCACCCATTCACCAGCTCTCCACCTGCATAATGGTCAGTTCTGAATATTAAAGGAACGCTATGCCGTGTATCCCTCCTGTCAAATCCGATATGACAGTTGCATGATGGAGGCAGATAAAACCTCTTAAATTGAGGTGAGAATGATGGATAGGTCAGGCCTTCCCTGCGGGCAAAGAGAAGGATGCTTTTTGGATAACCCAATTAAAATAGAACACCAACTTCTAGTGGACCTTTTGTCAGGCGTCTCTGGAAGCAGCATGGATTATTCTAGCAGTGTATTAAGAAAGCACTGTGATATACAAAATAAAATGCATGGATCAATCAATTTCTCCTTTGTATCCGCTGATCACTTAAAAGGGAAAGAACACACCTCCTACCAGGACCCAGAGCAGTCCTGCTGATAAGGCAACTCTTCTACACACTGGGATGTACAAGGTAAACAAAACCCTGTGAGGTTTTTAATCACCTTAACCTAAACCTTCACTTTTGGCAAATGGCAGAATTTGAATCTGCAGCTTTTAGTGCATGGGAAAAAAGTTCAGTTCTTGGCTTTCTAGAGCTCTTCTGGTGTGTCTGTCAGGTGGAAGTCGCAGGTCATGCATGATCCCAGCCCTGCCATGCTGCTCAGCTCCACGCCTGTGCCATCTGTCCTGGCCAGCTGCACCAGCAAAGTGCTGGTGCTGCACAATCCATGCTATGAGACCAGGAAGGAAGCTGTACTGAGGTGGACATCGGTCTCTCGTGCAATAAGCAATAGGACAAAAGGAAATGGCCTCAAGTTGCTTCATGTGACGTTTAAGAAGGATATTAGGAAAAAATTATTCACTGAGAGGGTTGTGAAGCCTTGGAACTGGCAGCCCAGGGCAGCAGTTGAGTCTCCATTCCTGAAGGTGTTTAAAAGACATAAAGATGTGGTGCTCAGGGACACGGCTTAGTGGCAGGCTTGGCACTGCTTGGCTGACGGTTGGACGTGGTGATCCTTGAGGACTTTTCCAACCTGATTCTACAATTCTATCAATACACAGCTCCTTTCTCACAACCTCACAGTCTCCTGCAGGCCAGAGCCCTGGGGTGCAGCAGAGCAGACAGGCACATGCACAGGAGCCGGCCCAGGGGCTCTGAGCCTCCTCCCTCCTCTTCTCACCAGGAAACAACCAGTGCTGCAGCTGAGAGACTGGTTCTGTTGGGCTGAAGGAAGACTGCCCTCCCTCCCCTCCAGCAGCACAAAGCGTTTTAAGAGTTATTGGGTACGAGCCTGAGAGGGCTGGAGGAATTCAGGTTGTAACAGCAAGCAGATGGGTGCCTCATGGCGCTCCGCCATTCAGCAGCCGGGACATGGAGGCACTCCTGCAGCACTGCACAAGGCTGTGGTTCTTCCACAGAGAACGCAGGGAAGAGTTTGGTCACGACTGTTGTATTTAGCTAAAATTACACACTTAAGCATGTATACAACAGGGATTACTTCCATTTTAGCTCTGCCTCTAATACATCAATGCAAATGTAAACTTTCGGTAAGCGTAAGTACATGGAAAGGGTATAAGATTTCAAAGCAATCATAACAGGTTACATTACTTTTGAGGAATCCATCTGTATTCAATCCTTCTCTTAATGTTCCCTCTCCCTGACAACTCTCTTCAGCTGGCTCATATCACTATTTGAATGTTTTGTGCTGTGCCTCTGAAGAACGCTTTCAACATCTATTAGCAGGAAAACATTAAAGGAACATGGAGTCTAGCAAAAAACTGGTCACTTCTGATCTGGGAGGGGAGGCTGCTTTAAAAGGGATTCAGACACACTCGGAGCGTTTTGAAATGTCAGCTAAAAACTTCACATACCAAGCTCTATGTGCTGATAAGGGCAATGAAAGGAAAGGTGAGCATTTAAAGTTAGACTTCACAAAAATTCCTGCAGACTTCTGAATTCATTTTAGACCAGAAGTGCAATGAACTTTTTTGAAATTAACATGTAACATTTCACACGTTGCAGAAATAAAGCCTTTCTCCTCTGCAGCTCTCAGTTGTTCAGCCTTCAAAGCGATCGCATGAGGAACAGTTCTAACAAAGATCAGAGTGACCCAACTAAGTCAGCCCGACCGCTGCCTTTTCTTTTCATACAGCTCTCCACTGATCACTGTCAATTCCACTGCCACTGACAGGGGCCAAACCTTTCAGAAAACGAGTAAGCATTTCCTTCACGTTTCCTCCTCTCTTCTCAGAGTTTATTTTGCATAGCCCTTTCTTTGGCAGAATCACAGAATGCTTTGGGTTGGAAGGAACCTTCCAAGACCATCCAACCCACACCTCTGCCACAGGCAGGGACGCCTCTTGCAAGATCAGGCTGCCCAAAGCACCGACTTCAAACACTTCCAATCTTGCTCCTCAAACCAAGACCAGCACACAGCATGAATGTGAGCACAATCAGGCTTCAGAGCTTCCAATGAAGTGAGAAGAGAGGTTGGGGCAATAAGATCAAAGACACAGACTACCTGGAGCTCCCATTGCACCACGAATCTCTTAGAACCATTCTTTCCCTTACAGCTTTGGATTCCTTCACACAACTTCAAGCTCACGTATATTTCGATTCAATTCAAAGATGCAGAAGTGCTCAATTGATGCCAAACATGCTGCTCTTGGTGTAAAAAACACAGGACTGGCATGCTCTGGGAAAGAACTGTATCACCATCAGCATCCACAGCGGGAGAAAGACTCAAACATCCTGTCTGCAAAGCCAAATCCACGCAACACAAGGAATCTGGTGGCAAACAACTTCAGCATACGCTGCTGGTCCACCTCAAGTTTCAGTTTCCAACCCATGGTACCATCAACCATTACCAAACATTGCACCGTCCTTGGTATAAAACCATCAGGAACACCCAAAGCATTCACAGCATTCTCCACTAAATCTTCACTTGCATGTTTTGAACCTAAGAACAAAACGCCTGTGAAGATGTAATGCTAAAACCTTCACTCCTGATGGGATTTAACCTGCTCCAAAGACACAAAGCCCAGTCAGGAGGTTAAAATAGGGGATTTAGCTGATAATTTGATTGCAAATCCTCAGGGTTCCTCCACTTAAAACTCTTCCCAATTACCATGGGCACTCAGATGCTGCTGCGTATTTGAACTTCGCCACTGCCAATGTCAAGCTAATCACATGTGTTCTAAGCAAGGGCAGCTTCTTCAAAGATCACATCAATTCTGGACAAGTTAATCTGTTCTTTGAGGTCTCCAGATGGCTCTCACCAAGAAAGTTCACTTCTAGTTCTGCAGCCTGTGAGTGCGGCAGCCCAAGCACTCTGCAGAGCATTACAAAGAAACCAGATCAAAGTTCTGTCTTATGGAAGAAAAAAATGAAATCTGAAGTTTGAAAAGCAACAGCAGCCTGTCACTTGTAGGCTTAAAGATGACTCCTGCATGCTCCAGCTATCAGGGAATTTATGATTACAGTCTGGCTTTTAAAAGCCAATGAAAAAAACCGACGCTCTTTAGCACTCCTTGCCTTTGCAAATCTGTATCTCCTTCCGCACTTATTCATCCTCCCACGCTGGAGGAAGAAGGGAAATAAATAAAAACTTAACTCAAAGGACAGATAAGAGCTCTCCTCTTTCTTCCTAAGGCATTCAATTCCATTTCAGGAGTACGCTGGGATTATTTTATGGGGACCTTCAGTAATTATTGCTTGGTATTAAAGCATAACTACAAAACCAAGATCTAACAACCTGAGTTTCCAACTCAGAACCCCTTCTAACCTACCAAGGACATACTGCTCCCAAGGACTATGGTACAGAAGGTGCATCCCCTGCAATTAAGCAATTTAGAACCCAACAGAGGCAACCACCCCGATGGAGCTCTATATATTGCTCATTAATTAGAGATGTAAAATCAGAACTGTGAAAATCTGCTTTTGCCACATGATAAAGTCAACCCGTTCCTAAAAACAACGCGTATCTTCCCTAGAATATGACCAAAAAGCTCATTTACTTAACAGCTCAATGCGCAAGGAGCAAATTAAATAAATATAGTATGGGCAACACAATGTCTGAGCATCAATTAATAAGCTGCTTGGATCTCCCTGGAATAAGCAAAGGCAGCGGAACATTTTGTTCTGCTATCTACCAGTAACAGGTATCACTTCAACCTATTAGTCTGAATGCACACCACAGCTCAGCTTTTCTAAGAAAATGAAATCACCAGTATGAATCCTTACCCAATAGGAGAGACTGGCGTTAAACTGGGAAATCTTTTATCAAGTTCTCTGGGTATCTGCCTGCAATAACTGCGATCTGAGCCTTGCTGCTGTGGATTAGCCCAGCAGAACGAGCAGGTCCCCACCTGCTGCTGTGCCCACAGATGTGCTCCCCAAAGAGACCTCTCTGCTCAACTACAGGGTCTCTGTGTGGGGCCCCATGCCTTTGTGCTCAGTTCCTTCTCCCTGGGCATGTAGGCTGGGAGTTGTACATGGGTCGCGCAGGGAATGTCTTCCCAGCAGAGGCTCTGCTGAGGGAAGAGGCTGAGTGTGCTTCCTTTGCTCCCACTCCATAGCATTCTACATCTGCTCCATGGGCTCGGCTGGGGCCTGGATGCAGCAAATGGCTTCCAAACGCCTTTCTCTGAGGGGATGGGGAAGTACAGGGCTGTACCTGGGTTTGCTCGTAACCTAAAGAAGGCAGCGGCTCCGCTTAGAAGCACCACCGCCTGCAAGCTATCAAATTAATCCCGGGATTTCAACAGCTTTTCTACATTATTTTTCATCTCGACCAAACCACAAATTTACTTAATGACTAAACCAGGCAAGCAAGCACTTTGTTTTCCAGGCAGCGGGGACCTTTCTGACCGGCTCCAGGTTTTCAGCACACACATCTACCCAACGTCACGCGAGGGACGGGGCTGCTCCGGGGGCACGTGTGGCACTCCTTGGGCTCCCACACCCGGAGCCAGGAGACATGCCAGGCCGCCAGTCAGGGCCGCCCTGACCGAGCCAGGGCCAGGCAGGAGGAATACAATAAGAACACTGTGTTCCAGGAATTATTGAATAAAGAAGAGAGCATGCTTTTGGCCGGCAGGATCCAGCGCTATAATTCTGTCTGCCGCTTTTCTTCCCCGTCTGAAGCAACATTGTTTGTCCACGCTTCTCTGAAATGGAAAGTATTTCCTCTCCTCGACACGTTCCAAAGAAAGATCTGAGGAGGCCTGGTAGAACCAGGCGTAACTGGGGATTCTCCAGCGCCTCGCCTGCTCCTTGCCAACACTTCTGCTCAACAAGAAAGGCCTTACAAGATAAATTATGAGCAGATTTCTCTGCAAGCTCAGAAACTTAAAACCAGAGCCTGCAGGATGAGTAAGTTTTTGGATGGGAACAAAACATCCAGCTTTGGCTAAAGACTTCAGTGAGTTTCCTCTCCTTCATCTGTACCTACGGAGGCTCTTGTGCACTCCAGAACAGGGGATGGTGCAGCTCTGTGCACGCAGGTGTGTGGGCCACACCGGGGAACCGGAGCCTATGGAACCAAAGGGCAGACTGGGCAGTCCTGGCTCTGCGCCTCCTTACACCACTGGAGCTTTCTGGGAGGGAATGAAAACCAGAAATGCAATCTGCAGTCCAGATTGCTTCCAGGGATGAATTTCCTGGTACTCAAATCAAAGCAGTGGTGTTGCTGATGGCTCAAATGAAAGGGGTAGATACGCAACTCAAGTGGGTTCCATTTGATAAAAATGAATTGCAGTGCTGACATTAAACTTCTTCCTTGCATCACTGGGCCACTTAACATAGGCTGAGCTGGACAGCCACAGACTTACTGGCCCCATTTAAATCCTCACTGAAAATACCAGAAGGAAGTACAATCATTACCAATTTATTGCCAACAAGCTTGGTATACTAGTGAAATTACAAATTCTGGTGGCAGAAGTAACAGAGTGATGTCATATTTGAAGAGCTATGAGGCCCCTGTCTCAGCCCTTCAAAACCATCTAGGGTTGCTCCCAAAGAACTCCAATGAAGACCTGCTGATGATGAGGTACACAGGACTACTGAGGGACTCCTAGGATGAACAGCACACACAGAAACCCCTTTCCTTCACTGAATAAGGCCTGCTATGCCAACACACAAGAAGCAAGATGTCTGCCTCCAAGCACAGCCACTCACTGGTGTCTAACTCCCCAAAAAAGAACCAAGCATTCACCCGTGAACCTTTGGGGGGACCAACGTCCAGACTGAGCTGAAAACAAAACCAGTGAGGCCTGGCAGAGGTGGCTGTAAAAGGAACCTTGTTGGATCACATCAACAAGCAGCAAGCTGTATCAACAGCAAAATACTGGCAAGCTGCAAAAGGTGTTTAACCTCCTCTGTCATTTACTGCTTGACTCTGAAGAGCCGTCAGCATCACAGCAAGCACATAAATCATAACTCAGCCTTCTGGTCTCCACTGGGAGCTGGCAATCTGATGCTCCTTTCTCCCCTTGGTCTGACCTGACACACATAACGTGGGGACTGAGGCAAGGTCAGGGTGGACTGAAGGGTACCAGCCTTGACAGGGGCCATCAGGGAGCGACAGCAGAGATGGGCCCTGGGTGAACTGTACAGAAACAACCAGAAGGAACAAAACACATAAAATCTGGGTCTGAGGGAGACAGAGACCATTAAGAAGGATCCTGCCCTTTCTACACATCCTTTTTAATTTTTGTTTTTAAGGAGTTTAGCAGACTGACAGCGAATAATTTACTACTGTACCCTGGGAAACAGGCACACAGCTGTTATTGAGTCTTCCTTTTAAGTAAAGACTAAAGTAGTTCTTTTTTAGATGGTGCAGAATTCAGCCCTGGCCGCAGCTTTGGGACAGTCCCTTAACTGGAACCTGGAAGCCAAACGATACGTGGCTGCACTGAAATCACAACAGGTCACATTTTTAAATGATGAATGAAATCAGAGGATTCAGTTTCTGATTTCTGGTAGCCGTACATTTACAAACAGATCTAAATTCAGCAGTAAGAACGCCTGAGATGTGCAGTGCCTGAAGGCAGCCAGCACAGGGCTGTTAGCTATGCTTAGTTAAGGCATACACCTCAATTGTAACGAGAAGGGCTTTGTTAGGCACCTCTGCTCCAGAGCATGGCAAATACCTTCAGCTTCAATGAGAACACTAGGAAAGCCATGGGAGGCCGATATGCACTCCATCCCATTACAGTGCTAAAGCACCACACAGGGAAGTCATGTTTGCTATTTCTGTATGTACTTTACAGCAAGCAAAACCTCCCTTTAGGAACTATGCTGAGGTTTGTTGTTATTTTGGCCTTGTAGAGTTCTTCTGTTTTACTTCTCTGCCATTAGAACAGGCAGATATATGAGCTTTTACCTTTATTACACAAATTCCACAATATCCTTTCATCTGGTATGCATTATTGTGGGGATATATATGAAGTACTATGTCCATTTAAAGTGCTGTAAAAGAGCTGTTTGAACTCTCATTCCATTCCTACATATCTTTATGCAATTAAAACCAGTTGACAGTTCTGTTTAGGAAAAATAAGCAACAATGCAAGCAATCTGTTTTTCTGTTCCAAATAAGTTAGCCACCGTCCAGATAAAAGCCAGCTGTATGCCTTTTTAACCTCCATTTCTAAAAGACACAAGCCCAGGTGATCGAACTCTAAGCACTTCTGATCTGCTTTTGCCCCCTCCAGAATCCTGGGGTACAGCCTACCTGCTGACAGCCAAATGACAGAGGGGAAGGAGGCTTCAAATACAAGCAAAAACTGGAAGGTATGTAGAGATCGAATGCTGTAATAGCAAGGCTGTGGCCAAATCTCAGCCTTGATAGGCCAGCAGAGAATCGGCACGGAGGAGAGATGTTCTAATAGCATCAAATGCCCAAGGAAGCACTACAACAACGTGTCAGGGCTTAAACACTTTCTCCTTAACGAAGTAGGGCAAAGCAACCTATTGTTTGGAAAAAAAATACTGTCTTCTGCTCACCTCTCTGGTACCTGGTACATGCTGTTACTGATCCTGCACTACCTCTGCAGAACTTAACATGCCCAGGGCTCGCGATAAATGGATTGATATCCTTCTATTCCCTCCTCTTTGTACTTTATCTAGCTTATATCACTCAGATGTTATACTGAACACAGCATAATTCACTCTGCTGGAGATTACTCTGTGGCACTTTTCACAAGTGAATCCTGCATTTATTTGCGATGTTATTCTAAAGGAGGGAAAAGCTCTTATCCTTTTACATACAAAAAGCTAACATCAATGCTGAAGTAGTCAACATTCCCTCAAAATTTGCTTTATTTGAAATGCTCTGAGCCTAATACTCAGCATTTTATAAGTCTGCCTTACATGCGCTTGCTCAGCTCAGTAAATCTGAACTAGGGTCTTCAGCCAAGCACAGAAAATCTGCAACATGCACAAGGATGTTTCCAGGTACAGGAGCTGCCTTGCAGGATGTCTCTGGCTGAAACCAGCATGGAAACACCTGTTCTTTTCTGCTTGCACTTTCTGCCTCTTTTACTGCGTGGCCTTTCAACAAAGCAAGAGGTAACACAGGAGCCTGGTACACTTTCCTTCCTACCCATCCTCCGTTAGCTCCCATAGCACCTGCCATCCCACTCACTGAACTAAGCAAGCATCCTAAAGAAAAAGTCTGTGATCATACACAGCAACAAGCAGCTACAAGAGGAGAAAATGTTATGAAATTCCACGCGATAGCACCTTGCATAAGACTCAGTGTCCTGTGTCTACATGGGACAAACATTCCCAGCACCTCTCTCCGTTAGTTTTATGGGTTCAACAACAGAGTTTAGACCAGTTCACAGCCTTCCTCTCTCAGAGGTGAACAGGGTTTCTCCTCTCCAACCTGCAACTCATTTGCACACGATAGAACTCTACCCTGTTATAAGAATCCGCTGAGATTAGTGGGTTACATTTCTTGATGAGAGGATACAAAGTGACAAGCATGCAGATACAGCACACCAGGGAAGCTTTACCTCCTGCATAAAGGCCTAGAACTGAGGTTGAAGTGAAACCCTCCAGCTACAGCACCTGAAAACTCCTGGGAGCATTGGAAAACCCCTTTCCAGGTTCCAACATTCCCTCCAGCCTCCCTCTTGCTAGCTGCTGGAGGATCTTGCTCTCCTTACCATTTCCCCAGTCCTTTCCCCCCACCCCAAAGCTGGTTTTTGTTGCTGTTGTTGTTTCTAGAGCACTGGAGAGCTGGTTCAGCCAGCAAGGAGCATCTGAGCCTCCAGAATCACAAGCTGCAGCAACAGGAACTGCAGTTTTCAGTCTCTGAAGTCTCAGCCACGACCGTCTCACATTTGCTTCTCAGAGAATCTCGCTGCCAGAACCTACAACACGGCTTGTGCCATTTTCAAAAGCTTACGGTTTAGCCAAATTTGGGTGGTTTCTCACACGGACAGCAAAAGGTACGTTCACGCTGCCATGCCAACCCCACCCCCCAGCAACCCACTTGCCAAATGGTACATGCCTGCTTCAAAGAGGAAAGTTGGAAGGTTATCAATGGAAAGTAAATTGTAAGAGTCTGACACGAGCAAAACAATGTCATTTCCTCCTCCTCTATTTTTGCTAAAATTTGCCAAAGTAATTCAGCCTTCGGCAGAATCTCAGTGTGGAAGAATACCAAACATAAGTCTGATAAAGATATGAGCAACTACGACAAAGCTTTATATAATGGGAAGTGTTAGGCAACCACGACTGCTGCCAGCTCCGCCTATATAGTAAATGAGTGATATTTTAATATCACTATTAACTGCCCCTTCAAAACTACAAGTGAGACTGCGACATGAGTCATAATATCCTCGGCATCAATTTTGATCGCAAAGTTGATGAAAGCAACCGTCCCCAAACCTGTGTGTGAAAACGCAGCTGAACTAATCAAAACATGCAGCAGCTTGTGACATCAATGTCTGAGCCTGCGAAATCGCATTTACAGCTGTGAGACTCTTGCATGACATGAGGTGACTGCAGAGATGCTCGGCTTGTGCTTCTGCTGCCAGCACCTTGTCCCATCCATGGAAAAGAGAACAATATTCACCAGCAGTTCTCATTGTAGGATGGATCTTTCGGAACTCTGAACACATCCAAGATGTACAATTCACATCTGAATAAGTGAGCCAAAAGCTGTCAGGGTATACACTCCGGGAGAAGTTAAGGGATTCCTCAGGACAAAGAAATACCTGCAGATTTCTCTGACCGCAGCCATCCCGAGATGCTGAAGGGGCCGTGCACGTCCATGAGCAGCTGGCCCTGGGATCAGGGAAAAGAATCTTCATTTACTGTCAGAAAAGTGGTTGCATGCAAAGGCCTTTTGGGGATTTTATTCTTTGCTGCAGAGGAGATATGGGGCCACAAAGAAAGAAAACCAGTGCTGAAGGAGACTTTTGCAGAGTGATAAAACTCTGACACTGAACTTCACTGGAAACGTGGTGAGAATCCAGATGGGGAATTCACTCCAGCATGGTGTCTACTCAGCTGTAAGCCTGAGAGAGGAGATGCTTCCAAAGACGGGGAAGAGTGATCTGAACAGCAGGAGAGAAGCGAAGTGCAGTGGTGTCATTTGAAGGAAGAGCTAATACTAGTGGGGAAATACAAAGAATCCTTTGTCTCTCACCATCCTGACTATTTAAGAGCAAATTAACTGCAGAAGGACTTACTTGCTGGTGATCATCAGGTCCTACAAAACCTTGTCTGATTCCCACCGATGCCACTTTTTTAAGGGATGAGCACTACCAGCCCAAGGCCATCCACCTGGCTGAAAGTCCAAGCAGAGCTGGTTGAGCCGTGGTAGGGAAGAGGTCTGCTCCAACAGACCTCCAAAGCATTTGGAACTTTTAGTTCAAGAGCAAGAAAAGATTTTGACCCACTTTCAGATTTGAGGTCCATCTCCTAAACAAAAGCAGCTGAAGTTTCAATGAGCCAATTCTGCAGATCATTATGCTGCTATTACACAACTCCTAATCCCTGAAGTGGGGAAGATGTGCCAACCCCAACCCAGGCACATCTCTGTCATTTCTGCTGGACTTCCAGCCTTCCCACTGAAGATTTCATTCTGTTAAACCATTCTTGAAGAATGCCAAGCACTAAAATCCCCCAAATATTTATTGTAATTTCTTTGGCTACACTATCACAAGTGCCTAAATTCCCCTTCTCAGTTGGAGAGCTATCTAGACCAGAGGTCTCCAAATCTTTCAGCCTAATAAACATTACAAAGGCTCGCGAGCCCCTCTGAGTAGTAAGGGAGAGATTGTTTGCTGCCACAAAAGGAACAAAAATGACCAGCCATCCCCTGCTGGCTATTCTCCTCCCCTAAGAACTTGGTCTAATCCCCTCCACCATACAGCCCATCAAAGACAATGTGCCAAGGAAGGGGAGAACTGCTGTGCATGCTGATTCCCAGCTCGGCAGCGGTTCCTGAGGACCACAGCCAGCCAGCTGCTGCGAGCAGCTCCCTCTGTGCCGCTGTGCCAAGCCAGAAGGTCGCTTTTCATCCATCTCTTCCTCTCACAGACTGCCCAAAGAAACCATCAGGCTGCTCGCAGCTCTCCCAGGCTCCGGGAGCAGCAGAGATCTTCCCACAGACTCTCTGGCCCCCAGGAGCCCAGCAAACAGATGGGCTGTGGAGCGGCTGTAGCTCCCACAGCCACACTGGGTCTGTCACCAAGGCAGCCACAATGCACCTTGGGTTCAGCCAAGCGTTCCGGACCGAATGCAAAGGATGCAGACTACATAACACCTTGCTCGCTCTCTTCCAACATGGAATTTGCCACTGCAGAACCCTATAGGTGACAAGGTGCACGTTCCTGTTGACAAGCCACGCAGAAAGCATGAGCACACTGTACCAAAAGAAGGGAGGGAGGCAAGCCAGAAGCACAGGGCTATGGCAGCTCTTAAATGCTGTGCCAAGGTCAGCCCTGGAAGCACCGCTGTCTCTAAAAGAAGCCATAATTGAGAAGGTAACATTATAAAGCTATAAAATGAAGTTTTACTGCTGCTGACTAGCTGGGACATGCAGAACATGTGTTGCAGGGAACACAGCATAATTTTATTAGCGAAGACAAAGCCATTCATGCAGAGTGGCCCGAATGGGGTGGGCTGAATTAAGAGAACAATAGCAGTTCATCAGATGGCCCTTCCTTTCACATATGTCTTCAACTTACTATGCTAGCAAATACTACAAGCAGCTTGGAAATATATTTTCATCTGAAGAGCCTCACGTTATTAACACATTAGATTAAAATCAAAATAATTGAGAATGTAACGTATTCCTGATGCTGTTCATTAAATGGCTAAATCAAAACCATCAGCACCCAGCCAGCCTCCTCCTCTTTTGGAAACTCACTCGTGATCAATGACTGTTTGCATGATTTAGCCCAAGCCAGCACTTTGCAACACTGCTACAACCACCCTGAATGGCCTTTCAGCACCCAACACGCAGCTCACAGCCCCAGCACGTGAGTCACAGGATTGCTGCGGACCCCTTAAGCTGATCAGTGGAAGATGGGCTGAGATTGAGACCAGTCTGAAAGGAAAAAAACACGTTGCGTCAGAGCTTAATGCTAACCATGTTTCAGATTTGCTCATGGATTCCAGTTCCCCAAATAACAAAACAATAGACACCAAAGAGGAAAAGTGGAAACTGCTGCTTGGGGAAGCTTGCCACAACACGTTGGCTGCAAGTGTGCTGGGACATAAATCCTGCTCCAGCAGGGCTGGGGCTCAGAGCTCCAAGGGCTCTGCACGCATTAAAGGCAAGGCTGGCCTCCCCCTCTGAGGCTGCCTGCTGCCTGTCCGCCTCCTTCCTTGTTTCATTTCCAGCCATGTCCGGCTCATGCATGGTATTTATGCTGCTTGGCTACCCCGGGGTGGGGGAGATGAGAACAGATGAGCAGAAGAGATGGGACGGCATGGAGGTGGTGGCAGGGAGCGCAGGGCTTGGGAAGGACAAGCTCTGAAAGCTGTGCAGTGGGCTTTGGCCCTGAATGTCCTTGCAACAGGGATCCCTGCAGCATCTTCAGGACCTAGAGTTGCCCTCCTCTTAAGACTTGTTTTGCAAAACAGCTGAGTAGGTGAACAGAGAAGGTACAGCTTTAAATGCAGCGTGAGGAACAGCCTGCACACTGGTGATGGCTGAAATTACACATTTGCCACAGGACACCAGAAAAACGATAAAGCAGAGGAACCCCGGCTTAACCCTTGTCAAAGGATCCCTAATCTTCTCCAAGATTAGACTTTTGTTCTTCCTAACCGCCAGTCCTACAAACACCACCCAGACTGCAGGGGGCCAGGCTCACAAACACGAATTAATTACATCAGCTGTAATTCACACCTCTGGCTGCTTTTGAAGCAACTTGTTAAGCACTTTTGAGTTAAGAGTCTGGGAAAAAGAAATAGTAGCTTATCAAACCGAAATACAGATTTCTGTTCTGGAAAGAGAACTACACAGATTAACTGTGATATCCCAGTGGGTGAGTTCAAGCAGACGCAGTTGTCCCAGTGCTGCTAGATGTCCCTGAGTCTACTGAGCCCAACCAGAACTCTCTGGGATCTGCCATGCCAGCAATAAAACAGCCATGAACCGAGCTCGGCTCCTTGCTGCACCAAGCCACGATGCAGATGAAAATCCAGACTCCTTCTGCCCCACAGGATCAGACAGAGAGGCATCCCAGCAGCTGCAGATGGACAGGGCAAACCACAGCAAAATGCAGCTGAACCTTCACCAAGACTCTGCTCCTCCAGGGCTGGAAAAACCCGCACCCTACTGGAAATTATAACATTCCCTCCCTGCAGCTTGGAGAGAGGGGACCTCCAAACACAACCACTGTGCAAACAATAACTGAGTAGCGCTTAAGCTCAGGCAACCTTTGCAATATGTCCTTGAGGCAAGCAATGCGATGCTGCCTGCCAATCTCCAGAGAGAGACCTCTGCATCACCACCTCAACCAGCGGCAGCAAGCTTGTGGACAGGACACCAGAGAACTGTGCTGCTGTTCCCATCACTTAGCACTCCACTGGGAAACTTGTGAAGACTCAGTCAGTCCCATGCTGGTTCTGCACAGCTTTCAAGGGGGAAACACAAACCCATTTTTCCTATAACTCACTGCAAAGAAATTGCAGAGTGGCTCAGTTCACTCTGAGAGTTCTCCATCCTATACATGACGACAGCTGCAGCAAGGAGCAAACTGCAGAAACCATGCTGATCTGGATCCTGCCTCATGCAGTGAACTGCAGCAGCATCTGAAGCAATGCTCCAGTCCTCTCCCCACATCCCTCCCCTCTGCTGCCGCAACCTGAGCAACTAAAGACAAGATGAGAAGAACTTCCAAACCAGACTGGGAAAAGAAAAACCCTAAGGAGAAATTGCTTAAGATAAAGTTGCCGCTTATCTCCCCAGTGCTTATACCTGACCCTTTGGTGCACGGCAGCTCTCCTCGGAATAAAAACATGAGCTATTTACCCAGGGTGGGATATTCATGAGGGCCTGTAGGTGTGTCAAGACAAGGTCAGAAAGGAGAGGTGAAAGGAGAGGTGTTGTTTTTCTTCTTTCTTTTTTTTTTTCCAGGCCAACAGATACAGCTTGGAAAAACAAGCAAGCTGCAAGCTTTTGGCCCTACAGATTACTCTGCTGGTCTGCAAATGAAGAAACAAACTAAAAGGCAAAGAAAAGACAGGCTGAGAACAAATGTTCCAAGTTAAATATATTAATCAATTAGATATTTAGAGGGAAAAAGCTGATGGGTGCCCCTACAGAGGATGGGAGAGGTTAGCAGGAAGAGATGTGGTCCAGCTGCCAAAGACAGCCGTCCTCTGCAGAACACCGAGGCTACATGGCGGCGAAGCGTTAGGATATGCCAGAAAACAAACATCCTCCCTTGAGTTCGGGATTTTTAGGATCAGATACAGTTCCCAGGCCCATCTTTGGAGGCCTCCACCAGGAATGAGAGCTGCGAGGTCAGAGACTGACCTGCCACTGTGCAAAACCCAACACAAGCAGCCACCCAAGAGAGGCAACCACCTCCCTGCAGAACCTGCCTCCATACCCTGAGAGCATCGCGGATTACAACAACACTGCCACTGCTACTGAGGGCCAAAATCCTTCTTTGCATAGCCTGGAAAGAATGCCAGCAATTCCAATGGCAGGAATCTCCCTGCCTGCCCTGCAGTCTCCTGCAGATTTTCGAAGCGGTTCCTCCACGCTGCCTAATTCCACCTCAGTGCTCCACACAAGAGTTATTCCAAACATTTTCAGCCCGCGTTGGTGTGTGTCGAGGTAGAGCTGGGTGTGAAGAAAGCGTTCATTTAGTTAACTCTGTTTTACTCAGCAAGTGGAACAAATTTCATCACCCCCTACAAAGTCCATTATGTATTCTATTTATACCACAAACATTTGGTGCACAATTCAGGAACAGCAGGAACAGGTGATGTAATGCACTGTACAAACAACATTCTATTCATACAGTGGGAAAATAAAGTGCATTCTCTCGGTTTCTTTGATCACGCTTAAAACAATCAGATTAGAAGTCACAGATAACCCAATACATACTGGAGATGAAAGGGCTCTGGAGAAATAAATCACCCAAAGTTAGATATTAAGCAAGATTTCTCTCTCAACAATCAACTTATCTGTGGATAGAGGAGGAATGACCATGTGGTTTCAAAATCCTGCCAGGCATTTTATTTATTTTTATAATACCATAAAGCTACTCCACCCACTTTTTCAGAATGAACGTTGCATTACACAACACATCAAAGGGACTTTATGGCCTAAATTAAGCAATAAAATAGTTGAGATTGTGCGTTATGCTGAAAATTGGCCGGCTTCTCGTGCCTGGTGAGCTGGGAGGTGAACACATGTTTCCCCAGCACCTGAAGAACGCTTGGGGCGGAATGGCCCGAGGTATCAAAGTGTGTGGCACCTGCATTTAATAGACCAACATCAAGTTTGAGGCCTTCAGTGCCCACTGCAACCCTGGGGGATGGGACAAGCCCTGAGAAATCCGGCACCGGGTGTGGGATGTCGGCGCTGCCCTTCGTGCTCATAGCCTTTAAGGCCTGATTCTCAGATAAAGCTCAGTGTTGGAAGCTGTGAGCTTTGTGGATGTGGTTCTCTCACCTTTGGCAGCCAGCCATGCTGGGGAAAGGAGCCAGAAATGCAGGAGGAAAGCCGCTGGTCAGCCGGCATGGCTGCACCTCGTGGCTCCTGCCTGCCCCAGCAGCAGCTCTCCTGCTCCTCCCCTCTTCTGCCCAGGCACAGTGGGAACGCGGCTATCAGGGCAGAGGCAGGCTGGCACCTCTGTCCCCTGGTGAAGATCAAAGGCCGGGCTGAGTTCCCACCAGGGCAGCTCAAGAGGCACAAGAAAACTGAGCTTGCACCAACACGGGCTGGCATGTGCATATGTGCCCCTACCGCTAACTAAAAACAGGGTTTAAATAAACCACCACTGACAACAACAACAACAAAAAAACACAACAACAAACAAACCCAACAAGATTAATTAATTTGGGCCCTTCGCCTTTCTGCAGCCTGACTCACCACCTTTGATCTGCAGGGCTGCTGAGAGGTGCCCGAGCCTGCCTAGCCCTGCCCAGCCCCAACAATGCGCAGCGGCCCAGCACCGCTCCTTGCAGTCAATGGGAGCTCTGTTGGGTGAATGACTCACTGCCTTCCATCAAAAGAGCAAAAATAAAACCCAACGGCTGGGTGTTTGTGCAGAGTTAGCTGAGCAGAAAGGGGGGGGTTATTTTAAGGTTTTGTTTTTAGGTGGTTCCTCAAAGGAAACTGGCATTGCTATTTTCGGAATCAGCCACACGTTTCTGTGGGAGACTCTCGAGCGGCTCGTGCTTTTAATTCATGCTCTAAAGACACAATAAGGTGGATATTTAAACCTGCAGACTGCATTTAAGGAAAACACACACACCAGAACACGTCCTGGAAGCCCTCAGGTGTGGGAGCAGTGCCCTGGCACAGGGCTCCAGCCAGGAATGAGCACTGTTAGTGCTCCCTTCCACCACTCCACCATCACACAGAGGGTACAACCCCAGCTGGGGACATGTCCATCCTCATTACAGCCCACTGTCCCTGAAGCACAGCACACTGTCAGCTCCCAGCAGTGAGCAGGAGGTGGGAAGCAGCCCCCCAGTGCTCTGGGCTAAGGTGGACCTTCAGATCTCAACAGCCACACCTGGCACAGCCCATTCAAGCTGGCTGTCTGCACCCAGGTACACAGCAATGTGAACAGGGATCTCGGGGAATGGAGCTTTCTGGGTTCTTTGAAAGCCTCCAGAGTTGAACAGAGGACAGCGGGTTCCTAACAGACAAGTCACCTGATTCAGTTGCAGGCTATGGTGGAGTCCCAAACTCACCTCCATCAGACACTCTTGATTTCCTGTTTGCGGCATCGATAAATAAAAAGCTCTACGTCGTGGGTAATTATACTTCACAGAGGACAACAATTAAGAAATAACCAATTACATTTTATAAGCCCAGGATAATCAAAAGCTTCCTCAAATATCTACAGATGCAATAAGCACTTAGAAACGGTAACTCCCAACAAATTGCAGGTAATTTAGCGTCATTTACAGAGATGACATATTTCCCTATCTGCACTCAAAACTTTCAAGCTGGGTTCTGAAAAATACTGCACGAGTTCCTGGAATGTATCACTGCTGACACCCAAGGCAGCACCCAGCCCATTCCCCTGCACTGTGCTGGGCTGAGATGCACGTTCTCCCAATGCCATCCTGCAGAGAATGCCGCCGCCAGCAGAACAGACTTCACATCTGATATTTAAAGAGATACCGGAGGATCCTCACGTATAAACTCAATCCAAGCAATGACAAAAAAAATAATCATCAATTCCTATCGCTCTATTTTAATCAAGCCCTGCAGTTTTTAAAAGGAATGGTCACCCGCTCTGTTTGTAACCCAATACTGCAGCTCCCACGCAGTCAGTGCATGAGAACAGAGATCAAACAGCAAACTGAACGACAGAGGAAAGGAAACATGCCTTTCTCATTTTTACAGCTTAACCTTTTAGATGGGAGATTTCAGAAGACCCCCTAGAGGAGCAGAGGCTGACAAGGCTATGATCCAGCAAAGGTGATTGTTACAGCATGGCAGCTTCATTCCTCGCTTTCAGTGCAGGTTTTTCTGTGGAAAAAAAAAGTCCTCTTTGCTCACGCGGTTGCTGGAACAGCACCACCACCACACAGCAGAGCTCTCCTATTACCCCATGATTCCTTCCAGCAGTGGCTCCCTGTCTCCTGGCCACCACTTACACAGCTGTTAGTGCCATTACTTCAGCTGTAAGAGTACACGGTTCTACAGGGCTAATTGCTGCGTAAAGGCTGATGAAGTCCTCGGGACATGCATGTGACAGACGAGGATGTGCCTGGCTGTTATTTAAGAGCCAGAATCACAGAAGTGTCGGAAGGGACCTCCAAGGACCAGAGCAGCACAGCCTCCTGCTTGAGGCATGATGGCTGTCAGCAGCACGCAGGGTGGCCGTGGCCCACATCCTTACCGACAGCGGTGAGAGAAGTGAAGTTCTCAGCAGCTGCAGTGAGGTACTGAATAGCCTTTTCTGATCTTGCCTCAGAGGGACCAATGAGAAAGAAAGGAGGGAGGATTAACGCAAGGAAAGCCAACAATGCTCTTGAAAGAGGACAAGCTTTCATGTGCTTCTATCCAGGAAAGGATGTGTGCTTACTCAGTCCACATGGGAAGCTGGAGGTGGAATGGATAGTAAAGAGCAGGTAAGGCACTTCCCTGGGGCTCAGAGGGAACTCTGACCTGCACCGCTGCCCTTTCAGAAATCTCCCTACTAACATCTGACTTAAATCTCCTCTCTTTTAGTTCAAAACCATTCCCCCTTGTCCTATCAGTATTGGACTGCATAGAACGTCAGCCTCCCTCCTGTTTATAAGACCCCTTTAAGTACTGGAAGGCCACAGTGAGGTCTCCCTAGAGCCTTCTCCTGTCCAGGCTGCACAGCCCCAGCTCCCTCTGCTTGTCCTCACTGGAGAAGTGCTCCAGCCCTAATCAACAAAGCAGATTAATTAATCCGTTTTATATTTACTTACATGCTGTAAATACAGAACACTCAACATTCAAGCAGGTGCTTTGGTCCCTTACTGCCAAAGTCATGATACTGAGGAGGCTGGAAGGCCGCATGGCACCCTATAGCTCCAAGTCCCAATGCTGCATTGCCTCAGGCTCAGTGTTTGCAATGCCCCTCTGGACTGACCTCATTGGCGTATCAATGTATGTTTATTTGATTTAAAAAGGAAAATGTTTTACAAAGGTAAAATTTTAAAAGAAGCACAACTTCTTTCCCTGCTAATTACTGTCTGTGGCTTGGCAACAGCTCTGTGGACAATAGGTGTTCCTGCCATTACTGTCCCATCTGGAACAGGAGGTTTGGCTCCAGTCCCTCCCTATTTCTTCAGCTCAGGCTTCATGATGATTTCCAAAGCTGGGAAATGAGAGGATTATCCTGCTCCATACCACCTGAGGCAACACACTACACCCCAGTCCACAGCCCAAGATGAGCTACTTGGGAGGGTTTCTGGCATCACTGGTGCCAAGCCACAGGCAGCAGTTAACAAGGAAAAAGGGTTGCTTGTAGCCTCATTGCTGCCAATGAGGTTGACAGCTCCAAACAGAAGAACCTACATCAGGTGAGAAAGACAGCAATCCTCACAGAGCTGACTCAGGGCATCACCGTCAGGGACCAAAGCCCAGCCGCTGAGTCCAAGCAACTGCTGACTCTCAGACCTATCTTACTTTGGAGGAGGAGGATGGAGCTGTGGGATGCATCCACCCTTCTGAGCATGGGGAAGACTCGTGTAAAGGCACTGAAGGATCAGAAGGCCAGCATCTTCCCTGTAAGACCGGTGAGATATCAACTCTCTCATTACAGCTCCAACCAGCCACGTCACACAGCCCTGGGTGTGCCAAACACAAGGCAGTGATATTTGCAAGGGGCAGTCGGCTCCTGATGAGCGGAGCTCAAGCTCCACATCAAGAAAGGAAAACAGATCAAGCTGGGGCCGGCTGGCTGCTCTGCCAAGGCTGCTGCAGGATCAGAAAAGCCTGCTTGAGCTCTTGCCTAAAGCTGCAGATGCCCGCAGCCAGGCTGGGGCTGCAGCGGCCCATCACGCTGCTCTGCAGGGAAAGGCAGCGCGGCCGCAGCGGGCCTCTGGCAGGAGGAAAACGCGCCCCGGGTGTGACGAAAGCCCAAGCATTGCTCTGCAGTGACGCCCACTGCGGCTGGGGCTGAGCGTGGAGCGCTGCCCTCCCGGCCCCGAGCAGCCCTGCCCTGTGGATGCTTATCGGGGCAGCGAGCCGCGAGCACAAAAACAACAACCGCCACAAACGGATTTCAGCCAGTTCAGCACAGCGTGTTTCCAACTGCTTGGCAATCACAGACCAAGGGAAGCATTTGAAAAAGGCCTCTCGGTGCAGGCCAGCTTCCTTGGAAAACTGAGGGCTGAAAATACAATACCAGCTTGTGCCTGGTTGGGCAGGTAGCACCAGCAGCTGCAGTGCCGTGACACAAGGAATACGCTCCAACACTCCCAAAATCCACGTGGAAGGTGCAGGCAGTCTCTGCATCCCAGACAGACCATACAATAAAACCCACAGAGAGCAAATGTGCACGAAGCAGCTCCGGAGCGGCGCGCGGCTCAGCACCCTGCCTGTCCACAGCAGCCACCCCTATGACCGGTTGGACCTCACCAGCTTGCACTTTAAAGGCAGGAGCCCTGGCAGAGACAAAGGTGTGCTGCGTTCACCTCTGAAGGGATTTAGATCTGGAGCCCTCGACACCAACAAACTGCTGAGACAGGCATTTACTCAGGTGTATAAACATCACAGGCGGCAAATGGCAGGTTTGCAAGAACTCTTCTCCAAAGCTTAAGAATAAATTCAACTTGTTTTTGAATAATTATGGATGAATCATTCTACAAAACTTCCTACAGTTTACCTTCCGTTGCCAACCACGCAGATGATTTGTTAATTATTTTTTTTGCACTCACACATTCCCATCCACTGTCCTAAACCACAGGCTGCCATTTCCTCTTGGTGTTTGGAAGTGACGGGACAGCTAACAGAAAACTAAACGTATTTGAAGCGGGAGGGGGGGAAAAAAAAAAGGCCACAAGTTAATTTCTCTCCGAAGCCAACGGTCCCCACCCAGAAACCTGCACACAAAAGAATACAGCCTTTTAAACTGGTAGGTTAGGTCTGAGACCAGCCGTAAGGTTTGTCAACCGTGACAAGCTACAGCTTGTTTAATAGTCGACTGGAGGGTTGAAAAGTCTCATAAAACCCGAGGGCCTTCCATAACAAAGCTTCTGCCACTTCGGGAGAGCACTCACACCCATTCAGCAGGCTCCTTCAAATATGCAAAGGTATCACGGAGCAAAGCTATACCGAGAGCCCAAGCTGGAAGTGGAAGCCGCGAAAAATTCTGGCTGCAAAAACCTGAAGGGAACATTAAGGAACAAACTGCTAACAGTGAGAGTAAGTAACCACAGGCATGGGTAACAAAAATGCTGCATGACCTCCCTTCACTTGGATGCCTTTCTAAAATAGACACTTCAGCCTGACCACAAGTTATTGTGCAAGAATCACTGGGTGAAGCTGCGTGACCTGTTATCTCAAGGATTACAAAAGGAAAGTTTTTCCCAGGCCCATCTGGAAAGCTCCCTCTCTCCAGAAGGAGGATCAGATGGAGCAGGCTTCTCCAGCCTACCCTAAGAAGAACCAAAGCCAGCAGGCAAGGACATGGACAGGGCCAGCAGGATGCTCTGCCTTCTCCAGCAGCAGTGCTCACAGCACCCCAGGCCACAGACTTCCCTGTACACACCTGGAGGGAAAAACCACAGTGCTATTTTATGGTGTGACAAATCCCCCACTACGGTGACACATCCGTGCATCCTTTGCCGCCCATTTCCATCCTGTACCCAGCCCGTGCATTCATCCTAGCACTGGCCCATCTTGAAGAGTGAGCCTTCTCAAAGCAGCTCTTCCCAAGAGAGGAAAACAAAGTTAGTTCCTGAGTGAGCAGGCCTTCAAAGACGCATTAAATACAAACACTTCCACAAGAGAGAAGAAGTCCTTTGCTTTTCCTTTCCATGGCAGAGAGCAGGACCAAGCAGCCAAGCAGTGAGGGGTGACGGCTGCAACCCCACGCCTGCAGACCAGCAGAATATACACGCTGCACGTACCTGAGCCTGCCAGCTTCACTTTGTGGCTTCGCTCATGAAGGAACATTTTTCATTTCCTAAGCAAATAAATGTTATGACAGTCACATGGAGTGAGTTAGAATTACAAAGACAAGCCTTCTTAGCAAAAGATCCGAACTTTTTATTTAAAAAATAAAATTAAATAAAATTGAATTGTGGAAATACAACCCAGGCCTGGACATAAGGAGAGCAAGGAGGTTCTGAGGTCGTGTTTTACAATCTTTTGAAACAGGAATGAAGCTGGTGCCTGTAAAGAGCTTCCTTTTCTTTGAGACACTGCAATATTACAGCGCAAGAACTTGATGTCTTTGCTTGGGCACTCTTCTTTATGCACAATAAAGCCCTTGTGCGGGAGATCAAGGCTGCATTTCATTACTTTGACATGATGGTTAACCTGTGAACTTTGCCCCTGCTAATAGAATAATTTCTATTTGTTGATTCCTCTTTTGGGATCCTCGAGGGCAACAATCACTTCATCCCAGCATCCATTTGCATGCCTGGTGCCAAACTGTTTTACAGCTTTTATCTCCATCAAGCACATCCAGGGCAACACTACCCGAATTCAGGCACTGCAGTAGGATGCAGCCACAGCACATCTCATCCTGCACCCTAACCGGCAATTCCCAGGAGCTCTGCTGCACTTGGCTGAGTTGCACTTCCCTCATGAAAGCTCAGTGAGGTCCTCAGCCATCAGAAAACCAACCCTGCAGGAATAGATGTGCTGGCCGGAGCTCTCAAAGGCAGCGCACGCACGGGGCTGGCAGCAACTGCAGAACAAGGAAGCCACTCTTCCAGATAAGTCTCTCCCAGTCTGCGAAGCTGATTGCCAGCCAAGAAAAAGACCAAAATTTATGATTCAAAAGGGTAAATCTGTTGAATGCTAAAGGCACGGCTTTGCAGTAGAGCTAAATCGCTCTAAGTGTGGATTGCTGGGAAAAAAAAAGGCAATTCCACCTCCTCACAATACTGCTCTCCTTCTTCCAGCCAAGGGCAGTGATGTGAACACACCGAGGAGACAAAACGACAAAGAACTAAAGCTATAGAAACAAGAGAAACCAAAAAGGAAAGTGCAAAGAGGGAGTGGACAGATGATGGCACAGGGAAGGTGGAAGATACAGGGACAGGAAGGAAAAAGAAAAGCCAATAGGTTCTGGTCATTAGGTTTAGAGTTCAGTGCAGGGACTAATGGGGTCCTGACGCTGACCACTTCAGTGGAACATTTTACAGAGCTTTTTTCCCCATCTCTGAATGTTTTTGATCGAAACAAGCTAAACTCATTCTAAAAGCTGCTACTGTGAAGGCAGCTGTATCTCAGGGGCCACAGGACCAAAGAACTCCAGATCTTACCAGAAAATTGCACTCTGGAGTCTTCAAAGGTAAAATCCAATTTCCACGTAGGATTTATAGAATTTGGATAATCTGACTTAAAACTACAGCATTTCTACTTAAATTCATCGCTGTCTTACAACAGAGAAGACCTCGCACGAGGCCTGTGAGTAATGACGGCTTTGCTTTCACGCACAAGTGTGACCTGCTGTGATTCCATTTCTGAGCGTGACTCCAGGAGAAACACTTGAAATACACGGTGAAAGGAAACCTCTGGGTGCTGACCACAATGCTGCAAAGCTTCCTACAGTCTGCAGGCCTATGGATGTGACAGAATTGTCTCCCAGGGCACTGCAAGATGGAGCCACGCACAAGCTACAACAGCAGAACCCCACGTGCCTTCTGACAAGCAAATAACCCCAGGGGCCCAGCGTGGCCCAGCAAGGTCCCCCAAGGCCCAGCAAGGTCCCCCAAGGCCCAGTGAGGCCATGCAAACCCTTCACCCTCTGCTGCAGCTCTCACCCAGTGCCACATCCTCTCAGAGATGCTCCCAATTACACTCGCAAGCAATTTGACTTTTTAATCATTTCAATTACTGTGACTAAAACCCTTCAATCGGAACAAAACAAGGAAAGAAATCACCCCTCTCTTTCTGAAGCAGTCTGCCTAGCTTAACAGACCATACCGAATTGTGAAGGTTTTCGCTTTTGTGGTCTTCACATATTTCATTTAATGCAGATAATTAACCTCAGTTTCTAATTTCCAGTCCTCCACAAGGAAGTGAAATGATTGAATACATTCACTGACAGACGGAAAATTAAAATATTACTGCAGCTTCTCCACGCGGCTCAAAAGGCAGGGCCTTGCTAAAGATCTTCCTTCTTTTATTTGACTGATTAACTGTAATTTGCTTAATGGATTTGAGGATGAGCCTAATAATCCAATGATATTTCCAGGAACTGATTTAGGATACGAGTACCTCTGTTCTGAGATGTTATACTGCAATTTTCTGCTCTGCACATACGGTCATGGCTGAAAGCAGGTTTCTCCACAGCACTTATTTCTGGGGGCACTTTCTACAGCCCCAGAGCTTCAGTAGGATAGATCAGAAGCTATACCACGGCGTGAGACCAGCATGTGCTCCCCCAGCACTCCTGTGTCCTCCTCCACTCTTTTCCCACCAAGAAAGCTCGGCGTAACAGGATTTCACACTCTGTCCCAATTGTTAATAAACCCAGGATTATTAAAGAAAGGACTATAAATCAAGCACTATTAAAGAGAACAAATCCGAGAGGCAGTCGTTTTTAAAACATCCAATAGTAACTAATTATTCAAGGGATTAGTCCATTATAGCGCCAACAAAGAAACTCTTAAAACATAAAGCCAAGCTGGAGCAGAACCGCAGATCAGACCCCAGGTGAACAGCGTGCCTCACCTCCTGGGCATGCTCCACAGCTTCCTCACACCCATCCACTTCTCATTCTGCTCTTCTGTACCCAGCTCCTTCCAAACACAGCACAACTCAAACCAGCCCCATCTGCAGCCTCGTTCCCCAAATACAGACTTTCATGGTTTGTGTTGTCATTGCCAGTATGCATGAAAACAGGGGAAAAGAAATCTTTAGCAAATGCCATCGAACTGTTTATAAAAGTAGTCAAGACAGAGCAAAACCTTCCATCAGACCAAACACGTACAAGTCAAAGCTCTGTTTGCCAGGAAGCCTGCTGTTCACATCCCACGTGGCTCCAGAGCTCCAGAATGCCGGATAAAGAGGTAATGGAGACACCATCTCAGGGGGCCAATACCAACACTGATCCATAAGCAAATAACAACTACAACACTTCTTCATCTTGATTTGTGCAGAGGTAAAGCTACGGGCACAAAAGGCATTCTTCTTCAATTAAAGTCCGTTTTAAGACTTGGCGAATGCCAGTATAAATACTTTATGCTGTTAATGTAAGCATTTCCATGCAGAAGTTTCATCAGCTTAACAATGTATTGCAAAAACACAACCCATCCTCGCCTTGTAAACCTTATAGCCCCGGAGTCACAACACGAGCACCCACTGCTATCAGCATCAGACCCTGCCTCCCCCATCACAGCCACTTCTGGCAAGAACAATGCAGAACCCAAACTATTCTACTGCAGCTTTCCTCAGTTTGGAAACAGCCACTGCTCTGCACATGGTTGTGGACTGTAACGATTACAAGTGGTGCTACGGGCCCAGAAGTTTTAATTGAAGCCATTAGCTAGTACTTCAAGTCACACACAAAGGCAGGGTCACCATTGGAAGAAAAAGTTTAGGGCCTGTTTGAGTTAAAATTACTTGAAACGGGACCCAAATAGTCCTCCTGGCATCCCACAGACCCCACACAACCCAAGGAGCACTGTGAGGCAGCAGCCACGTGTCCGCTGTTCCACCCCAGCCCTTCTGCCCATGGTAAAGGAGAATTGCTGCTGCCTGATAATTCTGTTCTTACAGACAGAACTAGAGGTAGTTTCTCTGGTAGCCTTGTCCCAAGCCTCTGAAAATGTAAATATGTTAAGAAATAGACACTCCTGTGTGTGTTTCCAAGCCAACTGCAGCATTGCTTATAAAGGAGATACCACTGGAGCACTAGCAGTGCTTCCTAAACAGAACGAATATGACGCACGGCACGAAAAAAGATTAAAGAGGCAAAAGGGAAAAAAGGACAAAGCAAACAAGCAGAGATGCCATCTGAGTCAGGCAGAGGTGGTGGGCAGCACTTTTGGTTACTTCCCCTACTAAACATGTCCAATTGCCCATCCAGAGTCCCATCTTCCATTCTGTGGATGCTGACAGCACTTGAATGAGACACCTCTGGGTCAGACACACCTAGCCTTGGTGCCAACACAAGCTCCATGCTACCAGACTGAGGCCAACACTTTTCTTCTGTTGTTACATACAGGTACAACAATAACGAACAGCCTCATACACAGCAAATGCTCCCCCTGAAGCTCCAGTGGCTCAGCTCACAGACACACGTGCTGATTCTTCAGCTCAAGGCAGTGCTGGTAAGACAGCGATGCAAACCTGGGACAGTCTGAATGCAGTCTGTTCCGCATCAGCTGCTGTGACTGCACATCTCCAGCCTTCTGCTCACTCAGCACAATTAACTCCTTCACCGCATCGTTTTGAGTTAGAAGTGTGCAATTTAATATTTAATTGTTAATGAAGCAGCAAGCCTCAAAATTAAGTCTGCCAGTTAAATTTCAGCTCCTTCCTGATGCAGGCCAAACCTGTGACTGTCAGCCTGCTGATGTAACCTACGCAGCAGAGATCCCACACCTGCCCTGAACCAGGCCCTGCTGCTCCTCTCTCTTGCAATGCAGCATTACTCACTGAGGTTTGGGACGAGTCTCTGACTAGAGGTGTTGCATCCCGCTACAGCCTCCCTCAGCTGCTGCTCCTCTTGCTCAGCACCCTATTATGAAGAACAAGCAGTGTCCTGGGGAGAGCTGCTTCCACTGATGCCCAGCACGGCTGCAGCATGTGGGCATCAGCACAGGGACTCTCCTGATGGCATGTGGCCTTTCTACTTGAATCACCAACACTGAGCAAAGCTGTGAGCTTGGTCAGCTTAGTGCCGTGGAAGCAAACACTAAGACCATGGAGCCAGCTTCCCTTAAAAACTAATAATGAAAGAAGTGTAAATCAAGGTTTCCACATGCACATTTCTGTGTCAGTGCCTGTGACGTTCCTTTTCCTCAGCCCATCAATATCTGTTGATGGGAGACTTCACCTGCCACAACCTGTCCACTCTTCCCCCCTCCTTCAGGTTTCACTTTTAACACACCACATACCAAAACACACAGATCCAACAAACAAAGTGATGGGAAGAACCAACCTCTGGGCTTTCAGAGGAACACAGAGCTGCTCCCCCATAACACCACCCAGTCTGCTCCATTTCCACCACGGAAACCAAAGGCAGAGTTTGCAAGTGCTGCTCCCCAAAGCCCCGGGAGCAGACGGGGAAATCCTTCTGATGCAGAGCTGAAGAGATGACAGAAGGGACCCATCAGACAGCAGCACAGCCGTGATGCGATGGTTTGGCACCACGTGCCGACTTTCCCAATTCTTAAAACATGCCTGTTTTGCAGGAGTGCTTGAAAACCGGGCTGCAGGGCAGTTCTAAGGCACGGCTGTAATTTCTGCTCCTCGTATCTGAAAAACCCAGTCCTGGTGTGTCAGAAGAAGGTTAATGAAAGATTTAGCTGCGCTCACAACCACGTTAGTGTCGGTTTCGGAAGCTGAGAGTTAATGCCTGAGATCTTCAGGGGTTGCCCTCTTTGAAGTTCACTGATCCATAACCAATGTCCAATTAATTTGCAGGAGCCTAACTATAATGACTATTGGCCTTTTCCTACGCGTACAAAGACGCAGTGGGTAACAGCAGTGCTTTTTGCTTTGGGATATTCCCACATACACGCACACTTGCACACCTTCCAAACGCCCAGCACTAACAGCACGTTGCCTTCTGCACTTGGAGCACTTTTACACTCGTGGGCACAGAAATATGGCATTAAGATTTACAAACCTGCTGCTGCAAAAAGAATTGGAGCCGATTCAAGATGCTCCCTGGCTACCAGAGACACGCTCCTATTGCATCTGGTCAGATTCCTCTTTATTTAGAGTTTCCATGGAAGCCAAGGAATAGACGTTAAATCTTGTGAAGATTAAACAGGCCTTCAGCTATAACGCAAAACAGCTTATTGCAACATTCCCTCCACAACAGAGACGAGAGATTCTTCCACAAAGGAAAAAAAAAAGTCTGTAGAAACGTTCAAACCAAATCAGGACAGACTCAGCCTTCCAACCATGGCACAAGGATCGCTCCCTGCTGCACACAGCTCTACCAGCTTCCAAGGCAGGAGAAAGCAGAAACGTTTGCACGTTAAGATGCCGCTGTTTGAAAAGCAGTCTGTTGGAGGCAGCTATTTCGATGCAGTGTTCAGGAAGCAAGCTATTTCAGCCACAAGGGCTTGCACAGAGACCAACAATCAGACTCCTAAATTAGGATCTCAGCAGATTGTTAGAACAAAATGCATAGATCACCCTACTGAGCAGCACCCATCTTCCATGGAGATGCTCTGGACATTACTGCAGCCGACAGACCAGCACTTCAAATAAACAATCACTCATTTTCAGTTACTTACTCCAGGCTCCAAAATGACTCCTGCTCTGGTGAGAACAGTAAACACGTCCCAGCCTCCGGACCCAGCAGGTCAATGGAGTGTCTGCAGCCACAATGACAGGCTGTCAGACACAACAAATTAACAGCAGCATGTTTCTCCTGACCTCCATCCCCTAGGTAAAGATTTATTTTGGGCTGTTCCAATCTAGTCAGAAAATGCACGAGGTTGAGGAATGCCACCCCAAAATATTTCTATTTCATAACGTATTTCTGAGTTTGGCACGGATGCATTCAGGTAATGCATAAACAGCACTTTTTCTGAAGCAGGACTCGAGGAATGCAGCATTCATGCAGGTTTTCACTACCTGCTCTAGAACAGAAACTAAACTCAACTTGAGCAAGTCACTGCCAGTCTTAAGCCATTCTTGCTGACATAAAAAGACACTTCAATTGTGGACTTTTCTAGTCCAATCCAGTCAGTACCCAGCACTCGGGGCAAACCCACTGCAAGAAACACTCAAGGTTTTTATTAACTCCATGAGAAAGTCCCAGGACTCACAGATTCTGTTTCTCAGCCTCCTGATTAAAACAGCACGAGTTCACACCAATTCCTGCTGTTTTTTTTCCCTGAGTTTCACATGCAGAACCCCCTCCTCTAAATCTGTTTGAAAACAGAGATCAAAATGAGAACATTTTGCCATCTGAAAGGCACTGAGACCTCGTGCAGGGTGGGACGCACGTCCAGCTGCCAGCATAAAGGGACGGCGTGGGGAGAGGAAGCACAGAAACGCAGCTTCAATGAGGACAGTTTGGCTACTTCATTTTGTAACCATCACAGAGTGACAGATCTCAGCCCAAGCAGGTCTTAAAACAAGGAGATTTTATTTTAAAGGAGGAGGAATGTGTGTCTGGCTGCGTTCTGTTGATTCAGCAGGGGTTACACACACACATGCTTATTGATCCCAGAGAACTCCCCGCTAAGTTAATTGTCTGGAATTTTAACTGAGCTCTCAGCAAGTTTCAAAACGCGTGTTGGCTGGGAATGGGTGGGGGACCCAAAGAAAAGCACAGGCTGGAAAACTGGGCAACTCGTCTAGAGCAGAAAATCAGATGTTGTGATGAGGGGAAGAGCTGCAACACGGAGTAATTTTAACTGGGTTTGGCTGGAATCCACTATCAGAAATCTTGACTGCAAAGCAATAGCACTTACAGGGAGCATCATGAACCCCATTTGACCCACAGACACATTACAGACGTTAGGGTATTTCCCGCAAGCTTCCTGCAGCCTCTAGTTGTGGCTCATCACCATTTCCTTGTATATTTACAAGGGGTTTTACCACGAGCTGTACTCATCTGCACTCCTGTAACTGAACACTGACCTTCCGTCACTGCAGGCTACGGGCCAGCCTGACACCGCAGCTCTCTGCCTGCTCTGTGCAGACTGGGGCTGCCCACAGCTCTGCACCGTCCACCACCTCCTACCTACACCCAGACCACGTTCAGCAGCATTTCCTCACAGCAAAGAACAGATTGCAGAGGTGATTCAGGGGAACTGGCCAGGAACAGCCAAAGACACCCTTCAAATAACGCACACTACATTCAGGTAAAGCTGTGTTTCAACCTAACGCCCACGTGACACTGTTCCATGCTGATGCTCGACCAGCCCCAAGCACTCACAGCTGCCAAACACCCCCTGCTTCCCAGCAACTCCAACCTCACAGCAGTCCCCAGGGGCACCTGGAGGCCCCCAAGGAAGGGCCCAGCTGGCGCACGCACGTACCTGAACTCCCTGCCCTCACTGTACCGCCGGGTCGAGGTGGCACGCTGGGTTGCAGTCTCCAAAAGCAGCTTCTGGGTGAGCCTGCTTGAGGGCGCGGAGTCCCTGCTGGCCTCAGGCTCGGTGTCTTGGTCACATTTCCACTCCTCGTCCTCATTCAGAGTAGGCAGATAACCAGGCAGCCCTTTACCTGTCCCAGATCCTGAGCTTGGATCGCTGTAAATTTTTGGACTTTCCCCACCTGTCCTTGTGTATTCCAAATAAATATCCGACTTAAGGAACAAAGGGTAGGTATTGTCTTCTATCATGCATTGAATCTCTGTTTGGGCCTGGTCAAACATGTCAGGGTCAATCTGCAGTTTCATGACACAGTCTTTTATGAAGCTTTTTGTGGCTGGTTTGATCTGCCGGGACACAATGCCGTTGTTGTCGAGAATGTACTTTTTGTAAATGGCTTTTGCCAGTTTGAGTCTTTTTTCCTCATTGGACACACACGGCTCCAGCTTCCTGAAGCCACTGCAGGCAAACCAGAAGTCCAGCAGATCCGCACAGTCCTCCTGTTTCAGGAAAGTCCTGAAGAGATTGATACCGTCTTGATCATCGAGCAAGGAGTGCAGCGACTCGGCCCACTTCAGGTAGGGTGGAGTTGGCGAAGCACTCCCCTCAGGTTCATACCCCAAATCCAAATCGGAGCGGCGCGGCGTTGCGGTGGAGGTCTCATTTCTAACAACATCGCTTTTACTGGAGTAGAAACCGTGGCTGACTGGCCTTGGATCTGTGGACACAAGCTCACCCTCCTCACCGGGGACCGGTGGCCTTGGAGCATCCTCAGTGAAGCTCCCTCCGAGGTCCAGAGGGAAGCCCTTCCCCTGGATATTCATCTTTCTGGCACTTGCTTGAACAGCAGGAGAAGAGCCGAAATCTCAGATCACCAATATCTGTATCTCCAAGGTGAACACGTTCGTTCTGCTGAAACAGATAAGACAGAAATCCGTTAAGTATCGCTGTAAATAAACATTCTCAGGCTACGAGCTACTAATTTTGCCCTCCCTGATTACTGTATTAAACCCTCTCATTCTAAAAAGGACTAAGAAGATCCCAAAACTTCATATTCATTCAGCACAACCAGTACCACAGGCTCACTGCCCCCAGCCCCACACTATGGGCAGTGCTCAGGACTGCAGGATGTGCTATTCCCCATGCCAAGAGATGTACACTCATGTGCTGAGTGCTGAACAGCCCACAGGACACACGTTCACTTCTACAGCCTGACGATAACCTCTTGCTGAGCCTAACTGGCCAGCACATGCACCAAGTCGAATCAAGGCAGTATGTTTCTATCTGGCTACCAACCTAGGAAATTCTCACCCTCAACAAGGAATTTAAGGCAATGTTTGTGAAAAACATTCTAAGAGTAAATTCTGCTGGTAGCAAAGCTGAGATTACACCTTAACCAAACACAAGTGTCTTCTGTACACTCACTGACATACCGGTGTGACATTCCCCTCTGCATTTCAGAGGCACACTGCACTGGTTCACCTTGCTCTAGGGGACTCCAAATGCATCACCAACCCCAAAACTCTGGGCACGTGAACAACATTCTTGCTTCAAACGGGCACGACAGATCAGGGCTTTGGGTCTGCCATCATTTCTCATAGAGGCCATTGAGAAAAGGTTCACTGGAGCTAACAGCACAGCATGCTGAACGCCTGGGAAATCCTACCCAGCTCAATAAAGGAAGATGAGAAGATCGCCTCTACAAGGAGACGTGATCAAACACGGTGTTTTAAAGAAGGTAGCGAGCCAACATGGAGGATGGGAGGTGAGGGGAGGGAGGGGAAAGCACCAGACAATCCCTGGGCTGCCACTTTCCCTGCTAACGCGGTAACCATCATTTCAAAGCAGCTGGACTGGCTCTTGCAAGCAGCAGAAGTTGTGTCTCACTGAACCCCGTCAGCCCCAAGGCCCCAAGTACCACCAAGCACCCGCTGCCTGACGCTGCTCCTCGCGCCGGGTTAAATCAATTGCACACTAAGATACAGCGAGGACACGCGTTTCAGCCGAGCTCACCGCACCCACACGAACGCATCTTTTGGACGTTCCGCCTTTTTGCCCCTTTTCCTCTCCTCAGCTGAACCGAAACCCACCGCTAAGCCCGAGTGCCGTCCTTACAGCCCACCTGCGTGCCACCGACCGGCAGCGGCGGGATGGGAGCTGCCCGGCCCTATGTGCGCTGCTGCACCCCTCTGCCCTAAGAGCGAGCCCGCTGTCACCCACAGCCGGCCCGAGCCGCACGGAACACGCAGGCACCGCGCTGAGGTTAGGCACGGTACCGCCAAACGCGGCCGTATCTCCCAGCACGTTGCGGCTGCGTGTGATTTTCGCCCCCGTGGGCTCCCACCTTCCCGACCCCGAACCCCGAGCAGGCGCTGCCTGAAGCGCGGGGCCGGAGCCGCCCTCGGGGATGTGGCACACGCGGCACGCCGCTCATTGTGGCGGCGAGGTGCGACCCGGCACGGGGTACCTTTGCGGGCCCGCGGTCCCCGCTCCCGGCCCGCCGCCGCCTCCCGCCCAGCTCAAAGTTCCCCGCAGGACGCGGCCCGCGGCGGTGGCGCGGAGCCCTCCCGGTGCGCGGCGGCGTCGGCCTCGGAGCTCCGCGGGAAGCGGCGCTGCCCCGGCTCTGCCCCGACGTGCGCGGGCTCCATCCGCCCCGCCGCCCCCGAGCAACTTCGGGGAGCCGCCCCCGTTCCCCCCCCCCCCAACCCCCGCCCAGCCGCGGCCCGGTCCGTGCCCACCCCCCCCCTCCTCCCGCTCCCGGGGCGGCCTAGTACCGGCGCGGCGGCGCCCGGCGCGGCCCCGCTCCGCCCGCACGGCGGCGGCCTCCGGCGCGGCCTCGGCGCAGGGCCTGGGCTCGGGGCCGCCTTCCCCGCCCGCTCACTCACCCGCACGGAGCAGCGGCGGCGGCGGCGCGGGGCCCGGCCCATGCGGCTCAACAGCGGCGGCCCGGGGCGGCGGGCGGGGCGGCACAAAGCGGGCGGCCCGGGACGCCCATGGCCGCGGCCGCTGGCTCTGGCGGCGACACGGAGAGCAGCGAGCCCCGCTCCGCTCCGCCTGCGCCGCTGCCTCGCAGCGCCGGGGAGAGCGGCTCAGCCGCGCCCCCCGCGCCCCCGCCCGGTACTGCGAGCCCGGCCGCGCCGCCAGCCCGCGCCGAGCGGCCTCGGGGGCGGAGCGGTACCGGGCCCGGCCCGGCCCGTGGGAGGCGCCGCGCGGGGCTCGTCCGGCGTCCGCTCTCGAGAGCCGACTGCCGGGCTGGCCGCGGCTCCGGCCGCAGCGTTAGCGTGCCAGCCGTGCCCGGTGCCCCTCTGTTAGCACGGGGCCGCCCCAGGCCTCGCCCGGCCGCGGCTCCTCCTCCTCCGGACCCGGCACCGAACTCCCGGCCCTGCCGGCCCTCCATCTCCAAGGGCAGGCCTGGCAGCGAGCTCCCTGCGCGGCGCACGAGGGGTTCGCGTCCAGCTGAGGGCACGGCACCGAGCGGCCCGCGGGACCGGCGGGGACAAAGCGACAAAGCACGGCGCTCACTGAGCCCCGCGCGGCCGCCGGCGCCCCGCAGCTCGTGCCCCGCCAGGCACAGTGCCGGGGGGTTCGTGGGGAGTGAGGCGGGAACGGAGACCTCAGGAGAGCCCCACTGAGCCCTGCTTTGTTCGGAGCAGCTCCGGAGGTTGGCGAGGAGCAGAGAGCTGCCTCTCTGTGTTTTGTTCTGCACGGTCTGGGCAGAATAAACCCATAAGAGCTCTGCGGACATGCTGGGCAGGATGCAGCCCAGGAGGTGCTCGTGCAGAGGAGGATTCCAGCAGTGTGGCACAACAAGGGGCTGCCGTGCAGCTCTGCTGAGAATGGGCAGTGACCTTCCGTGCTGGCTCTATGGTAGTGCAGGCCTGGCTGCTCGGCCGTGGCATGTACTTAGCTGAGCACTTCCCAGAAGCGTGCAGACGTGAGGCAAAGGATGAAGGGGTGCGGATAGCTGCTCCACCAGCGGCTCTGGCCTTTGCAAACAGAGCCGTTTTCAAAGAGCTGCTGTCTCCTGCTTCTCTGAGCCGAGCAGTTCTGCAGCAGAGAGAAATAAAGGAGCTCGCCAAGAGGTGGCAGTGCACGGGCTGAGATGGGGGAAACAACATGGAGACCTGAGAGAGGGAACGGGGGACTGTGTCCTGCCCGTAGTGCTGCCTGCGAGAGCTGCAAAGAGATGAAAGGGGTTAATGCATGCAGAGGCCAAGCAAGAGTAGTCCTATAAAGAAACACAGCCAGCTTCTGCCCTGGAAAGTGAGCGTGGTCAGAGCCCTGGACTAAGCATGCAGACCCCTTGGTATGATCCCAGAAGCTGAGCAGCAAACAAGTCATAAAGCAGCCCTCTAAAAATCAGAAGTGGCTCAGAGAGATCTCTGGTAGGGATTGGAAGCATTCTATGGCACGTACCTGCGTGCTCCACGGTTTCTGACACTTGTGCTTTGTTTTTGTGTGTTTCAGGGAATGCTCTCAGAAAATAAAGCATTTTTCAGCCTTCTGGAATGCACAGAAGTTCACCCCAGGCGGCGACGCTCCCTTTCTGGCTCCAGCCCGGAGCCCAACAGGATGGTGCTGGTCCTCAGGCTCTTTCATGAGAGTGATGCCGAAAGCTGATTTACATGTAACAGTGCAACACTGATCTCAGGCATAATAATAGAAAAGCTGATGTGGGATTCAGCTGGTAAAGAATTAAAGGATGGGAATGTAATTAATGCAATCAGCTTGGCTTCTGGAAAATAGCTCTTGTCAAACTCTGATGTCATCCTTTGAAGAGATTACAAGTTTGGCTGATAAAGGTTACGGCATAGAAATAACAGACCTGGACTCTGTTCAGGCATGTGACTTAATCCATATAGTGTTCTGATTAAAAATTAGCACAACACAACATCAAGAGGGACACCTTAAAGGGGCTGGGAGCTGGCAAACCCACAGGCATCAATGGGGAATCCTTGCAGAATGGGAGCACGCTCAGTGGGTGTCCGCAGGGTTTGAAGCCCGGTGCTATTCAGCATTTTCATCAATGGTCTAGAAATAGATTAAAAAGCCCCGCTGAGAAAAATGCAAGGGCTGGGGAAACGAGGGGGGCAGGAGACACGGACGAGGTCAAGACAGCTGCAGAAAACTTTATAAGCTGAATGCAGGCAAATAAAACGTGGTTGGATGTGAGCAGCTGCAAAATGACACCTCCAAGGAGCGGAGAATTCATACAGAGCGCTGCATCTCACAGCAACCTGCGTCCTGCAAAGGGTCGATTGGGAGGCAGCTTAGCTTGGGAGGAAGGAAAACAGAGCAGGAACAGCAGAGCCCTGGGGGTGCCACCTGGGAGCTGCAGTTAAGGGCTGCCTTGGTTGTGGGAACAGGGCAGTGGAAGTCGCTGTGTGGTTGTAGGTGGGTGGAATGGCGAGTGAGGGCAGCCACGTGTAGGACAGCGTACCCGAGTGCAGCATCCGCGTCTGGAAAAGGATGGGGAAAACTTACAAGAGTTTCAGCTGACGCCAGCTCTAGAGAAGTTGCTTTGACTGAGAAATGCAGCCTCCTCAGTTCAAAGGAGCCTGAGGGATGCCCTGATTATAGTGCTTAAGCAGCTTCATGGGTGAAAGACTATCAGGTATTAGAGAGCTTTGCATCTCTCATAGAAAGGCCCAGAAAGAATTTGTGGCCCGAACGGAGTTAACATGAGAAACTGAAGCCAAATATCTCTGTAAGAGACAAGAATTGTTAGAAGAGACTCCCCGAGGCAAGGGGTGGTGAGAAGGGGTGGGATAACAGTTTGGGGTGGGATAACAGTTTGGGGTGCAGCAGAATGCGCAGAGCCAAAGTGCACGGGCACATGTTGCTTTCCTGAGAAATTCAGGAGGGAAATCTCTGCCCCAGCTGTTCATTGCTTCTCATCCACAGCAGGATCAGATCCTCAGTCTGCCTACAGGGCAGGTAAGGTGTAGCCAGGCAGCCACCTCTCTGTAGGGTGAATACCCTCCGGGCTCATGCCAAGCTCTCCCTCTTTCATTTCCTGTTTCTCACAATAGCGAGAGCCATGGGCTCCCTCTGGAGTCACACTGCTGCTTTTCACATGTTGCTTCACCCACACGAAGGAGCCCAGTCTCTAAGTTTTGCCTAGGGCCGGCATTACCAACTTTGGATTCGTTTGTGGATATCAAATGAGTGAAAATCCGGATCAGGTGTTCCTTGGGAGGAATCAGACTGCAGGATCTTCCAGGACTTCCTTTGCTTCCCCTGTGTCTGAAAGGGTAAAGGCCAACACACCCAAGCCAATCATTTCCCCCTTCGGTCAGTTTTATAGCCTTACTCCTGCCTTGCACTTCCCTTTTCCACCTAAGCTCTACAAGACAATCCCTGCTCGGCCAAGCCATCCATCTGCCCCCTTGCTTGACCTCCAACACTCCCCTAGTGCCTGTACCAAGAAGTTAACTTCAGTGGGTTTAGGAATCTCCTGGATGCTTCTATCAGCTGTGTGAGGTTCCCAGTGAATGTCTGGGACCAGCTCCTGTGCCAATAAACCTGTGCTTGTGGAGCTCAGTTTGAATCTCACCTGCTGCCTGGCTTGCCTGAAACACGGTGGGTCAGACGTAGTGCTGATGTTTGACAGCTGATGCCTGATAACATCCCATGCACGCTTCTAATGGCAGAGCCCCGCCACGGTTGGTGCAAGTGTGAGGGTCGGTGTTCCTCCAGCGTGGGCACTGCTGGGACAGAGCGCACTAGATGGTGCTGTTCAACCTCTGGCTGTAATTTAAAAGGCTCCTCGCAGGTCAAAGCTGATCCCAAATTTAGGTCTTATAAAAAAGCTTTTTTGGAACTGAGGATAAATAGAAATACCCTGAAGCTGCGTGACAGACATCTAAGCCTACCTGCTCTGTTCAAATAGCCTTTCCCCCCCAACCTGGGTTTGCCTCCCACCAATGTGCTTAGCAGTGGAAATCTCAGAGAGCAGCTGCCCAGGGATGTGCTAAATATGGGACACAGGATCAGCCACCGCCACCATGCAAAGGGCCAGCAGCCTCCTGGGGTTTCTCAGCCCTGTTTGGCTGTGTTGCAGGTGGATGCCTGTGGAAGGGCTGGGGGAACCATGGGCTCCCAGCAGAGATCCTTAAGGATTGGGCTGGAAGCCCTGTGGGCCTCTTGGGTGACTGGAAAACCTGAGAGACCAGGACAGAGATCTTAAATGATCCCTACTGAGGGTGAGGAGCAGCTCTCCTCTGCTTACCTCATCTTCTACGCATGCCTGAAGTCCATTCATTTAAGAGGTAAGAGATGGTTTGGCTGCGTAAACAATGGAAAAGAGGGCTGCTAAGAAACAGGATGAAAGGATGCAAGAAATGGATGGGAGAGGATGCTTTTAGCTCCTGGATCACTGGCAAAATGACACCTGCAGAGCAGGAGGGGAAAAACATACTGGCTGTCAAGAAAGAAGTATCAGCATCATGGCACAGGGCACTGGAAGCACTTGGCTGGGATAAAGCTGCTGGGCACTAAAGGGAGCTGGGTCACCTCAGAACTGGGGCCAGGCAAACCAAAGACCTCAGCTGCCCGAGAGGCATCTGCAGCCCAGTGGCACCAATGAGGTGTGGGGAACATCCAGAGCCACAGACACAGCTGGTGTGAGAGCAAAGGGTGAGGAGTGGGCCTGTGTACAGCTGGGCTGGGGGCTGGAAGGCAGCTCCTGCCCACTGGCACAGTGAGGATACCCCATGCAGCTGTGTCGGTAGATGTGGGCTATGAGCTCATCCCTAACAGTACAAGTTCCCCAAAGGCATCTGCAGTGCAGCAGGAGCTGCTCTCTGGTTCTCACCCCATGTCTTGCAGTGCAGGTTCTGCGGGGTGCCTGTGCATCCCACCTTGTTTCAATTCACTGCCCTGGGTGAGATGAACACACCCAAATTCCTCAGCTTGAATTTGCCTCCAGTTCTGGGCAAAAGGGATGAGGCATAAAAACGCTCGTTCCAGCCCAGTCTGGATCCCAGTTACAGACCTGGAGACAAACCACCGACCAAATGAAGTTCAGGACTGTATGCAGCAGCCACCTCTTCACAGGCAAGGCTGGCACCCCCCAGACAGAGCTGGTGAGCTCTGCCTCCTTGTGTTGCACACTGGGTGAATGTTTGGGCCACCCCTACGCTGCCCTGGGGTTACTCTCTCCCTACCACCAGCCTGTCCCTCTGGACACTGCCTCCAAACAGCTAATGCCTTTTTGCTCAGATGCTGCTTTCTTCTTATTATTGTTGTTTTATAAAGACCACACAAGCCCAGAGTCCCTAGCTTTGGCTAAATAAGCTGCACAAAGGACCAGGAATCCAGAAATTCTCCTCCTATCTGACCAGGGAGAGCACAGCAGCTCACTGGCAGCTCTCTCCTGCTTGCTTCTGTACCTCTGGAGTGAGAGTAATAACTAATAACAGTAATGGCTAATAGCAGCTTTCCACCCATTTGGCATGGCCTGCCTACCTCTGGTTCTTTTGCCCTTGGCTGCAATAACACCCATTGCTGTTCTCGATGTATCCCTGGACTAACTGCCTCAAGCAGTAACTCCTGGGCTCCCTTCCCAACTTTCTGCCCCCAAATCTCCCAGTTTTTGCTCAGGTTTGACCACTTTGTCCATGTAAAGCAGGTCATGGTACGTATTAGAAGTTGTTGTAGGCTGAGCAGTAATGTACCCTCAGCCTGCTCTGGAAGCTGACTGCTCCCAGGGGACTGAGGCTCATGGGGTGCGGGTGAGCCTCTCTTCAGGAACATGCCACACCACCAGCAAGGCCACGCTCAGCCAGTGCTGTTCATCACTGGTCAGTAAAGGGAGGCACCCCCAGGTGACATCCCAGTCTGACACACCTTCCCACACCCACCTGTGGGATCCATCTTGGGTCTGTGTCCCTGCCGCTCCATGCTCTGTGCTCCCCTCGGGTGGCCGTGGATGGGATGCAGCCTCCGTGTGTCCCAGCAGTGCTGCTCTGCAGAGAGAAAAAATGTCAGCTTGTCCCCAGTGAGAAATACAAACTGCTGTGCTGCAGAGCCTGATTGCAGACGGCCTTGAGGCTAAGGATGCCAGGAATGCCCCAGGGCTGGCCAGGAGGTTGGGATCCAGGGATGGTGTGTGATCCATGTGCCTGGACTCCCCATCTGCCCTGTGCCGTGCTAGGATGGGCCCGTCTCTGTGCACAGGGACTCCGGTAGTGGTATAATGGTACTACTGGTCACATAGAGCCAGAGAGGGGAGTGCTGGCAGTGGGACACTCCTGTCCCTGGTCCCCACACGCTGCTGTGCACCTGAGGCTCACCCACCTGCTGCAGGGCATTGCTCGCCGTCCCTTTGTGGCTGCTGCTCCCAGGCTGTGGCTGCTGTCTGCCTCCACAGCAGGATGGGACGAGGTGAGTGCGCAGAAGCCACCACCACCTTCAGGCGGGAGCACAGGGCTCAGCTGACAGCTCAGTGATGCTGCACCGGGACAGCTGAGCCCTGCTGCCAGGGTTGCCCTAGAGCAGCCCATGCCAGTTCAAGGTGTTTGATCCTGACAGGAGAGGTGCATCTCTTTTATCCATCCATCTATGATCCCAATCAGTTGGTTGGCGGTAAGGAAAAGCTGATGTCAAGAGCACTGCTGGAAATATTGGTTGCTCCACTCTTGTGGATCTGTTTCGCAATGTTGTGAATGATCTTAGGCTTAGATGTGGTCACTAGCCCAGCTGGCAAAAGCAAGCTCAGCACTCGGCAACGCCTTGATGCCTGTCCTGCAGCCTGCACAGACGTTCAGCCAGAATGCTTTGATACCATCCCCATCAGCAGCTCAGCCTGGAGCACAAGTACTTGTGCCATGCTCCAGGCTCACCCCTCCTGGATGGTCAGCACTCCTGCTCTTCAGAGCAAGCCAGCAAAAAGTTTTCACTGAGCAACGTGTACTGACGGTGTTTCAGCCCACATCTGGCCTGCAGCTGGTGATGCAAGTAGGATGCATGCAATGCTTCTTTTTAGTTCTCACCTCTGGGATGAGGCCATTCAGTGCATCTGCTTTGAGGAGGTTCTTCCCAGGGATAGAGAAGATGGTCAGTGAACTCCTGATGGTGAGTCCTGTAGTGGCCCATGGGTTTCTGTTCAGCTCTGAGAGGCACAATGAGCCTCACTAGGAGATCTCAGAAGCACTTGTGCACTCAGGACAAGCCCTGGAAATCATTTTACCTGCACACGCTGCCTGTGCTCACGATACAGTTCAGATCTCAGTTTGGCATTTTTTTCTTCCAGGAAAGCTTCCCTACCCAGGCCCAGCTGTGGAGACCTCCTGGCCTTCTGTCCTGCAGCCTGGAAAGCCTGGGTCAAAGGGCTGCAGTGCTTGGCAGCAGCATGAAGCTGCAAAGATGGGTGGCTGCCCCTCGTTTCTCACACAAAGTGGTTTTCCTCACTGCTTCACACCTTTCAGACAGGGCAGAGTGAGTTCTGATTTGCATGGGACATATTATGGGGGACAAGAGTTGATGGAGAAGGTGCTGGTTGCTCTGGCCCCTGCGATGGACTCTGGCAGGGCTGTGCTGCAGAAGGTGGCATAGGGAACCTTGGGACCTTCATCAGATGCCACAGATGCTTCTTTGGCAGCAGGAAATCACAGCTCACATCAGAGGCTGGGGGTGGTGATGGAGCACTTCCTCCCTCCTCTTACAACTATGCTGGCCAATTTTAGGACTTCACATCAGCATGGGGCCTCTGAACCTCAAAACCCACCTTGGATGGGCCGTGCAGACCCCAGCACTGAGCTGGGACAGTTCTGAGTGCCACCGTCCTCATGCTGCTGGGAGGTGCCCAGGACTGGCACTGGGAGAGGCTCTGTGCTGGCAGCAGCTGATGCCACATGCAGACAGACTGCGAGGGGCTTCTCTTGCTGTGGGGTGGGATTCCATGCAGCAGGGGAAGGTCGAGGTGCAGTGTGTGTCCGGGTGTCCCTGAGTTAACAAATGTGAAACGTCTCAGAGTCATCGTGATACAGAGGTGGAAAAAATGCTCAGAAAGTAGTTCACTGTGAGAGGAAGCACAGGGAGGTGGGGGGCTTTTGTCTCTTGGAGGGGTTCCGGATTTGCTCTGAGGCCTGAGCTGAGCTGCTCCAGCACTGGATGTCAGTGTGAGCTCCCCAGGCCACTTCTGTCAGCTTTTCTGTGTCAATCAGAGCTCCCTGTCCAGTATCTTCTATGCTGTGCAAAACCCCATCCTGGTTCATTGCTACAATCCCCTCTCCAAACCGCAGCAGGCAGGTGAACTGTCTGACTGCTGCTGTGAAACAGCTCGTGCTGCCTCTGCCACCCCACAGACCGTGCCCACCCCATGACAAAGGAAGACCTGAGCGGAGCAGCCAAGGGCTGGAGGCAGTGGAGGAAGCAGCAGCCTGAGCCCAGGGAGGGCTGTGCAGCAGTGGCCACAAACACCCTGCAGCCTGCCCTGTCCTAGCCCCGCTCTGCACAGATGGAAGCATCAGGACAAGTGCCCCATGGCTCTCAGTGACCTTTCTGTAGCGCCGGGACTCAGGCTGACCTCGTGAAGTGCTGCTGCCTCCCAGCCCTGGGGCTCCTGTCCCCATCAGGACACTGCAGCTGCTGCTGTCCCTCCCACTCTGCTGCCTTCCAGGTTCTGCCCCTCTGCAGCCATCTCACACCATCTGTGCTCGTTCCAGCCATGTCCTCGAGCTCACGCAGCTCTTCTCCTGTGGTGGGAGCAGACAGCAGCTCGATGGCCCACAGCCTTTGTGAGGTGCACTCCTCATCTTCTGGCAGAGGACATATTCCCTGCTCTGGCTGTCCTGGGTCTGCTCTTACCAACACATCTCCTCTGCCACAGGTCTTGCAATGGAGACAAGCATTGGCTGGCATGGAGACAGCCTCACACGCTGTAGGATACAGGAGAACCCGGAGCAGACAAATGTGAGTGAATCAGGCCTCAGGTTATGTTTCATCCTGATTCTTACAGTTACAATTGGCTGAAGCATGAGTGAACGTGATGGTGGGTATACAACAGGGTATACAACACCAAAGTTTGCAAACCTTGGGCTATGCACCTTCATGTGGCAGCAGCTTCCCCAGCGTGTGAGGACACAGTCTGTCCCCGTGCCTCACTCCACCCCCTTCCTGGCAGCCCTGCACACCTCCCAGCCTTCCCGTGCTCAGTGCCCGCCATCAGCAGTTCTATGGTATTCCTGATATCCCCTGTCCTGCAGGACGGTGATCCCTCCATTCCCAGAGTGATGATGCCTTCCAAGCAAAGTCCACATAGGTCCCAGGGGACCAAGATTGCTGTTCTGGGGGCAGCCACCTTGGCAGTGCCCAGCCAACACCTCCTGATGGCCCCACTGCTCCCACAGCCCATCCCAATGGGGACAGCACCCCACAGCCTGTCCTGGAGCACTGCTGCAGCTCTCCCTCTCCCCAGCACATGGCAGAGGAGCTGGGTGTGAAATACGGGATATACAGACCTGCCTGTGTCACTGAAGCACTCCATCCTCCCAGAAGGCACGGTGCTCCCTGTCCCATCCGCCTCCATCCTGGCACTCCGGGCACCTCATGGCCCCATGCTCCCTGCCTGGTGCCTGGATGCATTTCCTCAAGCCCGGCCATCCCTGTGCTGCCCAGGACACAGAGGGAGATGAAGGGTGCAGATCCCAGCAGGTCCGGGCTGAGGGCTGGCTGCAGCCAGGGATATCCCTGCCCTCTTCGTGCCTCGCCTGGTAAGCAAAGCAGTGAAAATATCGGTCGGGTTCTTTGAAATGAAAATAAAAGTGATAAAAGTCGGGCAAATCCTCCGCTCCGGCCCCTGCTGAGGGCCCGAGGAGTGTCTCTTTCTGGGAGCAGCCCAGCCAGCTCCTGGAGTTATAAATACATTATGTATGCCGGTGTTCGTCGGCCAGAGCCTTTTGTTGATGCTGAATATGTCCTGGCCAACAAAAGTGGACTGGATTAGCCACAGTGGATTAAAAGATTTTCTTCTTAGAGTTTACCTAATAATATAACAATTGACATAGAAGGACTCTTTGAAACCTACACGACTCTGTTATTTTACCATCTGTGAGTTTGCTTTCCATGAATATGATGGGGCGCCTGCCTGCTGGTGGTGCCGGTGCTGGGAATGCTGCCCGGAGCTGGATGTGTCACCGACAGCAGAAATCAGCCCTTATCTGAGGGGAGGCTGCGGGAAGAGAAAGTCGTACAACTTCTGTCCACCTCCCTTTGTCCTCGGCCCTTCTGCCCATGGCCAGCAAGGCAGCGAGGTGCCGCGACTTCGGGAGGAAAAGAGACCCAACGGAGAAGACCTGAGGCCAGGACGGCCCCGTGGAGCCAGCGCCCCGCGCCGTGAGCTGATCTGCAGTCCGAGGTGTCCCGAGAGGTCCCGACTGGAATAAGCTCATTTATTACTATGACATTTTGGAAGGGAGCTGCTTGACTTTGGGAACTCTCTCCATCCCCGGCTCTGCGGGTGGTGGAGTTTGCCCATCTCCGGGAGCCGGGGCGGCGTTCGGCTCTGCCCGACATCACGCTTGCAGTATCCGTTGCAAGATGGGTCACGCAGCGGCAGCAGCGACACTGGAAACATGGAGGGCAGCAGCAGCAGGGGAGGAAGGCTCCCCCAGCATCCTGCGGCTCCGCTCGCCCCTCCGCCACCGCCACAACAGCCACCGCACGCCCCGCGCCCGGCCCTTGGGCTTTGATCTCATAAAGGGGCTCCATTTACAAGTCTTTAATAGCAGCCTTTGGAAATATCCGTCCTCAGAAGTCTCGAGTAATGAGATTTGGAGACTATGATCAATTTAGGCACCGCTCTTTCTCGCTCTCGCTTTTTCTCTTTTCTTCCCCCCTTTTCTTGCAAACACACTTCTCGAGCCGCGCTGACTTTGTGTGCGATTGTCGCACCATCCAAGGCCTGGGGGGGCCGTGTGGGCGGCAGGAATATGGGGCTTGTGTCTCCCAGCTGGGGGCCTTTGATGAAGCTGCTTTGCGAAATTTGATTTGAAAGGCCTACGATCACAATTTGGGGAGAATGGTGGAGCGTTTTTCCGCACGGATCTCTTTGTCTCTCGCCCGAAGGGGGGTTTCATTGTGGGTTTTGGGGCTGGGGCGAGGGGGTCGGTGGTGGCCGCGGATGGGGTGGGGCGGCGGGGGCCGTGGCGAAGGAGAACAATGAGCGGGGAGATGGGGAGCGTTGGGATTTCTCACCTGCCTGCCCCGCTGCGTCGCGCGCCGGCTGGGTTTTCGCAGTCCGCCATGACGGGAGCAGCCGCCCTGCTTGCTGTCCGGAGCACTTTCCAACACTCTTGAACCTATTTCCCTTTCTTGGCAACTGTGTGGCTGGAAGATGGGAATCTTTACTTTATATTGCAGCTTTGGCTTCTCAGCCTGATTGGCTGCGGCCAGGACCAAATGATGGTCCTTCCAATCCTATTGTAACTATGGCAACCAGCCCCTTTAGGCACCACCGATTTACTTATAATTGCTGGGTAAATAGTCAAGACAGGCCGCTTTCATCCAGCATGGAAAGATTTATCTTCTTTTTCTCTCCCTTTTATATATACGTCTATATTTATTTATTTATTTATTATTTTTTTGGAGGAAGCCCTGAAGAGCAGCAACACTTAAGCAAAACTCTTTGAACGCTGTTGCAGACAGCGCTGCCTCCCCCGGGCCAGCCGCTCCCCACCAGCTGCACAATGACTCCATGTAGGGCTGCCCGGCACCGCGGTGCAAACCTCATCATCATCGTTGTGCTCCTCAGTGTTGGGGTTCTGCCGAGGCACGGCCAACCTTCACACGGCTCTGTCCAGTTGGGGAAGCAATGGGGAGCAGCGAGAATGGGAGAAGGACCGTTTCCTAACACCCAACCTGAACTGCCCAGGAGCAGCTTGAGGCCGACACCTCTCATCCTATCAGTGTTACCCAGAAGCAGAGCCCAACTCCAGCCTCATTGCAGCCTCTTTTCAGGTGTGGAGAGCTGTAAGGTCTCCCCTGAGCCTCCTCTTTGGACTGAACAGCCCCCCAACAAGGGGAGCTGCACGGAGAGCAACTGCACCTCATGGCACCCTGTGTGGAGTGCGGTGGGACTGCAGCTGTGGGGCCATGCTGATCTGTAGGGATGGTCTGGCACTGCAGAACTGGGCAAAACACCACTCCTGTCCTCTTCCATGTGTCCTCCTGCCCTTGTAGGCACATGGAATGACGTCTGTGTATGGGATGCAGGGAAGAAGAGAGAACCGGTTCACTGAGAATCAAAAAGGAAAGGCACATGGTTGGATGGGGAGCCTGTTTGAACACCCCCAGGTTTCAGACCCGTCCTTGCGCCATGTGACACTTCCCAGCATTGCTGCATGGGCTCAGGATGATGCTGGCAGAGCAGACACCGCTCTGGTGCCTGGGCAGTACGGAGTGCTTGGTGGAAGGGCACAGAGCCCTCAGAGATGTGGGACTCAACAGCAGCACCAACCTGGAGAAGGGCTCTCCCTGCCTCCTCCCCAGCCCAACTGAGAGCTGTCCCAGACTTATTAGGAGCACAGGGACCGAGCAAGAGGTGCTTTCCAGGAGTATGACCCAAAGGATGAGCATCACTGATGAGCAATGAGGGCTATTCTAAACTGCCCCCAAGCTGTGGGCAGCCCCACTGGGAAAAGGCCCCTGGAGAAGCACCCTGAAGGGAAGACCAGCAGCCCTGCAGCCATGGGCACAGACCAGCAAGGAGAACACCTGCACCATCACTGCTCCCTGTCTGCAGCTGCTGTGTGGAGCAGGCACTGCTGCACAGCTCAGCCGGTGCCGGTGAGTCGGGCACACCGTCCTGCTGCTCCAGGGGAGCCCAGCCGTGCGGGGGAGATGAAAGGCAGGCATTGACGTCAGGGCTCTCACCACCCACACATGGACAAACAGGCGGCTGTTGGTACAGCCGGGCAGGCTCTGCTTACACAAACACACCGGCCAGCTGCACACAGGATGCTGCTGGCCCCAGTTCAGCATGCAGCGCAGCCCCAGCAGAACCGAGCAATGAGCAGCACGCAGATCCCACTGCTGCAGCCCCAGCTCGGTGCCCGCTCACTGCATGGCCACAGGTGGCTTTGAGAGAAGCGTGGGCACCAAATGAAGGCTTGATGCTGTGCGTGGCCGCAGGTACCAATACCACGGAGCCATGCCGGCATCTCTGCCCTCTGCACCCTCTGAGCATCCTCTGTCGGTTCCCATAGTAACTCCTGGCTCAGAGCCGCCAGAGCTCTGCCTGCACACAGCCAACACCAGCCCTGCTGTGCCCGCTGCAGCTCCCCATGCTGCGCTGCTCCTCAGCAGGGTCTCACCACACTCTGCCCCCAGCACGCCCAGCTGCCAGCACTGCTGCCACAGGAGGCACCTTCCAGCCCCCTGAGCATCCCCATGGGGACCCACCGCTTCTCACCATCAGGTAGAGCTGCTTCAGGAAACAAAGCACAGCGCCAGCCCACCGCAATATGGAGGTAGTGAGGGCAGGGCCAGGAGCACAGCCGTGCTCAGCCCCAGTGCCTGCTGCACCGCTTGTGCCTCAAAATGTGATATATTAAAGACAGGAGGCAGATGCTCTCCCTGCCCGTCTGTGCTTTTGCATGCTCTCAGGTGTTGTATCCAACGGCTCAGATTTGGCTTTGGAAGCTCCAACAGAGCCAGGAGAGTAATGGAGGTGCTGCTGTCTTTCGAGAGCTGAAGCTGATGACACCAACAGTGCAGGGCAAGAAGGAGAGTGCTGTTAAGGACGAGCTGCTGCAGGAGCCGGCAGGATGGGCCGGAGGCGTTCATCAAAGCACAGTGATGCGTATGAGGTAAAATCCACACAGCAGAGCTGCCCTCAGCAGGGACAGACCGCTGCTTTGCAGCCCAGCACAGCCACACAGCACAGAGCAGCGCTGGCTTTGCTATGGGGTGAGGATGTGCTGTCACAAAATGGCTGCCAGCACCTCACGCTGACCGCAAGCCTCTCGCTGACACACCGGGATCCACCAGCCCCAGCCCCGTCCATATCAGCAGCACTGGAAGAGCCCACGGTGCAGGAGCTGCATCTCCCCAGCACTTCCCATCGCCCCGCTGCCTCTGCCTTGGACCACCAGCCCCAGGGCGATGGGTCCTGCAGGGCTCACGGTGAGGACACACCTCAGGGCGCCCTGCAGGCTGAGCACGAGCTCCCATCTCCCCAAAGCCATCTTCTGTGCTCTAGCTGGACTGAAACAGCATCACGTAGAGTGTTGCCGTGGCAACGGCTGCCTAGGGAAGGTGTGTAATGGAGATGCACATAGAATGGCAGAGCACGCTGAAGCAAAAGCGCTCATGGATGGACCTCAGAGAGCCTGCGCTGCCCCACAGCCCTCCTGCCCCAGCCCATGCCCTCCACACAGCAGCCACAGGTGGAGGCAGCCATCCCCCACCTTGAGCCCTGCGCCAGGGCAGCCAGGAGCCAGCAGGAGCAGGGAGCTGCTCTGCAATGGAGGGCTGCAGGGACCACTGCTGGGCCCAGCCTGGTCTCACAGCCCGCAGCTGCAGCGCTGGCCTGGCTGTCACCACTGCTCCAGGTGACCCAAAGCATGGCTGACAGCTCCGTCCTGCCAACCTGCAGCTGATGCCCTGGAGGTGGTGGTGGGTTTTGCATGTTGAGCTTCTTCTGTGCATGTACGGGAGGAAGATGGAGCACAGAGGGAGCTTTGGGCAGGGTGGTGGCTTGCCATGCAGAGAACAAGCAGAACTATCAGACTGCTTCTCCCCCTGCCCTCAGTGGGTTTTCCCTCTCCATAGTAGCTGGCTGTTGTGCTTCATGGCTGACAACTCCCCTTCAAGCTCATGGCTGCTTTACAGGGAGCTTCACGGGGTGGTTCAACTCCTGGGAGTGGAATGACAGAAAAAATGAGGTTGGAAGGAACTCTGGAGGGCTCCAGCCCAACCTCCTGCTCCAAGCAGGGCCGGCTGCAGCTTTGGAACAGGTTACCCGGGGTCTGGCCCTGCTGTTCTGAACACTGCAGACATGGAGATGCTGCCACCCCTCCATCTCAGTCCCTCCAACACAGAACTGCTGCTTTTGTTAAGAGCTCCCAAAGCGTTACTTACATCTGAGCACAGATGGGCCGGCTGAGAGTTTACGAGAAAAATCCTAATGAATTCATTAATTTAAATGGCTCAGTTGGTGGAGAAACGCAGCCTTAACCAGTTCTCAGATCAGTGTCCATGAATTGCTGGGAACCACAAGTGAGAAAGGCAAAAATTCAGACGTTGTTTCAAGGCACCAGCCCTGGCTTGGGAAGGCAGAATTGCAAAGCCTGGGCTCCTGGCTAGCTGCAGAGTGCAGAATCCACTCAGCCATGCTGAGGCAGGATGATGCATGCCTCTAACCTCTCACCCACAGAGCAGCTCCTAATGTACTTCTGCAGAGCCGCATTAGCCCTGCCCTAGTGGGACGGGAGGTCTCCCTACATCTGGCTGAACGCTCCCATTATTCCTGCTTGCCTCCTCCTTCCTCAGATGGCAAATCCTGCAGAGCACGTGCACCTGATGAGAAGCGCTGAGGAACAGAGGTACCTCCAAGGACAGTGCTGGCAGCACTGCAGCTGGGGATGAGCACATGGCCAAAGCTCTCCTCAGAGGGATATGGGCACCACAGGACTGGAAGATCACTTTTTGTACCTAAAATCCAGGCTCGGGTAAGAAAGAGCTGATATCTGCCCTCCCAGTCATCCCAAATGGAACCAGCACGTTCCAGCATGGTGATGGAGGGACAGAGCCACTGGCAGCAGCTTTGCTCAGAGCCACATTAAAATGCATGAGCTGTGTTAGCCCTAATGATGAGCAGAGCTGTCAATGAAGAACTTGTCCCAGCTAATTATCTCTAATGAGGGCAGAGTGTCAGAGTCCCTGGAGGAGCTGGGCAGCAGCTTCCCACTCAGCTCAGTTGCAGGAGAGGGAGAAGTTAAGCAAATGCCATTGTGTTGGCCTAGCTAAGAAATCATTAATTAGGCAAATGTGACCTTCTGTGTATGTTTGCTCTTGGGAACCTGGACTTGCCAGAGCTGGGACATGCAAGCAGGCTGGAAACACCCCAGCTTCTGCCACCCAATCTGTCCCCTGCAGTACCGAGCCTCCTGCTCCCACACGGCGCAGCCAGGGGCAGCACAGCCACGCCAGTCTCATCTGCTCTTAAGCCTGAACATCCATTTTAACATTTTTGAAGATCTAAGATGGAAAAACCATTCTCTTCGAACAGAAATAGCGCTGGAACCCACAGGGTTACAGTAAGTTGTATGGCCAGCAGGATGGCTGTGCTGGCTGTAAGCTGCACAGGCTGCAGGACGGTCTGAGGTCGCGCTTTCAGGGCATAATCTTCTCCTCCCTGCAGAACACACCTGTGGACTGATCTAGGATGCATCACAGCTACATCTTGCAGTTCCTGCCACACAATAACGACCAATGAGTATCAGAGAAAAGTTTACTGACATTCTCAAGATGCGCAATATTTCATTTGATATCAGGATCAAACCAAACAGCAATCGACTACTCACACAGGCAGAACGACCGCATCAAGTCAGTCTTACAAGAACGCTTTCAGAGGCCACAGGACAGAAAACCTTTCCTCAACCAACAAGGATAATTCCTCAGTTGAATTCAGGCTGCCATAATTAGATCTGATAACTGCAACACATTCCCCAGCACGCTCATTGCATTGCCTCTTTCACAAGTGTGGCTCACACACAGAAGGCTTTCTGAACCCTGCAGCTTCATCTGCAGCAAGGAGTTTGCTCTACGCATTTCTTTCCTTCTCCTTCTCAAGTGCCTGTTCTTTCAGCTGCTTGACGAGTTCCTCAGTGTACACCTTGAACAGCGGGACGGGGTCCTGAAACAAAGAGGAGATTAAGCTGCTTTGAAAGCCTGAACCTGAGCAGCAGCAAGTCTAACGATGAGTGCCAGGAAGGTGCCCAGCCGTACCAACCCAACCCTCACGCCTGTGCTAACAAACTGTGCATTACTCATCCAGTCTGGGCAACAGAAAGCAGACTGCGAAGTACCAGTTACAGGTGCAGGAAGAAAGAACACCCGTGGTACTTCATGTGCGCTGTCTGATGTTGGTGAGATTCATGAATGCCTCATGCAAGACAAGGGCATTTTCTCCTGCATGCAGTTGGGTCCAGAGAGCCGGTGCTGTAGGAGCACTGATGGTTAAAAGCAAAGGAAGACAGGCCAGGTTTTTCCAGTGTATGAACAAAGCAACTCACTGCTACTCCTCTACCTACAGCTGCTGTTCAGTTCTGTAACGTGGCCTCAATAATTACAGGCACCCACATGGGACGTTCCTCAGCTTTTCTAGTTTTTCCCATCCATACAAATCAACAGCAGCTCCCGGGGGCCTCTTCCGTTCTCAAAACATCCACCTCCCTTCTCCTGCTGCCCCAGACCAGGGCTGCTCTGAAGCACATCTGAAGAACATACTCTTTGAAGAAGCTGGAGCCCTACACAGTGCAAGGCCCAGCATTCACAATAGGAGTAATCGGGTCTGGGGGGAAATGTCACCATGAGACCCACCCCACCCCGGGGAGGCCCATGGCCTCAGCAGCTCTCCGGTGTGCCTCCTGGGCATGTGGGCTCTAATAGAACTGCTGTAATCAATGGTCACAAAACTGAGTCAATCCTGAATGTGCATCCAAGTTGTGTGGCAGAAACACAACCAAAGGCAAAGACGTTTGTGCCAACAGAGGGTGAATCATCCCCTGCTAAACATCCATCCCCTGACTGGACGATAAGATCTTGCAAAGGATTTGAACACAGCACCATCTTTTGAGCTCCCAAATTCAAATGGGCTCAAACAGCTGCTCAGGAACTTTGGAGTACTATTTCCTTTGCTAAGAAGCGCTCAGGATGCTCAGATCAACTGCATGCGCAGCCCAATGCAGCTAAAATATCTCTGTGTCTGCAGGACGGCGCTGCCTCAGAAACTCACCTTTTTTTCTCGAAGCCTCTGTTTTTCTATTGCTTCTTCTAAACTCAAGCCGACCCATTCAGCTTCCTCTTCTGGAATCACAAACTCCTGCAATAAAAGAAAAAACAGGTGGTATCACGTCTTCCAGATAAGTAACATGCAAATCCTGAAACACTGCTCCCCCTGCTCCTTCCACTTCCTGCAGCCTAAAGTCCTCTTCACTTTTCTGCTCTTCCCTTTGCAAGCAAATACATCATCGTGTCAACTGCTCTGCTTCTCTTCTGAACGGTTCTACAGCTGCTTCTCAGCACAACCCCACAGACTGTGGATGTCAGTGGTTTCTATGCCAGCGCCCATCATAACACCAAGTAAAACAGTGGCACTCAGGCAGCCTGGAATCCTTGCCAGATTCCTGCCTGCCGTGGGCAGTGTGTGCTCCTACCAGCGCTTAGTGCAGATTCGCACCAAAAAAGAGGTGTGTTTGTTTTCCTAATTGGCAGGTAAAGAACCTACAGCAACCCACAGGGATATGAGGAACAGCTGGCAGATACGGTTAGATCTGCAGCCTGTGCCTATCAGCCTGAACAGAAGAGAATGAGCTCGTTTGCACTGCAGCACAGCGAATAGCACTGCACCAGCGGGGATAAGAGCACCAGAGCAAGGACTGCAAGCAGCCCAGCACGCACCCGGTACTTGTCATATATTGCCTCTCTCCTGGCCGGGTCGTCAGGATGCAGCTTGGGATCCCTCCGCGCGAGTCGCAGCAGCATCGTTCGCTTCAGATCCATCCCCAGCTTGGAGCACATGTCAGCTTTGGGGGTCTGGGGAGAGAAAACAAGTGACACCGGCCGGCACAGCGGCACTAAGGAGCACATGGCTGGGTCAGAGCGGGCAGCGCTGCCTGCAGCCCCGGCACGGACACACGGAGGAGGAGACCCGCAGAGACCCGCGGCTGCCCCCGGAGCCCGGCAGGTGCAGCTCTGGGCCTTGCCTTCAGGATGTAGAAGTCGAAGCCGTACGCGCGGTCGATGAGGTCCATGGTGCGCATGGTGACGGTGATGGTGAGCTCGGCGTCCAGGATCTCGCTGTAGAACCGCCGCTCGAACAGCTGCGGCTTCCAGATCTTCGGCACCCGCGGGGAGAGCTGCGGGCGGGAGGACGGTCAGAGCCGAACCGAGCCGGGCCGAACCGAGCCGAACCGAGCCGAACCAAGCCGTAAGGGCGGTCTGACCTTGTCGTTGTTGGCGTAGCGGTATCCGCGGATCCAGCCCTCGCCGCCCCACAGCCCCTCGTCGGCGGCTCGCGGCAGGAACACCGGCACCGGCACGTCCTGCACGCGCTCCCGCTCCCCGGTGCGCGGGTTCCGGCGGTACCGCACGCCCAGGGGCCGCCAGTGCACGGGTGTGGGCTGCGCGTCGTCGTTCAGCTGCGCCAGGAAGTGCGCGGGCAGCCGCGCGCAGATCCCCTCCTGCAGCCGCAGCTTCGGCCACAACCGCGGCGGCACCTTGTGCAGCGGCATCGCCCCGCCGCCTTCCGCTTCCTGTCCCGGCAGCGCCCGCGGCCGGAAGTGAAAGCCGAGACGGTGGCCGGCGAGGGTCAGTCCGCGGCCGCGTTCTTACAGCGCTCCGCCCGCCCCGCCGTACGCACGGACGCCCCGGCGGCGCACAGTGAGAGCGGCTGGAGGCTGCCCTGCGATACCGTCACATTTATTACATTATAAAATCAGAAGCTTTCAGATTTACCGTATAAAACAATCACAGTCCGGACAGCGAAGGAGAAAAAAACAAAACAAAACAAAACACCAACAAATGAACCGAACCGTAACCGAACCCAAAGAACCGGAATCGGATTTCCTCCGACCCGACACAAAGCAGGACGGCCCGTCCCCGGCCTTCACACCGGAGGGTTGATTTATTGCTTCATTCGCTCCGTGCTGCACCGCTGGGCGCTGCCGGCGAGCACAGAGAAGGACGGAACGGGAAGGTACCGAAAGGAACGGGGAGGTACCGAAAGGAACGGGGAGGTACCGAAAGGTGGGACGGGGAGGCGGCCCTGAGCGCCTGCTGGCACTGCTCGCCTGATGAAGCCAAGAACCGTCAGCCTTCCTAACGGCAAGGACGCAGAGCTGACTCTTGTTCCACCCGGTGTCCACGGGGCCCTTTCCAGCTGGGCACCCCCAGCACGTGCTGGTACCTGGGGCTGCTCCTTCCCCAGTGCAAAGGCAGAGGCTGGATTAGCAGGCAGATTAATTAGGAGACGACGAGATTAATTGCAAGAAGTTAAAGTGCAGAGCTGAGCAGAATGCTGGCTGCTGTTCAAAGCAAGGAAATGTTTCCTATCAACTCGGAAGTGTTATCCCTTGTTAATAGCTCTTTCCTCCCCCAAAGGGGAGCTGGCTTTGCAGGCCAGTTCTGAGCAGTACACACACCAGGCAGGAGCTACGCTGGATGAACCTTCACCTTCCCCAGTTAGCACACACGTGGTGTTTGATCCCAGAGGGGGAGGATATGCACCAAGTACTTGGGTCACAGTTGTATGGAAATCAATCAGCTTGCAGCAAGCCAGATCACAGGCTGCAACAAAAACACATGGACATCAGCATCTTAACTCTAGTATAGAAAGGAGACCTTTGTACAGTCCTAAGCTGCTCTCCCTCAGCCATCCTCTGCGGCTGGAATAAACAGGCAGGGAACCGTGTATTTGAGCCCTTATCTATATAATAAGGATGGGCAAAGACTACTTTCCTAGTTGCCAGTTCTGTTTCTGGTCTTGCTTTCTTACATCTGAGTGCCCTCCGATAAGGCTAAGGTGAGACTGATGAGCCCAAGGTGACTAAAGCTACCTTGGGAGCTCATGGAGGTGGCTCTTGGAGGGACTGGGACGCTGCCAATGGCCTGGGAGCAGCCGTGACTGCAGCACACACAGCCTCTAAGCCACAAGCAGGGGTGGCACAGCTCCAATGTGATGCTGTATGCAAGCACAGGAAAGGTGCTGGGTGCAGCACACCTTCAAAGCACATGTTAACAAGCCTGCTGTAAGACCACGCTGTGCTCAGATGACTGCAGAACTGGAGCTGCTCTAGAGCCCTGAGTTCCAGTTCAGCACAGGTTGACCCCAACACAGATACAGAGTGAACTTTTGCTGTCCAAAGGTGCAGGACCTGGGGGTAGTGTAACTAATTTAACTTGCAAGTGAAGTGCCACAGCCCATCACCAACCACACTGGAGTCCTGAGGGACACTGCCACCTACGTTAGCTGGGCAGAGCTCCTGCACCCACAAAAGGAAGGAAGACAGCAAATACCTGAACATGAAGAAAGGAAGGGGAACAGCACAGTTGCCTGGCTCCTTCCAGATGAACTAAGAGGGACAAAAGGAAAGCTTAGGCTAAACTCGCTGCGCTGTGTGTTTCACAGTTCAGAGACAGATGCTCCTGATGCTCTTGCATATGCCCACATTTTTTTTCACATTCTTGGCAAGTCTGATCCTGAAGTTAGGGCCCAAGCTCAGGTCTTGTTCATCCCCTCCAGAATCAGGACTAGGTAAGAGCAGCATCACCTGTTTCACAAAGAGAGGGGCTCTAGACTCATGTAGGATATAGCAATCAGCGACCCAGTGCATGCTGAGATCAGTTCCCTCCCTTTTAGCACCAGGAGCACCCAAAAGCATCTACCTCTAGGTCGGGGCAGTCTGTTCTTCTGTTGATACAGCAAATTCTGATTGCAGGATAGCAGGGGAAATCTCTGCCCCACAGACCTCTGCTAAGAGAGCGAGTGCAGGGGAGAGCCCTGCAGCATCTGGCTCCAGGGCAGCGTGGGCTGAGCCCAAGCCTTATCGATACAGTAGGAAGGGAAGAAGGGTTGGCAATTTCCCCCAGGGCCATGGAGGAGGTGGTGGACAGACTACTCCTTGATTTGGAACCACGAAGAGCCTGCCCCATCCCAGCAGAAAAGCGGAGGGGGCCTCAAACTTGCCTTCACAAGACAAGCCCACCGTCTTCATCTTTAAATCCAGTCTAGAAAGAGCACACAAGAAGATAGCCAATGTGCTACAGAGGGGCAGCCCAGGCTGGCCTGGCAAAGAGCAACCTTACCAGCCCTTCATCTCTGGGATATGGAGCCAAGCAGTTCAGGTGACAGCGTAGAGCTCCTCACGGTCATTCTGGCAGATCTGATAGCGACACGTGAGCTTCTGTGACCAGGCCCAGGGCTTCTTATGCTTGTCCCGAGGTGGAAGCAGGAAAGCAACACTGCCAGCCACCAGTATGTGCCAGATGCTGTGAGTGTAGTAATAGTTCTCATTGGTTTCCATGAACGCGTATACTGAGATGGCGATGAAAGCCAAGGTGATCCCTGGGAGGAGGTAGAAAACCCATCGCTTCCACGAGGAGGGGTAGCAGTGCCTGCGCTTCACTCCGTGGTAAACCTGGAGGTGTGAAGGAACAGAAGGGTTAAAGTCTTCATAGCAAGAGTGTATACCTCTGGAAAAATTCAGCCTCCTCCCTCCACCTTGGGCTCACGTGCAAGAGCCCACATCCAGGTGTGGCACCAAAACCCAGCAGGCAGAGGGCAGTGCTGATGCCACAGTTCCTGTCCAGGGCATGGGCAACAACCAGTCATGCTGGCATTACACTCCAGCCACTGGTGCGATCTGAATTGGAGCTGCAGCAGCAGAGATCCATAAGCAGGGGATTTCTGAGATACTGGAAGGATGGAAGGTAAATTCCTTGCCCCGCACTCTGTCCAACAGGGTGTTTCAAGAAAATCAGGCCCGTGTTTGGATGGGCTGGCATCCAGAGCCTGCTCTGCCACCATTTTCTCTGGAGGGGAGCAAAGGGCAGTAGGTTATCTGGCTGTCATTACTTACCCATGCTGAGATCATGATGACGAGGGCAAACAGGCAGGGACCCATCATGTTCCACACCCCTCTGCGGTCCAGCTGCAGGGACATGGCGATTAGCAGTGACCCCAGGACAAAAAGAACCTAAGAATGAGACAACACCACTAACATCAGCAGCTCATCCTCTGCCAGTGCACGGCTGGCCATGCCAAAGGCCTAAGACAGGGAGAATTTTATCTCCTGGTTGGCCCAGCCCTGCATGCACACATGATTCAGGAGCACCACTTTTAGAAGGAGAAACTAGAGGATCCACAAATCTTTCACCTCAGCCCCTTCAGGGCCCAGTACCTACTAACAAGTATTCAGGCTCGCAATGGAAAGTCCTAGGATAAAACAACACTGGATTAAAAATTAGAGCGGCATTGGAGGACAGTCTTTGTTACCAAGACGGGCTATTTAGGGAACCTTGCAAGCAGCAGAGGAGCTGCTGAATGTGCCGTGCTACCGAAGTGCTGCCACAAGAGGGCACAGCATGGCCACCTGTGGCTCGGCCGGCTCACGCCTGGCCCTGCAGCACGATACCCACAGTGAAATCTTGCACTCACGTATTTCAGAATCTTCTTCACCCGGGACATGCACAAGATCGTCACCCAGATGGACACCACAGAGCCCAAAAAGTCACAGTACTGCAGTGTGTCGTAGTCCATAATGCACATCACAGCGATGCCTGGCTGGTCACATGCATGGTAGAACTGGAAGAAAAACAAAGGTTAACTTGAATCCAGCACCACCGCACAGCTCTGTGTTAAGGAGCAGAAGAATGGTAGCCAGGATCCCTCCTGGCAGCATCCCCAGGAACCTCCACTAAACCAGCACAGCATTGCGGAAAGCAGCTGGAGAGCAGCCATCACTCCGAACCCTCCCAGCATTGTGCTGTGTTCCCATCTCAGTTCCCTGGGGTCTGCTCACAAATGGGAGCACCTGCAGCACGGCTGGAAGACTCCAGTTCAAATAACACTTCATCCAAGCTCTGAAGGGACATGTCCATGGAGGTGCATGTCCAATGAAGGAACTTGTGGAGCTCCAGGATGGACTGCTCCACAAAAGCCTTTAGTCCAACTCAGCAGGCATTGGACTAAGTGCTCCCCAAATTCCTGATGCTAAGGGTGAACTGGCAGGGGACCTGACAAAAGTTAATTCCTACCGTGGAGAAGAACATGGTGTAGGTGTAGACAGAGGCCTCTACCAGGTAGTATCGATAAACAGCAACCACTATTGCCGGCAGGAACATGAGGTTACTCAGTGTGAGCAGGAGGGTGGCCAGGTTCTGTGCGCCGACAGACTGGGCCTTGGTATCGTCTGTGCAGCTCCACCCACTCCAACCTGCAGAGCAGAGAGGCCTGTGTGGATCTCACACCCCACTCTGTACTCCCATAGAACTCACCCCAGGAGTATCCCGAGCCTTGTCTCCACTGCTGTAGAAGGCAGCACATCAGGAGGAGGAAGGACAAATACGTGCCCTGTTGGGAGCCCATCAGAAGCCCAGCATCTGGGGCAGCTCACAGATAGACTCCTGTTTCACCCAAACAGTATTTACACTAAGCAGCTGACTTTAATTGTTTTGATGTTTGCAATTGCTGTCTAATGTGCTCTGCTGCCACAGCCCTGCTTGCCAATATGCTCTGTCAGCCACTTAAATGGTTAAAATTACTTTTATATTCAAGATTAAGATGTTCATGCCCTCCTTTTGGAGAAAGGTCAGTCACAGGGCAGCCTGGGTACTTGCAGGCACTCCAGTCAACAAGGAGAGTTCAGAGTAGAATCCATCCCATCACAGTGCCATGAGAAACAAACCCAGCAGCTCTGTCCCCTTCCCCCTGCTGTCCCTGCAGAGCCCACAGGAGGCTGCTCTCTTTCAGTTTATTTCTGGGTCATGAATATTCAGCTGGGGCATTTTGCTCCAAGTGATTCAGCAGAAAGCTGTCCTCAGCCTGATTCCTCATTTCCCCTGGGGTGCTGAATGCTTCCCAGAACATGGCACTCTTTGAGGAAATTAGGATGTCGTTTTCTGTCACAGTCCAAGCCTAGAAGCAGAACTGCAGAAGAAAGCAATGGCGTCCTGGATCAGGTCCAAAGCAGCAGTGAACCACGTTTCACCTTGCCCTTCTGCTAAGAACAGATACAAGGATCCATCCAGGCACAGAACAGCTATCATCTTCCCTAAGCAAGTGACTCCCGCCCAGTTCTCTCATCCCATTATAATTAGCAGCTGACACAAATGTGCCTCCTCCAGGGGCACCTCTGAGCGTAAGTGTTGGCTTGCATCCTGGCTCTTGGCATGAGACAGAGCACCACAGCAAATCACAGAGACTGCCAGCCCATCTCATCACATCCTGTACCAGGACACTACGTAATAAACTGCCCTGAGAGACACAGGCTCTGATGCTGACACTTTCAGGCAGCCCTGCCAGCATCCTGATCTCTTTGGGGATGCTCAGAAGCACCTCTCAAGGCCACTGGGGACTCAAAGCTGGAAGTAAAACTGAAGTAAATTCAGCTGAAAGTTGTCTTCAGCTTGATTCACTGTTCCCTATGGGCACTTCCCAGAATCTGACACTCCTCAGGGAAATCAGGACGCTGCCCATAGAGTGCACCGCGGGTACAGAGGGCACTTTGGGCAGGCACTGTGATTGCAGGTTGTTTGTGACAGCTGTGACAGTCCCGGCTATTTAAACAACAAAATGGAAGGATGTGGCCTCCTAGGAAAATGCACTCACCAGCTTTACAGCTGCAGCCAGCATAGAGGTAGCCGTGTCTTCTCAGGAGGCTGCACTGTCCATATGGCCCACAGTCATTGAAGCAGGGGGTGAGGTATGCTATGACGGTCACTTTGGCTTCTGCGGTGTTACATTCACTGCAATGAGAACAGGCTGTTGGTACCCTGGCCATTCTGGGCATCCTTGTGCCACAGGAGTACTCTGCTTCAGGGATTCTGAAGGCTCTTGGCCTCACTGTGTCCTGCCATCCTGCTCCCACTCACATGAGCTCTCTCTTATTTCAGCAGAGGGACCTGCACACCACAACCAGCTGTGGATCGGCTTCGTCGCTCCCAGGAGGAGAGAATCCTTTTCCACTCAGACTGCCAACCAATGTACAGGCAGGCCTCAACTCTTCTACAGACTACTGTAACAGTCTCAGATTCTCATGAGTGGTCCTCAGACTCAGCAACTGCCAGCACCATTCCACAGAGCATGCTTGGCTCCTTACACAGATGAGTCACCAGGAAGGCAAACTGCTATATTATGAGAGCAACTGTGCACATTTCAAAGACCCCTTGAGGAAGTAACAGCGTTCTGATTTACAACACTGCTCTCTCCAATTTATCACCTCAGCACGCATCTGGGAAAGCTCATCCAAGCAGACTCTGCCACCCTCATGCAGTCAGCGTGAGACACAGCAGGTCAGCATCAGACAAGCTGCGTGAGGGCTTATCAGAGAGCAGCACTGCCACTCATCTCTTTTCTTCCTCTCTGTAGCCACTGCTTTACTGCTACCACATGTATTGAGCCTGCAGCAGAAGGCAGGACAGTGGGAGGCATTTGGTTTTGCTTAAGTGAGACAAGGGCAGCAGGACCAGGAGGTACAGTCCTTTGTCTCAGCCTCAAGGCTGGATAACACACCAGACTCACCTCTGGCCCTTCAGGCAGATGAGCTGTAAGGAAAGGAACCAGTCATCTGTCTGTGGGTACAGGACAATCAGCATTGCTTCCGCAGAGGACGTGCTCAGACTCAGAGGGTAGCCCTGGAAGAAAGCTTGAAGAGAAGAGAGTGATGTGATATGCCAGAACTTGGGGAGAAAGGCCTGCAGCAATCCTTGGCTGAGAACAGCTGCACAGAAATCAGATATTCCAACTGCTCCTTACCCCCATCCTCACAGGGCCCTGGGGTGTTGAAAGAACCTGCCTGGACAGCACAAGGCAAGTGGAAAAGCCTGTATACTTGCCTCTGGGGAGACCTCATTGTGGCCCTCCAATATTTGAAAAGAGTGTATAAACGGGAGGGAGCGTGGCTGTTTAAATGGGTGGACAAGGGGGAATGGTTTTAAATGGACAGGGGAGGTTTAGTTAAGATACTGGGAGGAAGTTTTTCACCCAGAGGGTGGTGACGCACTGGAACAGGTTGCCCAAGGGGGTTGTGGATGCCCCATCCCTGCAGGCATTCAAGGCCAGGCTGGATGTGGCTCTGGGCAGCCTGGTCTGCTGGTTGGTGACCCTGCACACAGCAGGGGGTTGGAGCTGGATGAGCACTGTGGGCCTTTGCAACCCAGGCCATCCCGTGATCCTGATATGATTCTATGATTCTAGTCCTCCAATGCAGAGTTCAGCCTCACTGCACACCAGCAAGGCCCTGACTAGCCCCAAACCTGCCAACAAGGCTGGAAGAGACTCAGTTGCTAACTACAGTTACAGTTTAATTGATGGAGCCTGGCTCCTGGTTCCAGACTAGCATCTGCACTCTTATACTTCAGGGCATTTGCCAGAACTGAGTGATGAAGGCCTTAGGAGAGCTTGTGCCAAAATAATCTTGCCCAAAACACCACACAAAGGACTTGAGTCAGTTAGCACCTCCTAAAAGCAAAGGTCTAATAGCTTAGTCCTGAGATTCTGTAGTTGAGCTGGTGGTGGTTGTCAGTGGCTCTCATACCTGTGCTGCAGTTCTGTGTGGAATTGAGAGACAGCACCGGCGAAGCAGCACTCACACATGCAACCACAGTGGCATTGGCCTGGCTCAGTGACGTCTGTGCAAGCAGAAAAATATCCCACATCAGAGCAACTCAGTGCTACCCCCCACACCCTATTAATCTCTCACATTGCTCACAATCCATGGGAGCAGCAGGTGATACTAAAACCCGCTGATCAAAGTAATCCATCAATTCCCCAGCTCTTTCTGGACCAACCTGCATTTGCCTCACCCTGCCCTATCACTGCATTATATTCTTTGTGCTGAAAGGCACAGGAAAAAAGTTTCCCAGGGAGACTGCATGGCTGGAAATACCTCGCAGATGGAATATTTACACCAGCACATCACTTCAGCACAAATCCATGGTGGTAGAAATAGGAGGCAGACTGACATCAGGGCTGAGCTGTGCTCCAGCTCTCAGGAAGGCATTAACAAGCCCTTGCAACAAGCTTCCTAGACACACTTTCAGAGAATTAATTTGTAAGTGCCATCATAGGAGTTCGGGAACCAGTGACTCAGATAGGAAGTCTCTGGGTTTCCCTATCAGTCTGCTCTCCTGGCAACAAGGCTCTAGGCTTCCACGGAGGAGATGGAAAGCAGCTGCATCTCCATTTCCTCTGCCACCACATTCCAGCGAGCTGGAGCATTTGAATTGGAACTGGCAAGCAGTAAATGACGTAAGTATCTAAAACAGGACAAGAGTGCCTTGCAGCATCAAGAAAGAAAGGAAAATAGTCCCACTGGTACCTACAACCCCTCGAATTTTACCCAAGAGCTGGGACAAGGTCAAGCACTACAAAGAGAAGACAATCACATGAAGAAGTCTACTGCACCTTGTTAAGCAGGAGATTCACCACAAGGGAACCCCCACTATCCATGCCACTGTTCAAGTTGAGGAGAAGGAGGGTTGGAGAGTTGGAGTACACGGCTACACTGGGACCATTCAAGAGCCTGTACCGCACAGATACCACATCCAGGTCCTCACGAACAACAGGCTGATTCTGGAGGCAGAAGCTCCTCTGGTCAGAAGCATTGCGCAAAGCCATTCCTGTAGGAGTGGGACTCCCTGATCCAGAACCAGCCTGGCTCTGGTTTAGACTGCTGAAGTTAAGGAATGAACTGGTACTTCCCGGTCTACAATCTGTTAAGCAGAAAAAGGGAGAGGAATCAGCACAATCAAGACTAGCACCCCAACAGGGCCTCAGTAACTTCAGACCTTCATGTTATAGCACAAACTGCGGGGTATTTCAGTTGGTTCAGGCACTGCAGAATTTACTACAGATCCTGAAAGGCACTGACTTTGCTGGGGAGACCCTAGAATCAGCGTCCAAATGTGGGACACTGACAAAAGCCAGACAACTGGTACAGTGAATGACAATATTCTGGAGCTGCTGAGAAACAGTTGGGAAGCAGAGGAACTGGAGAAGGGATAATACATAGCATCATAACACATCAGTGTATCCAGCAGACAGGGAATGTTCACTAACATTAAACCAAACACTGCTTTCTCAAACATCCTGATTCATCCTTGGATGAATACTGGAGCCTACTCGTTTAACCCCCAAGCAACAACCAGATCATAGCCCTCAAGATTATATCCAGGCAAAAAGCATGCTGGGGAACACAACACACTAAGCACAAAGGCACAAGAGACATAGCAGACACAAAATTCTCTCTGGTCTCTCTCCCACATGAAAATGGAAGCTCACCTGTGAAAGAAGCCAGCATCTCCAATGACACACTGGCATTGGCAGTACCAAGGCTCTCCACCATGATCTGCAACCACTTCTCCCAGGGGAGTGACTCCAGGCTTACGCTGCAGTTCACATTTCCTGTGCAGGTGACGATCCTCTGGAAGGACTGTGGCAGTGTGATTGAGCCCAGCACCACCCGCACAGCACATGCTTTCTGCTCACTTGTCACGCAGCTTCGCAGCTCAAACCACATTCTGGCAGTGTACTTGGGAACAAAAACCCTGCAGGAAGAGGAACCAGCAACTTGTACAGTTTGTACTCTGAACAAAGGGCAGCCACAGCCCACCACAGAGTCCCAGAGGCTTTGTGACAAGAATCAGAATGCCCTGATTTGTGTCGTGAATACCAGTCCCAGAAGAGGGGTCTCTAGGAGCTAACAAATTCCCATAGCCAAGCCCTTAAGTCTACCTGCAAAGTCAGTGAAGGGCCCTCATGTGCAGTGCCCACACAGACCTCATCACCCTGCCACACAGAGCTGGTTAAAGGCCCTCGAGTTCATCCCAGCATGGAAGCAACAGTGGCTTACCCCAAGCAGCACCAAGTGAGAAATCTGACCCTCCCACATACAGCCCCAAGTGTTTCCAGATGCTGCTCTCACTCACTTGACATGCAGTGGCTTAGCAGGTGAGACGATGGTTTGTGGCATGGCAACACCAGGCTCCAGAACAGGCATATCAGTGAGTCTAAGCACAAACATATCTGCCTGAAACATATAGGTGCATGGAGTGGAGAAACCCTGCAGGAGGGGAGAGCAGACCGGTCAGATGTGGCAAGACACACTGGACAGAGTATGCTGGCTGTACGAGATGTTACCTTCACTTCAATTACCTTCACTTCAATTCTGCCAGCAGCCTCGGGGAGATGTGCAGCAATGAACCAGTCTCCTGCAGCAGGGGTAGTGATGTTCACAAAGGTGGTGTTTTGCACAGCACTGCTCAGAGTGATACTGATGTTATAGGAAGGACGGACGGTTGCGTTTGCAGGAAAATGAGTGCCCAGTGGGTTAATTACAGGAGGAGCTCCATAGCGAAAGTGCCTGCAAGAGAAACCAGAATCCAAATAAATCACGGGATGTAAATACACGTGCAAGATGAACTGGAATACGAACTCGTGAACAGATACCCCAGTTGGCCTGAGATCAGAGAGGGTGCAGGCTCGAAATAACCCACATTTTAAGTGGAGCACAGAGCCATCATTTTCATTTGGTGAGGACTGGCTGGCGTTACCTTATCTTGGACTTATTCAGAGATTGATTTAACTTGGCTGCTTATTAAGATAAGGATTTACATCATTCCATCAAGCCTGAAAGCAAATTTCCGTAACACTTACTTAGGTAAAGCCCCAATCACAAAACTGCTTTTTTTTTTTTTTTTTTTTTTCCTTTCCTTTTTTAAAAGCAACCATCAGCAAATTCCCTGTATAGCCTGCTAGGCTAAACCGTCAATTAAGAGCTTTCTTTTTATAGCTAAGATCTGCATCTTCCTTATTTCCTCCCCTAAGGAGGGCAGACAGATTAAAACACGCTCACCGAGGCAGGCCTCTGTGACTGACTTCAGAACACAAGAGCTTCTGCTTTCAAGATAAGCATCTCAAAATTTGAACTATCAGAAAAGTAGGAAGCTACATAATACAGGAGGCATTTATTTAACCTTTCTGGGATGCAGAGAGTACAATTGCTTTGGATCCTCTCAAGCCCTTTGCAGTTCTGCCACATCCTCTGGCAACATGCACAGGATCCTAACAGGTACAGAAAGGTCCAGGAACACATTCGTTTCTGAAGAGCAACAACAGCCTCACTGTGAAGCTCTCTCCAGTGTTTCTAAGGCCTCTCTTAGACACTGCATTTGATAGCTCCTTGATCCACTGGTAACAGGAAATGCTCCAACAGGTTAAAACCCACAGATGCAGTGCTAGTGTAACATTCAGAAATGATGTTTGCTCCAAGTGGCGAACGAATTCACAGCCTCCTGCGAACAAACAACTCCAGTCATGAGTGACAAGGACAAAGGAAAGATAAGAAAGGTTGCATGCACAGGCAGTGGTGAGGGGACATACGTACACTGTGACCTCCATGCTGGTGCACTCAGGTTCTTTCCCCCTGGATGCCTGCAGAAGCCAGCGAAGCAGCACAGTATCTTCTGGCACGTGGAAGTGGAAGACCTTGGCGTTCCCATACCAGCTGTAGAAGGACAGCTTCTGTGCACTCTGTGAGAAGTACTCGGAGACGAACAGGGAGCCTAAAAGGGAGAGAACACAGCAGCTGCTGGGGTGGCTGGGAGCAGGCTGCACAGCTACAGACACCCACGGGAGCACACAAGAGTTTTAATGTCACTGGACAGTCATTCAGTGAAAGTGCCATAGGACTAACTAGAGCCTCCATCCATCCCTCTGCCCAGTTATGCTTACAGATCACTCCCGGGCCACAGGTCATTCAACATGCCCAACTACACTGCTGTCATGGTCAGCAAGAAATCAACCAGACTGCAATCAGGGATAGAAAAGAAACGTAATATCAGGATTGGGAACAGGGCAAAACTGCACTGGGAATGGAGCCAAGGTCATTTTGTCCACCAGCAAATGAGGTTCCTCTCAGTCAACAAGGTGAAGAATTTACCTTCATATCTCTACTCAGCCCTCCCTGATGCTCCTTTTCTACTCTGGAATTCTGTGAAATGGAGAGACACTGTGGTAGCTCCCAGACTCAAAAGCATCATTTGATCAGAAAATATAGCAGCAAGTGGTGTGTAGCTTGTCTTCATCTCATGCTGCTCAGGGTCATGTGGAAACACGCAGGACACAGCTGAGTTTCAGTGAGGTGCCAGGAAAAGAGGAAAAAAGCATTGCTCAGGCAGGAGCAGAGCCTTGGGTTGTACTTTGTGCCAAGAGGAAACTAATCCGAGCAGGAAATACGATTCATGCCCCAGAGCAGGATGCATGCTGACCTGAACACACGGCACTGCAAAGAGACAGGAATAGTCATAACGGGTTTAATTTCTTGGCAAATTACCAAGCTAAAGCCTACAGGCACATTGCAAACCCAACTGAGAAAGGAGGAAATAGGAAAGCAAGAAATACCAGCCACACAGCTTTCACTGCTGTCAAAGAATAAGCCAGCAGGAGGATTTACTCTCCAGGGAAAAGGGTGCCAGCAGAACACCCATAGCCACTGGCTGCCCCAGCTGATGTCCTGCATCAGAGCCCATCCAGGGCCAAACGAGGGGATCTGGGTTGGCTGCACCCCAGCACAGGGCAGCACAAACTCCTCACAGAGCAAAGCACAGAACACGGACACTCCTTGCACAGTGACAGCAGCTGTCCAGCTACCACCCTCAGGTCAGGGTTAGGTCACTCTTTGGGACAGTAAAGAGCAAATACCACTGAAGGGACCCTTCAAGCAAACACAGATGTGATGCCAGTATAGTACGGGCTCCCACAGTCAAGAGTGGAGGCAGGAAATCAGCTGTGCTCTCCTACAAACCCAGTCTTATTTCACGCATAGGAACTACAGAAAAGAGAAGCCTTTAATCAGCAGCTTCTTTGCACCCAGTGGCACTCTGCATACACACAGCGTATTCATTTCTGGACGTCCATGGTGACATTTGGGTGCCAGCACAAGCCAAGGGTAGACAAAGACAGAGTAGTAAAGCCTGGACAGCCGTGGTCCTGCCCAAAGGTCACACTGGACAGCCTGATCAGAGACGAACTGTTCTGCCAGCACCCAGCAAAAACCTGCTTCAGCTCTCCAGCCACGCTCTGTATGGCCAACAGCACCCATCAGCAGCTCCTCACCTTCAAGGGGCCACAGAAGGAGAAGAATAACCTATGAGGTGTTTTAGGAAGGAGTAGAGGGCTGGCAGTCTGCAAAATTAAGAAGTCAAGCGTGGGTCACATTAAGGATGGGTCACTTATATTGACTGAGGTGAGCTGCAGTTACAGCCCAAGGGAATGGCACAGACCTGGGCACAGTATGTGACAGCTGACAAGGTGAGCACCTGAGCCCGCAGTACAGTGTGTGGACAAAGTCCAACTACACAGCTCTGCTTGGACAGAACCTACCAGGGCTCCACACACAGGTTTTGCTATGCCAGGCATCCAGGAAACAAGATGAATTAATTCCCACTTCACCCTCAGCCTGGTTGGAGAAGGAAAGGCTACATGCAGGTATAATAGATTATTAGTAAGAAAAAGCCAGAAAGACAGGTCATGTGCAAGAGAGGCATGTGCTCCTGCTCCCTATTTGCATTGAGCGTGCATCTGAATATTGCTGTGCTCTGTATGTGCCTGTTTCTACCCTGTTCTGCACACTCTTCTGAAGCACAGCAACACCTGGGGAGTCAGACCTGACCATCCAGCAATGCTCAATGCTCTTTGAACTGAACAGGGCAGTTGTGAAATCCCTGTGGGAAAGGATGGAAACAACGTAATTTGATGCTGAACAAGAGCCTCCTTCTGAAAGTTTCAAACATGTGATGCAAAAAGCAGGAAAGATTTTAAGGACAAACAAAACATAAGGAGAATCACAGATGAACAGAGGAGACACATTCTTTGAATTGCTGAATGAAGAACCACCTGTGACAGCTTGGATTTGTTCATCCAAGGATTATCTCGTTCTACTTCTAGACATGCTGACTGCTGGTTTCAGAGCTCCCCGCGAAAAGGACGAGGTCCCAGTTTCAGAGCAGATGCAAGTATCTCTGGGGCTTCATAAGAGCCAGCACTTCACAAGCCAGCAGGCACAACCCTGTGCAGAGCTTAGGTCAAGCAGCAGTTCTAAAGGGACATAAAGACTGCCTGAGAACCCTGAGTACAGCTACATAGACAGCCATCAGTCTGACTCAAGACAAGAGATGACTGTGGCAGGTTTTTTGTGTGCTATTTATAATGTAACCCATGTCAAAACCCTATCTTGATGTATCCCAAGACTCCTCACTCCTCTCAGGAGGATCTGATCCTTAACAGTTCTCAGATCCAATGAGGAACTCCCCTGATTTGGCAGGATGACGCCAAGAAGAACCCAATATCGCACCCTGAACACAGGGCAGGTATCTCAGGGCTGGGAACCCACCGAGCAGGATGCCAGAGCAGGGCTGGCCTGGGGCAAAGTGACATCTCACCCTGGCGCCAGCAGCTCCCCGAGCAGTCTGTGTGCTCCACAGGCTATCTGAAGCACGGTAACCACTCTCAGCAGCTGATAACCAGTTACATACACCTACCTCCACATCAGCGTGAAGAAAGCAAACATGCTTCTCCAGCTCCACCACCAGCTGCTGTCTCTCCTCAGGACGAGGCACAGCACTTGGCTAGCACAAGTCCCCAGCAGAGCCCCTGCCATGCACACAGCGGGAGCTCCAGGCTCACTGCCACAAGGAGCAGCCCTTGCACCTCCAAAACCATTGCAACTGCTTCCAGCCCACTCAGAGCCCACTCCTGCCCATCCGCCCCAACGCATTGCCTGAGAAACAGAACAACCACCGCTACACAAAGAGGGGAAAACCTTAAGAGTCATTGGATGGCTTGGATTGAAGAGGACCTCAAGGATCAACCAGTTCCAACCCCTGTGCTGTGGGCTAGCTAACCCCACCAGATCAGACTGTGCATGGCCCCAGTGCCTGGCCCTCCGTGCATCCCAGGATGGGCACCCACAGCTCTCTGGACAGCAGTTCCAGGGCCTCAGTGCCTCCGAGTAAATAAATGCTTCCTAAGATCTTACCTAAGTCTCTTTCAGTTTAAAGCCATTCCCCCTTCTCCGATCACTATCAAGCCACATAAAAAGCCGGTCCTTCTTTTGCTTACAGGCTCCCTTCAAGCACTGGGAGGCCACACTGAGGTCTCCCCTTGTTCTCCAGGCAGAACAAACCCCGCTCCCTCAGCCTGCCTCCAGGTGCTGCAGCCCTTCGATCCATCCAGGCTTGGACCCCGATGTCTCCAGATGAACCAGCCTGCTCCAGAAGGAGCACAGCGCTGCTCTGCTGAGCACACAGGAGTTTACATTGAGCACAAAGCTCAGCAGCTCCCAGCAGCTCCTGTTTCGGAGCAGAGTGCTCTCAGCAGCCCTCACACCGCACTTGACACAGCTTTCTGCCTGCTGCAAAGTAACGCTCAGCCCCGCTGGACCCTCAGCGTGCCCTCCGACAGGCCCGGCCCATCCATCACACCCATCCCAGCCCTGTCCAGCTGCATGTGCACACCCCGGCCTTCATCCCGACCAACGTGCCACACGCAGACCGCGTCCCGGAGCACCAGCTCCCCATCTCAGTGCCCACAATAAACTTCGCCTTCTCCTCACGCCACGATGCGGCCGCAGAGGGACAAGAGGCTCCACCGCCGGCGGTCTCGGGCTGGAGGCAGCACGGCGGGGACCCGCACCGGCCCTCGGGGCCGCGGCCCGGGACAACCATCGCCGACCCCGCCCGCCCCCTCAGCGCGGCCGCTCGGGGCTCCCGGTCGGACGGCTCCGGCCGGCCGCCCCCAGCCCGCACTTACCGGCGCCGGTGCGGTTGCCGCGCCCCGCGGGCAGCGCCAGGAGCTGCAGCAGCGGCAGCAGCAGGCGCAGCGCCGGGCCGGCTCCCCGCGCCATGGCCGCCCGCGCTATCCCGGCATCGCCGCCCGCCGCCCGCCCCGCAGCGCCATCGTCGCCGCCGCCACCTCCCGCTTCCGCCGCCGCCGCCCCGCCCCGCCCCGCCCCCGGGACAGCCGGCACCGCGGCCGGAGCTGAGTCGGTGCGAGGAGGGTCGGCGGCCGTCAGGGAGCAGCGGGGGAACGCTGGGACGAACCGGGAGCGGGGGGCGGCCCTCAACGTGGGGACGGCCCTCGGGATGACATTCTGGTCCTGGGGGAGTCCCGGAGCCCTGACAGCACCCCAGCGCCCGCGGGTAACCCCGGGGAATCCGCGGACCCGGAGCTCACACGGTCCCGGCACGTCCCTCCCCCCCCCGGCATCCTAGCAGCTCCCGAGGCCCCAGGAGAGTGACGTGGGACGGGCTCACAGCCTCGGGAGCGCTCCGAGCCTCTCCCCGAGTCCTCGGGGCACGGCGGGGCACGAACGCTGCCCTGGCTCTCTCTCTGCTGCGGCCGCTCGCAGGCCCCGTGCTGGCTCACGGCGGCAGCTCCCTGACCCTGCCCTGCTCCTCCGCCCCGGGAACAGCAAAGCTGGGCAAACAAAGGGCACGAAGTTCGCCAACATCCTCATCTTCAGGTGCTGGGACGTGGCATCTCCCCCCCCCCCCCGCACCCTGCAACAGCTCTGCCTCTGTACCTCTGAGCCCCTGCAGTGACACCGGGAAGTGCGCATTGCTTTCATTAATTCTTGCCCCGGCCGCTGTGTACACAGGGAACGGGTTATTCGCCTCCTGACGGTAACCTTCCGTGTGTACCGAGGCTGAAAAAATCCCCTTTCCCCACTGACCCACCCCGGCTCAATCACACCAAATCATCACAATAGCATCTTTTGTAGCCCATTCCCGCACGGACGTATTGTTGCCCTGCTGTCACAAGTCGGCTTGGCCTTTAAAGTGAGGACATGATCTCACTTTTGTTCTGCCTCGAAGGAAATGTAAGTAAATAATGGTGACCTGTCCAAATTCCATCCGTGGAGCTCTAGCTGTGCTGACCCATGAATTTCGGTAAATGCACTTCGACTATTAAAACAAGACACTCAGCTGCTCGACTGTTGAAGGAGGCATAAAATCTTCCTGACGAAGCAGCTGCACATTTTGTTGTACTGCTTTCCGTGAGTCCATCGCTGGGCTCCTCCTGGCTGTAAGCAGAGATCACCGAGCTGGCACAGCCTGCTCCCATAGCCCTGTTTGTCTGGTTCTGGTACAAGCAGTTAAAAAAGGCAGAGCTGGGTGGGAAATCCAATTCTCCATCCACCTCCAGCTCCAGGCTGGCTGTGTTGTGTCTGCCTTGCAGCTTGTTGCCTAAGTGAAATCACAGTGATCTTCTGGGAAGGAAGATTACAGTGAAGAACTGCATCTCAGGGACATGGATCAAAAATCTGAGAGCTGTAGACTTTAACTCGAGATAGAAATATCAGACTTTATTCCTTCATTGCGGGGGAATGAGGAAAGGTTTTCCATTGTAGTGTGTGGGAAATGCAATCCAGCAGTGTCCCAGGGCTTTTCCCATGCATCAAATTCACTGCAGGTTGGCCTTCCTTGCTTTGCTCTGGGAGCCCCACCTTTGGCTGGCCAGCAGCAGTTGACTCCTAGGATGGCTGTGCAGTTCTGGTCTCTAAATCTATGGACACAGTGCATGCAGAGAGAGAGCTCAGATCAACTGAGTGTCCTGAGGGCAAGTGAGATGGGCATGGGGAGCTGCGGTATGATGGTGGTCTGGGAAGACTGGGGTTTGTCAGGAGGGGGCACAGAAAGGGCCTACTTTACACAGTCATAAGGGGAATGTGGATCTGACGCTCACTGGATTCTGCAGTACTGGAATTAGAGGCCATCGATGAGTCCAGTAGATTGGTTTGAAATGGGTAAAAGGGACTTCATGTGAGGCAGGGAGGGAGAATGAACTTCTGGAACCTGCTGCCACGGGATCCTGTAGAAACAAATGGGGTCAGCAGGTTTATAAATGGGTGAGCAAATTCATGAACAACGGGTCAATAAACAGATGCTGAAGGCAACATGCAGGAACTTACTCTGTGAAATCATTAACTACTGCTGCAGGTGTTGGAGGAGCACAAGCTAAAATGGTGAGGCTTGTGTGCTCCTCAGAGCCATCTCCTATTGCTGAACACAGCGCTGGGTGAGATGAACCATCAGGTCCTGCAGGGCATTACTGACGTTCTCTGTGTCCCTAACCACATTCAGATCATCTCAGGTGGCTGCTGTGTGGTAAGAAGAAGTGTCTGCATGTCCATCCTGTATTGAGAACCAGATTGATCCTTAGTGAACAACGTCCAGCAGGCCTGACAGAAAAGTGCTGTTTCTTCATTGAAAAGGGTTGTCAGTGGCACAGCCACAGTGGAAACCTGGCTGGATCTGTTGACCAAAACCCACACGGTCAGCTACACAAAGAAAGTAGGAAAACGATGTGAGGGAGCTGTGGTAAGTTTCTGCTGTTTGGATGATGGATGGCTCCCATGCTGCAGTGGCAGCCTTGAGAAGGAATATGTGGCCAATGTCAAACTGCTGCAGGTCTGTAAAACCCAAGGCCTGTGTTCTGCCATGGGTGTCTCCAGCAGCAGGGGGTTCCGCATGCTTTGTGCCTTCGTGGACAAAGGGAATTCACGGGATGGGACTTGGATTACTCAGGGGTCAACTCAGAAGGAGCTGAGAAGAAAGTTTTTCTAAGATACTGTCTGTGGCATTAAACTTTTTGTGATGGCAGCGAAGCACAGACAATGTTTTAAGTTCTGGTAATGCTTGTTTTTATCAGCCCTGTTCCCTCTAGGGACCCACGCAGCTGATGCTTGATGTGGCTGCTCCACTGGGAGCAGTCTCTGCTTTCAGGAAAGGAAGGAGAGAAAATACTTTAAGTCCTCCATCAAAACTGACATTATGGTGAAGGAATACTGAGCACACAGGGACATGATCAAAAGACCAAGACAAAAAGTCACAAGGGTCTTAAAGCCTAAATAGAAAACATCCCCTGGGGGAGGTGTTGACGCAGTAGGGACAGGAAAAGTGCTCACAGAAGAGAGAAAATAGAGTCAGCCTTCACTAAAATGTCATTTTTGATAAAGGACTTAAGGTAGATGGATCCTGAAAAGAGTGGATTAAAGTAGAGTTCAATCATTTCGGTGTTACCAGACTGCCTGAAAAAATTCCCCTTCACCTCAGCAACTGATTGAAGCCATTTCACTCCATCCGAATCTTTGAGACATGGCAGAGGGTGATGGGGTTGCAGAATAAGACAGTAGGGTCTATTCTTATTAGCAGGGTAAAAAGTGGAAACCAGGGAACTATAAGGCAGTCAACTTCAACTCACAACTAACAGTGGGACTTTTAATTGAAGTAAGAGATGAGTAATAAGCATTGCTATTGCCAAGAATGAATCATTTTAGATGAGTCTGTTTTCCTTCTGTGACAGATTCCACTTCTTGGTTCAACATCATTATTCACTGTTCCTTCATCAATAACTTATGTGTTGTAATAGATAATACACTTATTAAAACCTCAGATGGGTCTGAGCTGGAAGAGCTGTGAGCAACCCAAAGCATTGGGTTAAAAACGGTTTGGATATATCAGACAGAGAAGTTCAGTATGGAAAGGCTGACAGTTAGGAAAGAAAAACTGGCCAAACCTGAGGCAAACAAGCTGCTTTGAGAGGATGTTTTCAGCAAAAGACCTATAGGTTGCACCTGTAATGGGTTTTACTATTGGCCTGCTGAATGCCAATGTCAGATGCAAACACAGAAGAACCTTTTGTAAACAGGTGATGTTCTCCCTCATCTTTCTAGCAAGGGGATCTCTCAACTCGTATATTACAATCAGCTTTCAGGAAGAAAATTCTGTGTTTTCCGGCTGCTTCTTTGCTAAATGAGGAAGTACATTTTGAATGGGAAATTCTTGCTAACCTCCTCCAGGACGCTTGCCTTCTTCCAGAAGTACATATCACTGTGTCCCTTTCCAGGAAGAACTCTCCAGGGCCAGCTGTATCCTGGGCTGCATCGGGGGGTTGGGGTGGCAGCAGGACAGGGAGAGGACTGTCCTCTTCTCCTCTGCCCTCGTGAGCCCCCACCTGCAGTGCTGCATCCAGGCCTGGGGCCCAGCTCACAAAGGGTATGGAGATGTTGGAGTGGGGTCAGAGGAGGGCCACAGGGATGCTCAGAAGGCTGGAGCACCTCTGCTGTAAAGAAAGGTTGAAAGAGCTGGGCTTGTTTAGCTTGGAGAAGGGTCCAGCAAAACCTCGTTGCTGCCTTCCAGTACATAAAGGGAGCTGATAAACAGAAGAGAGAACAACTTTTTACACAGGTAGATAGTGAGAGGACAAGAGGGAATGGCTGTAAACTAAAAGAGGGGAGATTTAGGTGAGGTGTGAGGAGGAAATCTTTCACTTACAGGGTGGTGAGGTGCTGGGTCTGCTGCCCAGAGCTGTGAGTGCTCCATCCCTGGATGTGACCAAAGCCATGGAGGGGTCCTGGGCAGCCTGAGCTGGTGGGGGCAGCCAGCCCACATCAGGGGTGGAGCTGGGGGCTCTAAGGTCCCTTCCAACCCAACCATGCTATGATTCTGTAGTTCTGTGATTGTAGGAAGCGGGTGATGGGCCTGGGCAAGGTTCCTGTTCCCACACCATGCCCAGCCCTGCCTAGCTGACCCTCCTGGCAGTGGATCTGGCCCCTTAAACAGCATGGGGTTCCGTGCACCCTCCAAGCCTGTACCAGCACCCCAAGGTGTTCAGGAGCTCATCCTTGCCAATGTTGGAGGCTCCAACTGAAAGCTGAGCTGTCTGGCTCTGATAAAGGCACCACGGCTTGAGGCCTCCATCTTGTGGCAGCAGGGACAAGTAGCTGAGACAAAACACTCGGCTGTTTGCAGCATGGCATTCTTTAGCCAGACAGAGCCAAGACACTGCCTCCTCCAAAACACCGGCCTCGCTGAGTCCTACCTGAGGTCATAGCAAGGTGTAAGAGCAACTGGAGGCAGAGGTCTGGCAGAGGTATCAGGGACAACAGACAAACCTGGCACACATCATCCCCCTGCATTGCTCCTGACACATTTCTTTTCATGCACACACATAGATATGCCCCATATGTGCTGCCATTTCTTGCTCCAGCTCCAGGCTGAAGGACATGCATTCCTTTACATGCAGCTTCACTCCACTTGTACAAGCACTATACACCTTTGTACACCTTTGCTATTCTCAGGACTGCAAGGATCCCCTGCAGCAGGGTTTGGAGCAGACCAGATCTATGCAGGATTTGGCACTGGCTCTTACCAGTGCTTGGCGCACCAGTTCCCAGTGCCATGCATGCCCTGCCTGCACCATGCCCCTGCTCCCTGTGCTCCCCCAGAGCAGAGGCTCTCTGCTGTGGGGAGCAATGCCCGTAGTTGTGTCTGGATGGTGTGAGGTGGAAGGGAAGACTGGAGCATGGCCTAGCGGAGTTGTGGTGCCTGAGGCTGGTGATTTATAGGAGGAACTTTTGAGGGCTGGGAGCTCTCTGGAGTCACCTGTGAGCACTGGTCCCTGATGGTCACTGGAGACCATCCCTCCGTCTGAACCCATTCATATGGTACATGCTTCAAGGAATGCGGGGACCTTTGGTAACCCCAGGCTGGATTCATGGTGTGTTTTTTCTGTGCTGGCCACCCTGGGGCTTTCTCAAACCTCCATCTCTGCATTAAGATCCCTGGCAGGGACAGGCTGCGGTTACTCAGCACTTGGCAGGTTTTACCCCCCGAGGTTATCTGCTGTCCATGTCCCTCACCACACCCATGAGCTGGAGGAGAGCCCATGCAGCTCTTTATCAGCTACCTGCAGCCCCCACTGGCTATGGCCATCCCCAGCCCTGCTGTTGGCTGTGATAAGAGCTGGGGGCCACATGCAGCACCCAGCACTGCTTCACCGCCTGTGCTCATCCTTCTGCCCTGATGAGGTTCACAGCCCAAAGAGCAGGAACTGAGCCCCAGGTGCGGATGGTTCCTATTGGAGTGCTGTGGTCTTCCCCAGCCTGTCTGCCTGCTTGGTGTGCCCTGGGACCCCCACAGGTGGCATGCAGCAAGGTGTCAGGAGATGGAAGCAGAGAAGTCCTATGAGGACAGTCCGTAGGCCTGCAGAGAAAGCTGCCCCAGTGCAGAAAGTCCTCAGCTTGTCCTTGCTGTGTCACCACACAGATGGTGACAGAGGCTGGGAACTGTTTCCCACCACCTCCTGCAAGCCCTTTACGAATGAGATCTGTTTCCCTGCAGTTTGGGCTCCATGGGGTAAGGACTGCATGTGATCCCAACGTGGGTATGTGGCTCTGCTAGGAAGCTCAGGATGGGCTGGAGCTGTGGGGGACCCTCAATAGCCGCTCTCCATAAAGCCTCCCTGTCCACCAGCACCTGTAAGAACTCTACTCATGCCCACAGACAGCAGAAATGCATCTGTCTTCTGGGCACCACCACCCAAACATCATCCAAACATCACCCAAACATCACCCAAACATCACCCAAACATCACCCAAACACCACCACCCGAGCCCATATCCTCCACAAACCCCAGTTCAGCTGCATGGAGCCCCAGAGCAGATCCCTCCCACTCCCTCCCCACAGGCAGCAACCAGAGCAGGACACCAGGGCTGGAGCACAAATGCAACAGATTTTATTTCATCTCATTTGGCTGCTTGCTGTTGGAGGGCTGGCGATGGGTTGCCCCCAGCTCTAGCCGCCGTGCCGTCTTAACGGTACTTGGCGGTCAGCACGGTGCCCACAGCACACAGGAACTTGTCCAGGGAAGCATGGACCTCCGGGGTCAGGGCAGCAGGGTGGTGGATGGCCACCACCACCAGGAAGCATTGGCCCAGGAGCTGCAAGGCAAAAGGAGAGGGTGAGCGAGAGGGTGAGGAGAGGGGTGTCCACATGGCCCAAGAAAGGGCTGCAGCAGGGGCAGGGCAAGTTGCCCCTTCCCAGACACTCACTTTGAAGTTGACAGGGTCCACGCGGAGCTTCTGGGCGTGGAGGTCGCTGAGCTTGGAGAGGGTGCCTGCGATGTCATCAATGTGGTTGGCAGCCTCGATCAAGGCAGTCACTACTTTCTTGCCATGCCCCTTGATCTGAGCTGAGCCGTGTGACACATCAAAGTGGGGGAAATAGGTCTTGGTCTGGGGGTAGGTGGTGAACATCCTGTGGAGCACAGTGAGTCAGGGTCAGCAGGGCAGGAGGGGAGGGGGACGGGGAAGACAGGGAGGGATAGAACATGGACAGCTGAGGGTGGGAAGAGAGTCAGGGATGGACAGGAGAGGGGCAGCCGGAGAACAGAGGACACCTACCTGTCCAGGGCCTCGGCTCCATACTCCTCAGCATGGCCGGAGATTTTGGTGAAGATGCCCTTGACGTTGGTCTTGTCAGCAGCGGACAGCACCATGGTTGGACCTCCACGTTGGCAGCCCCCAGCACGGGTGCCCCTGCAGTCTGCTGTTGGCCTTATATACTGTGCTGGCCACGGCCCGCCCCCCAGCCCGCCCCATAGATTCTGGACCCCATCCAGGCAGGGCTGCTGTCCTGCCCCACCCACGATACTGCACAGGCTGGGGGGGTTGGACCCCAGCATGAGCTTGGGCTCGATGTTAGGGTTGGGGCAGTGTGATGCTGGCATGAGCTGGATTTAGGGTTAGGATTAGGGTTAGTGTCTGCACCGGCATGGGTTGAGGTTAGGGTCTGTGTGGGGTTAGGGCTGAGGTGCCAACAAAGGGTTCCTCAGAAGGCCAGAAGGGATGTGTTCTGCCCAGGAGGAGCAGGCAGAGTAGAGGGGACAGCAACATGGAGTCTGTAGGCTCAGGAGCACTGTGCAAGCCTGTGCCTCAAGGAGTTGCCTCTGTAATGCCCTGTGCATGTGGAGACTGACCTCTCCAGCACAGCCTATGCACACATGCAAACTGCTCCAGTGCATGCACTGTCCCTACACACCACTCTGCAATGTAGCCCCTGCACACCACCACTCCTTCTCACTTCACCTTCTGTTCTCATTCCTTCTGCACTCCTCACACCAGTGCACCCCAATGCATCTTCATGTCTTGCTCCCTCACCCGCAGCTGCATCCCTTTGCAAACAGACCCCAGAGCTCCCTCTGTCCCAGTCCTTGCTGCTGTGGTGGCTCTGACTGCTGGAAATGGGGCACACAGCAGAGCCGTGGGGTCAGTGCCAGATCCTGATGCAGGCACTGTCCTGCAGGAGCTCACAGCAGGGGAAGAAGGGAATGTATGACCAGAGAGGCCCCCAGTGAGCTCTGCGTGTCCAAGTGGTGAAGGTGAGGAGGAAGGTGAGAAGGATGAAGATAAGGAAGGCTGGAAAGGTGAAAATGGTTGTAGTGGTTCCAGTAGGTTCGAGAGCTGGTGGGGGAAGGGGGGAGGGGGGGGACAGTTTACACCCATGTTTCCTCCATTTCCAGCAGTTCTTATCATTTGTGTCTGGGGGAGATTAGCTTGACCTGGCACCATGTCAGAGCACAGGAGGAGGGGAAGAGTGGAGGAGGGGGGCTGCTCTTCTGGGAAGCAGATGCTGGGGAGGCTGTGTTTGCTGCCCGTGCACACGTCAGTGGGGCAAACTGCAAAGGAAGGAGAGCTTCTCAAACTGAAGGCACAGGAATAACTGGGTGCAAATGAACACAGACACGCTGAAATGTAGACAGTGCTTCGGGGTATGGAGGAAAAACACTGCATGTTTGGGATTGTGCTCACAGGAGCAGGGCATGGCATGGGGACTCCCTACCAAAGTAGGTGCTGATTCCCTGGTGCAGCTCCCTTCATTCCTCACAAACCTTCAATTCCTCTGGTCGCAGCACAGAGCAAACCCAGGGCTAGTTTACTATCTTATAACCCATCACCTCCCTCAGATCTAAAGCACCCCCTCCAGATGACAAGCACAGAGGCAGGAGTGGAAGGGCCCTTCTTAGGCAGCTGCTAGAGAGTTGAGGCTCAGGGACTTGAGGCTATGAAAGGTGTTTGTACTTCATGGTTTACAGTGGATTTTTTTTCATTCTATGAGCTTGTTTGGTTGCCCACAGAATCCATGTGGGCATTTAGCTCCCACAGCTTCCCAGTCATGTCCTAAACAGCCATGCTGATATTGCCAGGAGATGGCAATCCTTTCCCCATGGAAAATCATTCAAGGTTTTCAAAGAAAACACATTTGGCTTCACCCACCCCAAGTAGGTTTGCAGGCATGGGAAGGTGCAGACTGAGCTGCGTCCTCAGAGTCCTGCTACCAGCTTCAGGATCACGTTTAACCAGCCAGGCCCCATGCCAGACCTGCTGGCATCTTCCTTCCTCCCTCCCTCCCAAGGGGTGCAGGGAAGCATTGAGTTTGCCCCAGCCCACCCTGGACCCTTGTGCCCTGTCCCCAGACCCAGCACACATGGACACAGTGCTGCAGCAATGGTGTCTTTATTGAAGACTTGAAGTTGTAGATGGTGGCTCATCTGTACTTCTCAGCCAGCACAGCAGACACGGCAGACAGGAACTTGTCGAAGGCAGCATGCACCTCAGGGGTGTAGTCTTTGCCCATGTGTGCGGCCAGCACCACCTGGATGCACTGCGACAACAGCTGCAAGGCAAACAGAGGCTCAGTACCCTTGTGGAGGGCTCTCAGCCCCAATCTGTCCCCCCATCATGGCTCTGGTAGCACCCCTTGCCTCCAGCTCAAGACCCCAGGGCTCCAGGACCCTCTGACCCTCTGACCCCTTTAGTCTAGGACACCCTGACCCCAAGACCTCCAGGACCCTGTAACCCCAAGACTCCCTGACCTGAGGACCCCCAGGACCCCCAGACCCAGGCTTTTGCTTGCCTTGAAGTTGACAGGGTCAACACGCAGGTTGTAGGCGTGCAGGTTGCTGAGCTCAGACATGGCCTGGCTGAGGTTATCAATGTTCTTCACGGCGTTGCCCAGGGCAGCCAACACCTTCTTGCCATGGCCACGGATCTGGTCAGAGCCGGGTGAGAGGTCGAAGTGTGGGAAGTACGTCTTGGTCTGTGGGTAGGCGGTGAACATCCTGCCGGAACGAGGCTGGTCAGCTCTGCTGCCCCACACTTCCCCCTGGCCCAGCCCACACACCCCAGCACTCCGGGACCCAGCTCGCACCCCTTGGCTCCCACTCCCCAGTTCCCACCCTGCCAGGTGCCCCTGGGCCTGGCTCGCACCTAAGCAGAGCCTCAGCTCCGAAGTCCTCCTGGTGGGAAGAGGCCTTCTCCCAGGCCTGCTGGATGAGCTTCTTGTCCTCGGCAGTCAGCATGGTGGCAGCTGATGGGGCGGGCTGGTGGCTGGTAGCAAGGTGTGGTGGAGGAGCCTGTGGGGCCGACCTCTTATAGCTCCCTGTACACCCGCCCCGGCCTTATCTTATCCACACGGAGGGGCCGTGGCCGTGCAATGCGGGGAGCAGGGAGCGGCGGTGCCTTGGGGGGCCCTGACACCCACAGAGGGGGCCCTGAGGGGGCACTGCTGTCCTGCCTGCCTTGTCCTACCCTCCCCTGCCCTGCTCTGCCAGCTGGATAGGCCCTTTGCACTGCATGCACAGGGGATCCCAGGCAGCCCCTCGCAGGGCTGGGGGAAGGCATGCATCAAGGCTGCACCCTGCAGTTGGCAGCCACTCTCCAAACAAGGAGCCCCTGGGCTTGCTCCCCTCCCGTGCCACCTTTGCCCTCTGTGTGCTGCCATCATCTTTCTGCAGCAGCCCAGAGAAACCTGGATGAGGAAGAACCTCCTTTTTTGGCACCTGGTCTATCCAAAGTCCACACCTGCTTGCTCATGAGGCCTGGACTTATTGCCTTGTTCCCATCCCAGTGTGTTCTCCTGCTGCTCTCCATAAGACAGGACATCCCATAGGGCATGCAATGGTTGGGATCTGTCATATCCCTCATTGAGCCTCTGCATGAAATCACTGATACAAATTTGAGCTTAGGGCTGCTGACCTACACTGTAAATCGTTGATTTAAACATTTAGGTTACCCTGTGACCCACCAAGATAGGATGCTTTAAAAACTTACTGCTCACAGAAGGTGCCCTGCTTAACATCAGCAGGTTTAGATCAGCTCAGTGGTTTAAAACTTTCACATCTTATCTCTCTTCCCCTCAGCCCAAATACAGTGCGTACATTTTGTAAACGAGATGAGCACTGCAGCTTTTAGTGACAATTCATGCTTGTTTGCTTGAGGCTTTGCACACATCTTTTCATGTCAAAAGTCTTCTGAGACCTGCATGAGCAGCGAGGGTAACCTGGTAAGGATCTCACTGGAAGAGCAGGGATATGGCTCAGTAAATCAAGCTGGAATCACTCAGCCCTTAGACATAGACACCTCCCAAGATGCACAGGATGATATCACAGTTATTGGCCTGCCCATAACACGTGGATCACTTAGGTAGAGAGCACACCAACAAACAAAGGAGGGGCTTCTGAATCTCAAGCTGTTCTAACACTCCGGGTGTTTTGTGTGTGTGTGAACAGGTGATGTGTACAGCTGTAAAGTCTTGGACGTACTTTGGAAGGGGAAACAAGGATGCAAACAAAGAAATTCAAGTATCTTTTATCAGCTGAGATCTGGGGTATTGGCCAGGAGGCATGGAAGGTCCATGCATTCCCCTCAGGGGAATGCTAAACACTGGGAAGTTTGGTCCCTCAGATATCATTATTGATCTCCAGGGGCCATTAGTCTTCCCAGATTTCAAAAGCATGCAAAGTTCCTGATATACATATAGGAAATGTCAAGCTGAGGGGAGGGTCCCTTTACCAAACAGGTGGGACTAAGCAGGTGTGATAGCCTAAGGAATTCACCTTGTCCAGACCCTTTGGAGAAGAGCACACAGAGTCAATACACACCATTGCCCCGTGCACATCACATCATTTGGCAATGCAGCTGTTGTTCAGAGCAGGCTGTGCTGGATTTTGGAGAGTCTAAATGAGAAGTCTGGGTCTGTTCATTATCCTAGCAGGGTAAAAGAACGTTTCCTGATCAGCTTTACATTTGGTTGACGTAGCTTCTGAACTGCAAGCAGCAATAGTCACAGGCTCTAGCCTGTTCTGGGCTTCTGCTCAGCAGTATGTTATTCTCATTGCGTATGTGAACTTACACAGCTTAGTATTTTCCCTTCTGTATTATCTAGTGGTTTCCATACACTCTGCTAAACACTAAGGTGTAGGTGGAATATGAAAGATGAAAGCACAGAGACCATAGATCACGGTTGAATTATTTATTGTGGTCTGCAGATGGCTGAGCCTCTGCACAGGGGAATTGAGGGGACTGCATAGGAAGAATACCCCAGAACTTGGCAGCTGCTGTGTGCCATGGGTGCAAGCCCCTAACACAGTGTGGAAGCCATTTATCTGTACTTCTCAGTCAGAACAGAGGAAATGCTGGACAGGAACTTGTCCCATGCAGCATGAACTTCTGGGGTGAAATCACTGGGATAGCGGGCAGCCACGGAGCACAGGATACAGTGGGAAAGCAACTGAAATGGAAAAAAAAGAAGATGAAATCCATTGTAATCAGTAACAGATACCAATCTAAGAGTCTGCAGCATGCTCCAGAGTGAAAAAAATCCATGTCCCAACCAGGTAACAGCTTAAACTGGACCAGATGGTTTGCTAGAAGATCCAGTCTCAGGTTAAAAACCATCTGGGGAACCAGCAGCAGCACGAGGCTGTACCACACAGTCAGGGATCAAGCTCCCTTTAGTCTAAATGACCTGTGGCCTCTAGTTTCTGTGACTGGTAGTTTTCACCCCAGAAAATGTTCCCACTCACCTTGAAGTTCACTGGGTCCACCCGAAGGATGTAAGCATGCAGCTCGCTGAGTTTGGCCAAAGCACCTCTAATATCATCGATGTTCTTCACAGCTTCCCCAATGGCATTCAGGACCTTGGAGCCATGACCACGAAGCTGAACGGAGCCTTGGCTGAGGTCAAAGTGAGGGAAGTAGGTTTTCGTCTGAGGGTAGCTGGCAAAAAGCCTGGAGGAGAACGAAACAACAAAGTTCAGCAGTGGTAAAGCTATAAGCTGAATGAACCAGGATTGGTATGAATGGTACTCGGAGTCCCAGTGGTTTAAGTTCATTTGCTAGTAGTGATAACTCTATTTCAGGACACCGAGTCTAAATGACTTTGAATTTCTCCCTAGGGCTCCAAGCTATGAATTCTTCTCAATTACTATAATGGGCAGCAAACCCGTGGAATGGTTAAAAAAGCTTCTTTTGCTGTAAAATGTTGAAGCCATCTATCAGAATTTAGTAGAATTTAGAAAAATAAAACAAACCAACACCCTCATGTTAAAAAACATACAGCTCATCAAGCAGTTCTCATCAATCCTAACACGACTGTATGAGTCTCACTCATACAGCACTGAAGCAAGATGCATCGTAACAGCAAAGTCAGAGCAGGCACCCTCTGGGTGGGTGCTGTGGGTCACTTACCTCTCCAGTGATTCCACCCCAATGGCCTCAATCTGGGTAGCCACCTTTGCCCAGATGGTGGTCACAGCAGCCTTCTCAGCTTGGGTCAGTGTCATTGTGCAGGAGAGTGCTGGCTCAGGCTCCCTTCAGTGAACACCCAGAGCAGGTTGTGCTAAGTGCCCTTGCAGCCCTGGTTATAAAGGAGAAGAGGAGAGCGGGCCTTGGCGTCTGTCCACACTCATTGGTCACTCCAGAGGCCCACCCATGGAGGTGGGAGACCCTTATCTCCCTGTGAAACAAAGCCCATTTCAGTAAGGGTCAGTGCACTGGCCTCCTGGTTTGCTGGTGTTATCAGCTTCTTGCTTCTTAACACGCATTGGCTGCATGGCCTGAAAAAGTTGACCAGGCACATATGAACAGAGAGATAGTGCTGGGATATTATAGTGATTAGGACATGTCTTTAAGTGGATCTTGAGCAAACTAAGAAGCTTGGACAATAATTTGTATTTGTCACCTTGCTTCACAGATGTGCGCACCAGACTGGGTCCTTCCGGGCCACATCATAATACCTCCAATACAAATGGCCAATGCATGGCCTAGTATTGCATATTCAGTACTTCTTAGGTAGTGTTATGGACAGATGGGATATGTGCAGCTCAGGGTCGGGATGAGGGGGAGACCCTGATTCCGTGGAAAACACTGGAGATTTTGGCACGTGTTCCAGCACTGTCAGGCATTCACTGGCCTCTTGCAAAGAGTTAGGGACTGACTCCACTACTGATATTGCTACATACAGCACCAGCAGTCATGATTCATATGGATACAGGGAGGGAGAGCTTATGAAATCAAGTATAGTACTAAGAAGAAGCATGGTTATGGGAGAAAGCCCAGTCAGACGTGCACAGTTCCTCACCATTCACAGATCTCAAATTGCTGAGTGCTTCTGAGATGGTAACACTGATATTTCCCAGCAGTTTGTTTCCTTAATCTGCAGTTCCCTCTGTTACAGATCTGAGCTGCACCACTAAATGCCTCACACTGCATCTCCTTGATTTGTAGCTGTGTGATTCTTACAGCCAGTTGTCCCTTGTGCTGTGAAATAGCCCTCAGCACCCCAGACAGTGCTGGGATGCACTGTGCTGCATGCTGGCTACGCACACAAAGCCTGGACCTGTGCTAGAAGTTTTGTGTCTTCAGTGCATGGACACATGTGATGGGTGACGGGCCAAATGAGTAAAAGAAAGGCCAGCACAGGTCTGTAATCACAGCTAAGTGGGCAAAGTATCAAGGAAACACCCAGCTGGAGATGGCTGCTACCAATGCTTGGGGAATACTGTGCCAGCACATGAAGCAGAGGTGAGTCCCTCTGCCACCCCGTTAAACCTCAGAAGCAGAGCACACTAAGCTGATGGCATGGGCATGTATCAGATCATGTTCTTCTCCCAAATAGCACTGCATGCTTGTGCTGAACAGGTTGATATGTATAAGCCAGATTCCTTATCAGGATGTGTTTGCATTTCACAGCACTACCAGTGGCTGCAGGCAATGTGCTCCAGATGTGGCTGCCCTGCTGACACGACAGGCACTAAACACTTTACACGGGAAAATGTTGTATTCAGTTCACATAGCTTAAATGGATGGAGGAATTGAGAGAAACTGTATCTATCATCTCTAATTACCATGCATTTAAAAAGCACGTGCAGTTTCCAATAGGAAAATACTTTGTAAATAATGCTGTTGTTGTCTCCTTCTGAAAGCACTGCCTCTTACATCGCCCACTGCATGGCTGTGCTCCAAACTCTGCTGACAGTGCTTGAGGGAAGTCCTGGTGACTCAGATACAGCCAGGCAGATGCCAGCAATACTCCTTCCCATTTTGCTGCCAACTGTTTATGTAGGCATGAAGATCAGGTCTATGTAGGCATGAAGATCAGGGTGATGCCTGCACTGGAGGCTTGTTGGTTTCTGTATGAACCTGAAATCTTTATTGAATTTGGATTCATTCTCCAAGAGTTGCTCCTGCACCATCGCAATAGCCAGAGCAGCCCAAAGGTGACATAGTCCTGCTGCACAGCATCCTGGCCCTGGGGCTGCCCGTCCTGCCACGTCCTGCAGGAACAAAGCACAGAGCAAATGAGAAAAGTGGTTTTTTGTACTAACGTAGGTTTGTCTTTTCATCCCGCTCCCAAAGCAGGCTGTCAGCTGAAGTCAGCAACAGGCCTCTTTGCTCATTATAAAAGCAGGATTGTAATTTCCAGTCCATTAAATGAACAGTTGTACCTTTGTGAGATGGGGTAACTGTCCCAATGGGCCTTTGCTCTGTGCAGGAGCTCCCTCTCTCTCAGGGGACTTTCTGAAGAGTTTGGGTGCATTACGTTTTGGAAAACCTAAAAGCAGAATCTATATCCTGGCTTTATTCTTTCATTTCCTACCAGCACTCAAAGAGCTTGCAGCTTTCTAGAGCTTTGCTTTAACTCATCTCCAAGAGCTGGAAATGACAAATATGACTGCAGTTTTCCTATTGAAGGACATGAAGCAGACATACTGGGAGATTCTAGCCGAGCTGCCCCGCACTGGGGCACGATGAATGCTCTGCTGTGATAACGGGGCTGCTCTTTAATCACTCACCAACAACTCTCTCCCCTCAATGACGGCGTCTCTTGCTACAATTGTTATCACCTGCCTGGCAGAGAATGGCTGTGCAGATTAAGCCCTCACAGCGGGTGCTCATCTCCCTTTCAGTCCCCAACCACCCATCTCTGCCTGAGGTCCAAGGGAAGAATCCTGCAGAGAAAAATCCAGAGTGGGGATATCTCGGAGCGTTCAAATATCTAAATATTGCTATCAAATACGGGTAAACTTGTGTGAAAAACCCGGGCCATCCTCTGACATCATTGCTGATAGTTTTCTGATCTCAGCTGGACACACAATAAGACAAATGAGCCAAAAGGGGCTGCCAGGGGAACACGGTTTGTAGTTCTGGAGTTGTATTAAATGAATGACTCAAAGTGACCAGAGGAGACTGGGAGATGTGAAAACAGTGAAGGGGTGTGTGGGCATGTAGGAGGGGGTGGGAATGAACCTTGAGGGCACACACTGGAGAGGTGTGAGGTGCCAGGGGCATTATGGACGTGTTGGAATACACTGGTGGTGCCAGGCTGATCCGGTGCACTGAGCACAGGCATGTGAGGTACTGATCTGAACCGGGGATGCCGGGCTGATGGTGGGAGTGCAGCTGGGCAGCAGGAGTCGCTGGGCTGAGCTGTAAGCCCTTGGCTGAGGAGGGAGTGCCGAGTGGGGTGTGAGAGGTGCTGGGCTGAGCTGGGGGCACGAAGATCCCGGCATCTTCCCACTAAGGATCCTGTGGTTCGTTGTTGGCTGTCTGGGGGCACAGGCCGGGCCCTGAACGCGGGATGCCCGGCAGCGCCGAGCCCGCAGCTCCGCCCCGCCGCTCAGCAGCGGGAACCGGCGGCGGCACGGAAGCGGAAGTGGAGCGGGTCGGGCCGCTTTCCTGCGGAGCCGCGTCGTTGCCCGCGCGGTGCTCGCTGTGCGCGGCGGTATGGGCGAGAGCACCAGCCCCATCAGCGTTATCCTTGTCAGCTCGGGCAGCCGCGGCAACAAGCTGCTCTTCCGCTTCCCCTTCCAGCGCGGCGCCGAGCACCCCGCCGCCCAGGCCAGTAAGTGCGCGCCGGGCCCGGGGCCGCCCCGTGCCGCAGGGCCGCGATCCGGCCCGTGTCCTGACAGCCCCTCCCCGGCCTTCCCACGGCTCGAGCCGGCGTGGCACCCTCCTGTGTGGGATGCTCTACGAGTTCTGTCCATTCTGCACAGCCCTGCCTTGGGTTGCAGTGACAGATGTGGAGCCACGTCCACATGCGCAGCCAGCCCTGATGTTTCTGTCCTGCACTTTGCTGTGCGCTGCTGAACAGCCAGAGTGGGCATGGGAGGGCTTAGCACGGTCGGTACTGTGGGATTTCAGCATCGCCGCTTGGAAACCTAACCAGGCAGTGCTGGAATCAGTTTTCAGTTTCAGTGTGAGTTTGGTGTCTAGGAACACTTAACAGTTTGGGCACTGAGAACACACCAAGGTGATCATGAGAGGCACGCGATAGGTGAGCCCTGTATGCAATCTCGGTCTGTTATCCAGCGCTGAGGTTGTTTCCCATGAATCATTTGCCAGCTGCCATATAACACAGAATCACAGAGTTACAGAATCATTTCAATTGGAACGGACCTTTAAAGGCCTTACAGTCCAACTCCCCTGAAATGAACAGGGACACCCACAGCTCCATCAGTGCTCGGAGCCCACCCAGCCTTGCACTGAGTGTCTCCAGGAGCAGGGCACCCACCACCTCTATGGGCAACCCATGCCAGTGCTTCACCACCCTTATTGTAAAGAACTTCCTTGCATGCAATCTAAATCTACCCTCTTTTAGTATGAAACCATTTCCCCTCGTCCCGTCACAGCAGTCCTTGTGTCTCGTGTGAGATTTGATGCCCCTTTTAAGACTGTGAGTCATTTTCTCACCAAGAATCATTTTTTAACCCCATTTTGTCCTTATAAGTAAAATCTGGAAAGAATCTTTGCTGTCCGCTTCCCTCCTGTCGCTCTCCAGCTTTTTGCTGGTAAAAGATTTGGATACGTGTCACTGCAGAGGGGGCTTCTGGAACATTTCCATTGTCCTGAAACATGAGCAAGAAATTAATGAATTGGGTTTTTAATTTTTGCTTCCTTAAATTGCAGCATAGTTCTGCAAACACGAATCGTTCCCTGGTGCTTGGCAGGAAGGCTGTTCCTTTGATTGCTTTTGTTTTCTCTACGTCCCTTGAAAATGTAAGCTTCTTCCATTTGTTAATGGAAACCAAAAGCCTTACCAATGAAACCAAGACCTTACTGCACTCTGTCAGATTGCTACCTGAGGAAACTGTCTTTATTCTTTGCCTCAGATAAACCACGGAGTCGATACGCGGTGAATAGCTCTGGTGACACCTCAGAGGACCAAGATGGGGACTCCAGGTAGGGAGAAAATGTCCTTGTCTGACTTTAAAACCGAGGAGGAGATGGCCTCCTTTTTTCTTACCTACCTTCATTAGCACTGCCTTGTAGTGCACAGAAGACCTGCAAAGGGATATTGTAATGCCAAACTGGGAGAAATTCAGCGTTCGGTAATGGGAAATGGCTCACGAGTGAATGCTGGTGAGTCTGCTGTATTCTGGGTGAGTTGTGCTGGCTAGTCCTTCAGAACCAGGAGCATTAATCCTTTGGCAAAATTCCACTTCTCTCCACCTCCCTGTAACTGGCCATCTTACACAGTTGCCTCATGTTCTTCTTTAGCTCATGTAGCAGTGATACAGAATTGCTGTGCACTACCGAACAACTAATTTTGTTTCTGGGGACGTAGATGTCTGTGTCCATGAAGTGAAATAGTGTCTCAGGAGGTCTCTGAGACTGAGTTTTTCGACTGCGGGAAATTAGAGGGTAACAAAAGCACTGAACACAGGTGGCGTGTTGTTCAGTGTGCACATATATAGACATGGACCCTCGAAGTGGTGTTGGGAGAAAATCTGAAATCTGCTGTGTTCTAAATGTGTCATTATCAGATAGGAGACAAACCTGGGCTGTAGTTCAGTTGCAGATCCTCTGGTAGGTGAATGAAGAAGTTGTCATTGCTTTTAACCAAAAGGCAATTCAGATGCCAACGTTGCAAAACGTAGGCTGGTTCTAAAGTCTGACTATGAACAGTTTCACTGAAATTAAAGCCAACCCTGATAGTAACTTCGTTAAGATCATACATTTTTCCAGGACTGGATCTTATGAAAACACTATAACAGAAATAACACATCTTCCTTGAGGCCATTTGTGTCTATTACATCTTCTGATATTTTTGAAACCTTCAATTGCAGCGTTCTGTCTTATCTCCATGGAACACAGTGTGGTACAGTGCACAACTGAAGCGAGACCAAAATGTGTTTCTTGAATTTGCTATCTGTTGAATGGCACTTCAGAGTGTCCATGAGCAGTGCTGAGTACGCACCCTGGGAGGGCTCAGTGAATGTTTGGTGGTTATCTCAGGGGTTTTGTTGGTTGCTGTTCACTTGGCTCTAGTATTTCCCTAGAGAGATTTATGACAGTGTGCCAGCTTCTTTCTCGTAGCTATTCTTGCTGCCTCTACCATGTAGGGAGGTTGGACAAAACATGCAATGCAGAGCTGTGCTGGTGGATGTTGCCTGTGGTGCTGCATTTGTGTAATGCACTGTTGGTGACTGCCGTGGTAGAAGCAGAGATTTTACCACTCAAATTATGGTCAGGTGAGACAACTGCTCACAGTTCAGTGTTTTACTGAAAGTAGTTTTGAGTTGGTTGAACGTCCTGACGTGTAGTCTGCCTTAAACAAAGAGTTAGATGGTCTTATTGTAGCGGAGGGCTAGCCCTCTGGTCTCTTGGGTCAGATATTAGCTATTGAGCTTTTAGGGAGCTGAGTTTCCTAAGCACAAAGTATCAGTTTTTTTGGCACTCCACCAAGTGGATCTGGGCTGTTCTAAAGCACCGGGTGAAAGAGTCCTAAGACAGAAATCCCCCTCTGTAGCGATGGCCTTCAGAGAAAAGCAGTTGCTGTTTGTGCCGTCTTACACAGCAACACACGCAAATCTACCCTGCACCATCTGCACCTGGTGGTTTTTTGAGGTTACTGGGGTTTATAAGCCTTATATTTATGTACCTGGTATTGAGGTGTTCACCAACACAGGTCTGTTATCAAGGACATGCCTTAGTATCATCCCCTATGGATGTGACAATAGCTGCCACACAGGTACAGGGGCAATGGGAGAAGTACTGTTGCTCTGAAGTACTAGTCTTGCTCACACAGCTGTGTGTCTGCATTCAGTCTTTCAAAACTGTGTTTGCTTCAGTTTTGTTTATGAAAAAAGCTTCTACCCCGTATTCACAGTGCTGTGAATGCACTGAAAAAGCTATCTTCTCTCACAGGAATGGAGAAGGGAAGCTTGCAGGTGCATTTAATGCAACAGCTAAACATCCTTCTTTTCAGCAGCACCTGCAAGTAGAAGGAATTACCAAAGCTCTTTAGACACTGAGTACAGATAAACTGAGTGCTGATAATTCACATTAGGCAAGAAGTAGTTTGTTTTTCACTAGACTTAATGACATTTTAATCTGTTGGAAGCCAGAATGGTTACTTGTGAGCAGATCTCTTGTGGAGCAGCTGAGCTGTAAGTATTTCCTTACGGCTCCAGAAAATAACATCAGGTTAGGTGCCATAACTCTCCATTTCCATCTTTGTATATATAATTGAATTTCTTGAATCCCTCAGACATGAATTTCCTGGCCTTCATTTGCTTTGTTACTTAAAGAAAATTGCAGCCTATTCATGAAGTCCTACCTCCAGGTTACTGGTGTGTACTGGCTATACTGATTTCTGTCCCACGGAGTTGTAACTCCAAGTCTTTGGAACATAGATCTTTTATTCCTCTCAAAAGCAAGTCAAGCAACACAAGTGGTCGAGCTGAGTTGGGGGTGTCCATGTAACAGAGAGGTGCTCAGAAAAATCTGTCACTGTTGAAACCTGTCAGTTCTCCATGCCGGCCTCTTCTCGTACTTCCCTAATTTGCTGTCTACAAAAACACCCTTCAGATCTGAGTGCTATCCCAATAATAAATACCCCTCAGAGCTATTGCAGGTGCTTGCCAGTCTCTTTTTTTTCCTCCAAAATACATGAAGTTGTGCATTAGCTCTGTTGAAGCCAGAAGATAAAGCTTCGTTGAATTGGTTTGAAATGTCTTTTGTAGGTTTTGTTTGTTTTTGAGGGGATACAATAGCAAAAATTCTAATGCAGATGCACATAAAACAAGAAACGTGTTGCACCAGATGGTGTATTTTTCAGTGGAACAACTGACTTAACCAAAGAGATTTAGCAAGCTTTGCAGCATTGATGTCATCAATTGGCCAAATACTTTTGTTACAGAAACCCAAGCTAACGAAACAAGGACATGAATGTCCCTTTCTAACAAACAGTCTTTCTCCTGTGGTAATGTTTCTATATCCTCTGTTCCTCTTTCACTGGACTTCAGTGTTCTCCTTGTTGTTTGTTCTGAAAGCCTTCCTTTCTGTAAGCCTCTTCCTTTCCGGTCACCCATCCATCCCTTTCTGTAATATCACCCTCTTTGTATGGTTTATCCTCCAGGGTTGTTCTACCTTCTCAATATGACCAGTGGAAATCAGCTGTCTCCCACATTAAGTAATTGTTGGAGGTTTCCATTTGATCTCCCCTTTCTACAGTGGGCAGCGTAAATCTTTTAAAAGCCTTTTAAACCACTGGCGATGCTCTAGGAAACAAACCGACTTTTGGGATCTGCTTTAAATCAGAGTGGAACCTCTTCTGTTATTTTGTTGTTGTTTATGTGTTTGTTTGTCTGTTCTACATGACATGAGTTTAATGAATGCAATTCCATACGTGCAGCAGGTTGTGGGAGCGCGTTGCCATAGCATTGCTGAGAGAACTGAAATGCCACCAACCTCAACCTGCAGCACATCCCAGCAGCTCCCCTACCATTAACTTGTGCCTTTTCTCAATACTTATCGTTTTCTTTACAGGAGTTTAACTCTTAGTAGATCCTCCTAGTTTTTAACATTATCTTTTTCTCTTTTTTTTTTTTTGTTTTGTTTTGTTCGTATTTTATGTACTTGGTCATTTATTTTCTGTCGTTTTATGTTTTTGTTTTGTGTTTATGGCCATGTTCCCATTTCAGAGACCAATGTCCTCTAACTGATGAGCAATTGGTTTCAGGGTAAGACCAAACGTTCTCAACAACCACCTCTGTCTAGAATGGCTTTCTTTTCTCACCATCCTGTCAGTGTGCTTTGTTTCTGGTTTCTACTTGATGCCAAATGATGAGGCAATTATGTGCTAAATCACAGCGTCTGTAGGAAACGTATTGCTAACAGTTAATGCTAGGATAATTACAGAGGACCTACTAACACTTCTGTGCTTTCTGTAGGGTAACCAGAATGAGTGTGGTACTGTCCCTTCTATGCACTGAGAAAACTTGTGATCCTCCAAGAGCGCAACAAGAATAGCCTTAGCTTTGTAGTTATTCCAGCGAGGAGCCCTGAATCAAATTGCCTTCTGACAAGCAATGACCGAAAAGTACAGATGAGTGACTGAACTATTTATAATCTCACAATAATTATGCAGAGCTCGTTGCAGAGCTGTTTATGAGCAGCTGCTCCTTCCCGGTGCCCTTCTAAGCTGAACTGACAACTGCCTTAAAGCCCCTTCCTGAACGCACAGAGGGAAAAGGGCTTGTCTCTGCCAAGGGCCCAAAAGAGTTAAAATACATTTCTAGTCCTTGAGTAGCATAAAGATGGTCACCTAGATAGTCAGCTCCCCCTCTGCCTTACCTCAAATACAAATTCTTTGTAATTTGAAAATTATGAAGAACTTTTGAATTTCTGTGGCACCTTAAAAGTGATTATCCATCCTTGGGGAAACACTGAAGATCTGTATGAGATCCTTTCCCCCTTTTGCCCGCATGCTAAGGCAAAGGCGCTGTTGTTTCAGCTGTGTCAGTTCCAGAGGAGGTGCTGGTGGCAGCAGGCAGGCTGCATTGGTGTGGTTTGTGTCATCCTGCAGGACCGTGTGCTGTGGCTGTGCACTCTGTTGAGCTCATGATAGGAGCAGTGGGATATTCTGGGCAAATCAAAACTTCTGCTTTTTGTCTTTAGTTTCTGCCTGCTGAACTCCTTAGCGCAGGAAGGGTTTGCTCCCTTCTAGAATCACGGTGCTCAGGCTAATCCTGGGGCACAAGAAGGGACTATTACAACCTGACTGTGAAACCTAATCTGCTTTGAGGGCTTCAGTAAGTTAATGTTTTTATGTCACAGTAATGCACTACAGAGATTAGAAAGCCAGTTTTAAAATACCCAAACTAAAATATTTATTGTCTGAGATAAAATGATGGGAGTGACATATCTGCTGTCCCTCAACCTCCCTGTCATCCAGGGGCCTGAGAAAAGTATAAATCATGTGCAGTGGTTTTGGGGAGTGAGAGGTAGGATCAAGCAACCACACCAATGAATCCAGGCTGTCAGACCAGGAGAACGTGTCTGGAGTCCAGGTTGCTCTGGAGGTGCCATCAGGTGGGAGCCCTGCGACCTGTCATGAGGGTTATACATATGCTGAGCGTGTCACCTGGCTGCTGTTGAAGCATTCTCCCAGAAAGAGGTTCCAGCCAGCAAGAAGATAGGGAAGGCTTTACAAAATTAACCTTTCGGTCTGCTGCTCCCTACCGAGCCAAATGCAGAGTCATGCTGATGGTGGATGTCAGTGTCATGAGCTCTCCTGTGGAGCTGCTGAATTGTTCGGCACCACGGTTCTGCATGGAAGTAACTGTTGCTGTAATTCCACATCAAAGTCAAATCTTAAGAGTGGTGTAAGTCATTGTAATCAAGTTTGGTTTTCCAGCTCCCAAGATGCCCTTTGCCAAGGCTGAGGGAAGGAAGTGACTCATTTATTACCAGCAAGCAGGCACTTCCTAGTTTGCCCTCCTGCTTCCACTTAACAGGGCAGATGCTCATTTTTGATCCATTGCTCTTACAGTCTGCCTGGCTCCACGATGAGCCTGTTAACTGACACAGCAGAGCAGGACAGAAAGAACAGGGGAAGCTTGCTGCTGTCTTGGTGACTTTCTTTCCTATTTCAAATGTGATCACCAGGGACTGCCAAGCCAGGCCCAGCCTGACGAAGTGTTACCTTCTCTTTACCAACTCAGTGTGTTGTTCAACCCAGCCCAGTGCAGTGGCTGAGGAGCATTGGCTCAGTGCCCCAGGGGTCTGTGCCCTGTATCCCCTTCTCTCTGCTAGCCCTCAGCTGTGCTGGGCATCCTGTTTGGAGCACAGCAGACAGAGATTTGGAAGAGTTTGTATGGAGCTGCCCTTTCCACCAGCCAACTATGGTCAGGATGACTTTACATGTGTCAGAGGCTTTGTCTGCTCAGAAAGGCCCCGTGTTATCCTACACCTTCAGTGTATGTAGGTCTGATGAAAAAATAGCCCCTGGGTCATATGCAAGTGGATACACACGAAAAACTCGTCTGTGCATTTGTCTCAGTTTCTGCAGTGCACCATAATTCACTCAGAGTAAAGCAGGAATGTGGTACATTGACTACTTCTGTGGGCACTGAGGGCCTGTTTGTGGCCGGGAGATAAGGTGGGTGTGGAACACACCCATGTCTGCCCTTTTCTCTGAGTGATATACTGTGTTATCTGGGATAAGTGCACGGTGCAGGGGGTGGTTTGACAGGGACGCACATCGTGAGTGTAAATAAAGAAACTGAAATAAATATTGCCATGATTAAAAAAGCTGGTCTCATCAGAAGCTGGCTTGATATCCATTTGGTAAAATGGGACTCAGAGAAATCAGACGAGGAAAGGGCATTGCTAATCTCAAACCTTACACTGCACCCATCCTGCAACAAAGAGCTTCCCCTGGCAGCTTACTGAGGTCCCCTTTCCTATGGATTTGAGCTCTGCAGTCTCAGGGGATGCCCTGAGGAAAAGGAGTATTTTTAAAGACCAGGCCAATGTTGTGTAATCATCAGAAAGTAGTTGCAGACTCCTTCCCTATCACATTGCAGTTCTGACCCAGTTTTGCAGCTGTGGATGTGTTTTATTTGGCAGACTCCTTGTAGATACTTGCCTTCCCGTTTCATGGCTGTGTTCTTCCCATCACAATTCCAGAGCAGCACAATCCCACTGCAGCAAGGTGGGCACCGAGGAAGGCCCTCTGCCATGACTTTGTCTTGGTTCAGTGCAGCACATGAGCCCAGGTGATGGCATGCAGCTCTCAGAAGGGTGCCACTGGGCATCTGACTGCAGCCTGAGATCTGTTAAGTGAAGTAACTTTTATGAGGTTAGGTTTGAAAAGGAGGGACAAGCGTAGCATATATATTTCTTCTATTTGAATCAGCTCTATCTTGCCTTCCCCTCTGTCGCAGTGGGTGGCTTAAAGGTCTTTGTCGTGCTTGAGTGACAGGCTGTTTTGGTATGTAGTTGCTTAGTAAGTTCATTAACCTGCAGCTAAATCCAGGCAATGGCTAACTCGATCTGTTTTTATATTTAAACAAACTGCATCTAATCTTTCCAATGTATTTTGCTGAGCATGTACTTAAATAAGCATGACCCTGCAGTCTTTGTCTTGAATGCTTCGTGTTTGATAATTGTGATGATCGGAAAGATGTAATTAAGGGATTCTTAATTTTCCATAATTGGTGTACTCCAGGTACAGTAATTTAGACACAGTATTGAAAAAACCCTTACAAATTAAGTAAATCTGTGTCCGGAGGAACGTTTGAGGGGTGTGCTTTTTGACAACTGCCATAACTTCTGTTTCTGCTCCCCAAGGTTTTCCGATGTCATCCTGGCAACAATTTTGGCTACAAAGTCAGATATGTGTGGCAAAAAATTTGAGCTGAAGATTGATAACGTTCGCTTTGTTGGCCACCCTACGTTGCTTCAACATGCCCTTGGGCAGGTATGGTAAGAGATCCGCTTGCAGTCATGCTTCCTTTTCCAGCTGTATATCTTAGTTAGGGGACTTAACATTCATAATGGTTATGTTCTCTTTTGATCCTGCTCCTTCCTGATCTCTGATTCTTCACAACGCTCGGAGCTGTCTGTATGTATTTCCAGATAACCACAGTGAGTGGCAAACTGAGGAAGCTGAGCCAGTGGTTCCCAGAAAAGCCCATCCGGTTACTTAAGAAAAGCAGTGTGCGTAAAGAGAAGTAGCATTAAGCAACCCACCTCAAAAAACATGTTTCTTATGATGCTGGTTGTTGCAAGGTGGGTTTTCAGCATCACCAATTAGCGCGGCAGTAAAGAAAAAAACAACAACCGAACAAAACTAAACCCTCACAAATGTTAGAAGGAGGTCTGACATTACTCATGGATGAATTCAAGCTGCTGTTTGTATTGAGACCTTGATTTGTGGCCCAGGTTTCAGCTGACTGGAATGAAAGCAGTTGCCACCCAGCTTATGGAGAAGGCCCTGCTTAACTCTAGGAAAGAATTTGCGTGGTCCTATATGGAAAATAATCCCTTTCCCATTCTTTCTTCCTGACAGACTGTGAAAATGAAGTAGGCTTTGGTAATTTCTGAATACAACACTAATCTGTACCACTGAACTGCTTTCATCTCATTTTTCATCAAATTTACAAAACCGTTCAGTTTTTTTTCAGGCAAAGATCTGCTTGCCAATTCTGTCCTCCTTTCTATCTATAATTAGAGGTGCAAACAGATTGTTGGCAACTGCTGCTTGATATTTAGAGGATCGGATTGCTGTAGGACTACTTTCATCCAAGTAAGAAGCTGGCATCAAGCATCAAAAGCTGCTGGTGTTCCACTTCCGAAACTCATTCTTGAACCTACAGGAAATGTGACTGAGTATCACTGAGGCTCAGTGCTCCAATGTTTAAGATGCTTTGGAAGATGGAGTTCAAGTGCCCTCAAGCTGTGCAAGTACTTCAGAAAGCCTAGTCTGTGCTTAGAACAGCAGTGCCCACTTACCCTAGGGCACAAAAAGTGTGCTGGTAGGGGAAAGCAAGTTGGTCAGATGCTGGGAAGCTGAAGCAGGTTTGCAAGGAACTTCTTGTTCTGGCATTCATGGCTCTAGCTCAGGCTCATACAGCTAATAGTATGGTGCTAGCAGAGAGACAAGATGTTACCTTGTGGTGTTGTCAAAGAAACTCCTACAGCCCATCTCAGTGTGTGTGAGGCTTTGTGAAGTGATGGAGAAAAGAACTAAGGAAAATAGGAGAGAAGAGGGGGGGTGTTCTGGACCCTCTGCATTGCTGTCTGGTCAATCACACACCTGCAGCACCCTCCCCAGATGGGACACAGAGGTGTGGGTCTGGTCATAGTGGTCTGTCACCAACCCCTCAGGATGCCCTGGGTCCGTCCAGGGAGCCCAGCCAGGAGCAAAGGGAGATGGAACCAGAGGCAGGGCTGGAGGATGAGGCTGCCGTGTACTTGGTGGGGTCCGTCCAGGAGAGGAGCTACCACAACATAGGTCCAGGGGCCATCCTTAGACAGGGCTGAGGATATGCACACAACGATTGAAGGCCCAGACTGAGCCTAAGCATGGCTTCTGGGCCATGGGCTGAGGTGGGGACCCAAGTGGTGCTGGTGAGTGCCACTGAGACCTTTTGGTGCCCTCGGGGCCCTGACAGCAGTGGCCTTCTCTCTCACAGTACTGGATTCATTTGTTTTGCCAGTGTTGTCCAGAAGGCACAACTTCCTAAATGCGGTGTTGTGAATCCGAATGAATTTGAAAAGTCATATTTGCATTTGTTCACCACATGTTATACGTTCTCTCTGCTTTGTAGTCACTTTTATCATAATTTCATGAAATTTCACTTCGTTACCAATTTGTCTAAATGAAATTGCATCTGGGTAAATAAACAACATGACAGAGTGCTGGAAACACCTTCTTGTTGCTTCTAATAGGATCTTTTTCTTGGGTGTGTCTTATCACCCCAGCAGGCACCCTAGAACTTTCTAGTTTCCAGAATGTTCTGGATGTGGCAGCCATATCTGCTGCTTCATTTGGGTCTAAATCGGGGACCCTTTGGCAGTTAGGAAGAAGCTAGATTGTTTCTTTCCTTCCCCACGGTGCAGCAGTGACTGGAGTAGCCTGACAGTCTCTGGTTTGAATTTCCTTGGTGTTTGTACTGCAGTAAGTTACTGCACAGGACAGCTCAGCAAATTCTTCCTTATATGAGATTCAGAAACTACAAGAGCACCAGTATTTAACTGCAGGTGTCAGACTGCCTTTTATGTGATTCTGTTCTTCAGATTCTTTCGCCATTTTCTGTTCCATCTTAGTGTTCTATTCTTTTTTTTCTTGCACAAGAGGTGAGGTGAAAATTACTTCAATTCCAGATGATGTTAACTGTGGTGGTTTCTTTGATTTTAAGGAAGGATCAGACCCTGCACATAAATGCTTTTAGATCTTTATTGAAGTTCACGAGGCGTCTTAGAACCTGTAGCCTGAGAACACATGGGCACAGCAAGGTGATTTTACTACCCCTCCAGTCTCTGTCTGCTTGATAGATCTTCACTTACAGTTTAGAAGCACAAATACGTGTGTTACTACTTTCACTTCCTCTGATTTTGAAGACCACTGAGTGAAAGCATTCAGGTTCCAAGAGTTCACCTGTGAGCTGCCGGTTGCTGGTGCTCAGTGTTTGTCAGGAAGGCTGGATGTGGCTTCACTGCCTTTGCCCTTTGTCAGCACCGCATTAGCTCTGGGAGGACATTCGTTGGGTAGAGGCAGAATATTAGGTTAGGTGACTGCTCAGGTTGTTTTCACTTCAGGGTGGACTGGATGTTCATCAGGAGCTTTGGGAAGGCAGGAATGGGCTCTGGATTCTGTGCTCCATCTTGTGGTGGTGATCAGCCCATTCAGAGGGGTTAGGACTGGACGTGCAAATTCAGCTTGCTTGGCTTGACTTCCTCAGGCCCTCCCCAGAAGAAATCCTGTGCATGTGTTAAGGATTATGGCACTTGGAAGCAGAAAGAATATGGAGGGGGGTATGGAGAATGTGTTTGAAATCCTGCAGGAATGTAAACCAACCCTCTGTGATAGTACGTGTGATTGAATAGGGCAGTTCTACAGCATAGTTGTTCAGATGAAAGCAATGGTTTTAATCTTGATGCAGCCTGAATGGAGGCTTTGGGGGACCTTTAAGAAGAGAGAAATAGATGTGGACAGGGGTGAGAAATTTTCTCTGCTAACAGTATATGACAATTGTGCTGGGGAAAATCTCTGTGTAGGCCCCTAATGGTACTAAGACGCAATACAAGACATCTCCAAGATTGCTATCGTAACTGATACACACTCCTATTGTTCTGACCAAAATGCTTTATCAGCTTCTTGGAAAACGTAGAACAACTGTGATACTTTAATTAAAAAAACAACAACAACACAGTTTTATTTTTTGCAAGTCATTTTTTGATGTTGTAATTGGATTTGTCTGCCCTCTCAGCAGACTCTTATTTGACTGATTGAGGCTTTTGTGGTTTCATTTTTTCTTCCTTTCTCTCTTTTTTCTCCCTTCATTACTGGTTCCAAAGCACACAAACCTATGGAATTTCTTCTAAATCTTTTTCAGGTATCCAAAACGGATCCTTCACCAAAGAGAGAGATGCCCACCATGATCCTCTTCAATGTTGTGTTTGCCCTAAGGGTAAGGACTGTCCCTTGTCACTGGGGAGTGGGATGCACCTCAGCTGTGTAACAGAACGCAGTGGGCTCATGTTCCAGCAGTCTCTTTTAAAACATTCAGTGCTTCATTTCACTTGGAGGATTTCATTTCAAACAACAAAACTAAACAGTGTAGAATATGACACTGAGAAGTGGGAAATGTTTCCAGCCCAGTGCTCTATATAGCTCAAGCACAGTTGTTCTCTTCAGGACATACTCTAGAACTGGTTTATTGTTTTGTTTTAAATAGTCAGAGGTTTGCAAGATATCGCTTTGCAAATTATAGATGACCTCTGTTGCAAATCTTGCTTATGTCTTTTCATTTGTGATTTGTGAAATGGTAACCTGCTGTGATTTTTCTGACAGTGACATTGAAGCCTGTCCAAGCTAGCTGTGTTTAAAGGCAGCCTGTGTCTTACTGCACTGTGTACCAGATGCTGTTCTCTGTTTTCTTTCTGCCCAGAATTGGTCCAGATCCATTGTAATGCACTAGCACGTTGCTGGGCCTTTGTGGCTCCGTGCAACTTTGATCTTGGTGTCCAGTTCTGCTCGGAATCAGAGGCAGCAGCACACACAGACAGTGGCGTGTTGTGGCCAGCTTTGTGAGCTAGGGCCTTGTCATGGCTTTGGTTAGCTGAAGCTTGCTCAGTGCAGAGCCATTCAGAAATCTGCTCTGTGCACTCTAGAGCCATCACACTTTCCAGTAAAGGTTTGCTAGCTTGGATTCAGACCTGGAGGGTCATCTCCATGTGCTGATGCTGTGCTCTGGGTTCTGGGAAGGTGTATCGCTTAGGTCGGGAGTTATGTGGGCCGGATCAGAAGGAATATTTGGCTTTGAGTCCTTGAACCTATTTTTTTTTCCCATTACATGGAATATTCTAATTCAGTGCTCCCCTGAATAACAGACAATTGAGTCTATGGACTTAGCATTGTCAAACCAGGCACTTAACTTTGTCAAATGATGCAAATTATGTTGTGCTGTGGGATATGGTTACGTTTGGAGGTGCTAAGTTTGTACAGAAGCTGATTTTGTATTTCTCACTTCGAGAGACATTGGCTTCAAAAGTCTTGATCTCCTCGTAAAGCATCCTGCTTTGGATATAAGTAAGTGACTGGACATGCAAACACTTAATTTTATGCACATTGAGGAAGCAGGAGTGTTGAAAACAATGCTGCTTCACTCACAGCATTGCCAGGCTTGGTGAGGTGTAATAAAGCCTTCAGCTAATGTGTGTTTATTTTGATTTTGGTTTAGTGTTTCTAGGGAAAACTTGGTATTTTTGTGTGTTGGCAGTGTGAGGATACTGATGGAGTTACGTGTTTAATGCAGCAGTGAATGGGATTTACCAAATAAGACACTCATACTTCATAGAGAGCTGTCAAGTTTTTGCTGTGCATAAAGCAAGTGGAAATGTGGGCACTGCTAAGTGTGGGTGGAGGTATTCTGAGATAAAGAGGAGAGTCCATCTGCAGCAGGCAGACGGCAGGCAAAGTCCCAAAAGCTATAATCAGCACCGATCCTGCTGCGTTAAGCTTCAGGGCCACAACGTGTCGTGACTCAGCAAGAACAGCTGAATTCAAAAATGTCGACTCATGGTTTGCTGGTTTGCATGCCAAGTTATCACTTGCAAGAACTGTAAATTCCTCTAAATATCTTAACAAACACGAGGCAGCTGTGTGCTGTGCACTCCCTAACTAGAGCCACCAAGTCCCCCCTTGTCAGCTGTCCTTATGTGATAGATTTTTTCCAGCACAAAGGGGACTGGCACAAATGTAGTGTTTGTAACAAGCCACGTTCATGAAACACTTTGGAATGTAAACCCACATTCATTCTGCTTTGGATCGAAGTGTTGATCATGTGTTGGTGCTTCTAATAAAATCAGCATGTGTCTTGTCAGTATGTAAGGGAACCACAGTAGAAATGGGTGATGTTGAAGGCGATGCTGTCCCTGCACTCCCAGGGCACAATATCGTGATGTTTAGGAAATGGGGGATGGGTTTTAAACTGAAGGGAGATTTAGCTTGGGTGTCAGGGGGAAGCTGTTTGCTAAGGGAGGGGTGAAGTGCTGGAACAGGCTGCCCAGAAGGGCTGTGGATACCCTGGAGATATCCCTGGAGGTGTTTAAAGCCAGGTCGAGTGGGACCCTGGGCAGCCTGTTCTAGTACGTGATCTACAGGTTGGCAGCCCTGCCTGTGGCACAGGGGTTGAAACTTGATGATCCTTGAGGTCCCTTTCCAAGCCATTCTGTGATTCTATGGTGTTCCTCCTTTTCATACAACTTGACATTTTCTTCTCTCGCTGTTTAAAACTGAGTTCTTTGGTTTCTCTGCTAGCAAAAGGCCAGGTAACAACTGGAAGAAATAAAACAGCTTTGAGTCACACACTCCAAACACTGTTAATTTGTTGTGTAAAGAAAAGCTTAGAAATTCCTCATCCTGCTCTTCCTTACCTGTGAATATCTGACAGCTTTTCTCTCATAGAAAATTCCCTTTTTTATGCCATTTGCCAAAGACTGACCATAGTATCTGCTGGTTACTTTGATTACGTATGATTACTTATCCATCACTTTAGTTCCACAAATGTGATTGTGGCTGGTTGACCGACCAGTTTCTGTATTGCCTGTAGGCCAATGCAGATCCATCGGTGATAAACTGCCTACACAACCTTTCCCGTCGGATCGCCATCGTCTTGCAGCACGAGGAGCGCCGCTGCCAGTACCTGACCAGGGAGGCCAAACTCATCTTGGCTATTCAGGATGAAGTGTCTGCCATGTCAGAAAGTGAGTACTGAGCTTAGATGGGACGGGAATGTGTTTGTCAGGAGTACTTTTCCAGAACAGTGCTGATGGAGCCTTTTGTGGCTGGGATCAGGATGTGCACTTTTTGGAGCATTCCTTTAGCGTTCTGACAGCTTTTGACTGCGTTTTGCCTCATCCAAGATCACAATTCCTATGCAGAGGTGAAAAAAAATGAGGTAGTTTGGCTGATTTCCTTGCTAGCTTAGTTCAGAGCAATCACTGGAGAGCGTTCACTGAATGTCTGAATTTGCCTGTCAGGCTGAGATGGAAGAACTCAAGTGGTGCTGCTTCACTCAACCTAGAGCAATCCTGGCATATGCTAATGCTGTGTCCCAAGTCACCAGACTTCTCGCATGGAAATTTTACCTGTTTACGTGGCCAACAGATTAAATTACACAGCATTTTTATTGACCGTGCTTTATAACAACTAACTATAGTAGTAAGCACAGCCTAAGGTGAACTCTGATACTTCTTGCTGCAAGTGTTGAAAATTAAAACTGGTACGTATAAAAACAAAACCATTTAATATCATTGCTTGTCAAGTTCACGAGTACGTGTGTTTGACTGAGCTGAGCTTCAGGAGAAGCTGACATTAATTCACTGTTATTATCTTGACACTTAATTTGGATTATCTTAAAAGCTTTGAAATAGAAATGTAAATTAAGAAGGTAGGGATTCTGTGCCTAAGGTGCTGGTTTGTGCCTAGGGGGGGAAGAGGAAATTCTCTCTGCTTTGAAGTTAGTTATGTGCTTTCTTGTTTTGGAATGTCCCATAGCTACGGAAGGGCCACAGTCACCTTTTCATCACATCCTGCCCAAGTGCAAACTGGCCAGAGATCTCAAAGAGACTTATGACAGGTAAGTAGCATTTCCTTCATAGCTCATAGTACATTGCCTCTCACTGAAACCTCTCGGCCCTGTTCCTTAGGAGGTTACCCATCTCCTTATGTTGCTGATCCACTGAAATTTGTGTTTAGACCAGGTAGAACGATGTGAAGACTTGCTGTCAGGTGAAATGGTTGCAGAATTGCTCTCCTAAACATCACCATGGTGTCTCTTTGGGTATTTTATGTTTCTTAACAGTTGGTTGTCTGTCTCAGCTTTAAAAATTATTTTCCTCTTCAGAATAGAGGCATTTAATGACAAATAAAGTGTAGAATTGGAAAGTGTCAAAAAGTGAATGTCTTATCCCTTTAGAAAGTGCTCAAAACAAGCAGGTAAGGGAAAAACGCTACATCAAGCACTGATGGCAATGCCAGATATGGCCTTGCCTTCATTTGGCTACACTGTGCATGTCTGGACTGAGAATTTGGATTAGACTGTGAGACTTTCGGCAGAATGGAAAGTACAACATGCTGTCACTTGACTGGATTAAAGGCTCTGGCGAGGATTTCAAAGAAGTGTGGATTAAAGGCTGGGTTTCAGCAGGAGCTGGGCACCTGCCTCCCCCAGCATCCTCCTCCAGCAGCGTGTCAGTGCTGACTCCTCATGCTGAGCAGACAGTTTCATTCAGGAAATGCATCTGGGGAAATAAGGACAGAGAAGAGAAGGGTTTGGTGGACAGAAAGATGTGCCCCTTGATGTGGGTGTTTGGGCTTAGGCAAACTGCAGTTGAGTTCTTTCTTTGACTGTGGAGCTCTGCATTATCTCAGAGCAACTCTTAAGCTTCCCTGGGATGCAGTTGCCCTTATACAAAGGGAAGGCACTGAGAACCTAAATAATTTAATGATAACGAAGCTTTAATAAGATGTTTTTACATTGAGTTCAAGAACTCTGAATTTCAGCGTGTTTCTTTATTGTTCAGTGCAACACTCACAACATCTGTCAGCATAAGGCACTCTTTGTGTAGCCTGTAGTTCTTACCTGAAACTTTTCACCTGCTTATTACTTTGTTCTGCTCCTCTCAGGCTGTGTCCTGGTGACTAGGCAGTTCCTTATCTCGTTTCCAAACATTTTAGTGACACAGTGACATCTTGTGGCATGTAGCTGTGACTGTGTGAGCACACAGCCCAAGCTCACGGGGTGTATTAATGCTGCCCTTCCACGAAACGAGGAGCAGAGAGTACATGGCAAAGCACACACTGGTGCTGGCTCCCAGAGGTAATATAAAGCAGACTCTCTCATGTAGGCAGTGTGGGTGGGAGAGAGGGGATGCGTGGCATATTTTGACGCACAGCACTGTCACAAGCAAAAGTAAGAAATAAGCCGTTAGTGAAAGTATAAAATGGCTTTTCATCTGAGTGTAAAGCTCAGTTTGAAGAGCAGTTGGCTGTGTTGCTGGATGGTGTTTTTGGAATTCCAGACAAATGGCCTCTTGAATTACCCCAGTTGCTCCAGAAGCGCTGCCTAGCCCTTGCTTTCCTGTAGATGGTGCTGAGGTATTTCAGGCAAGATCCAACGCATCTCTTAGTAAAGGTGGGTTTATGCAGAACCAGAAGCGTGTGAATCTTTTTGTGATTCAACACGTCCTTTGCATTTTGAATGAAACACCCATAATTTATAAAGCAGCAAGCAATTCCAGGTCATCTGGACTGTAACACTGCTGCCGCTGTAGGAACCGAGTGTCATTAAAGTGGTAATTTAGAACTAATCAGCATGACTTCCTGGGGCCTTTTGACTCTTAAGGGCTAAAACCAGAATGTTTCTCTTCAATCAGTTCAGAAAACTGATTTGGGAATCTTTCTTCATATTTCCCCCTTCCACACTCCAGCATTGTCATAGAACAAAGAGTGATGGCTGATAGTTGTACAGAGAAGGCTGGAATCATGCAGAATACTGGGAAACTTTGGATTCCCATTTTGGGGCAGCAGCTCACAGCCGCTGTTCTGGGCAGAGCATAAGAATAGGCCAAAGGAGCAGTGATGCTGCATCCAATATTCCCCAGCTTCCTGCAGCTGGCAGCTCTGGAGGTGCTTTTTGTATATTCCAGAGCCTTCAGCTGATCTCACTTCCCGAATTCAGTCCTCTCTCCTGCGAGCCAAAGTAAATATTTAATGACCACAGCATCCTCTGATAAGGGGCTCCGTGGCTGCCCTGGTTCTGTTTCTTTTTGAACTTTGCTCCTCCTAGGCTCATTCTCCATCTCCCAGGCCTTACTGCTACTGAATGCTAGTAAGTTCTTGATAAAACAGCAGATGAAATTCGGTACAGATGGACGTACAGTAATACACGTGAGGCAAACAGCCTTCAGATATTTGTGGCACTGCTGGGATCCCCTGAGCCTCTTCCAGCTGAGCAGCCCCAGCTATCAGGACTCGACCCCAGTCTGCTTCCTGTGTCTCTGTATTTCATGCTTCACAAACCCTTGCATATATGGTGGTGTAGCTGTTTGCCTGTGACTGGCCAGGAGCTGTCCCATCCGTTGTTGATGGAGGTCACTGCTTCTTCTTAGCCAGATTATTAGAGTTAAATTATTTTCACATCAAGGGGGGAGGGGTGGAGGAGAAAGCATTATAGAAAGCTATAACGAAGGCTTGCAATTGAATGCAAATGTAGAAAAATGGAATGAAATTGGAGATCAGAACTCAAAATCTGTTTTTCTTCTTGTCTTTAATTTTAAGCTATTGTTGTATAATGCACTGCAGACAAAATTATGCTGTGGAGAGGGTAATTATATAATTAAAGCTTCTGCCTTTGTGCACATGGGCCAGAGAATGAAAGGAGCCAACTGCACTCATTTCTGTTTCCCGAACGTTCAGCTTCGCTGTGAAAATATCCCTGCAAGTGCTTCGTGCTGCCATTATTTGGTCGTCTACTTTAACAGCCCCTCTGGCTTTTACGTTGTGTCAATCATTCATGGATTTTTTGTCATGTTTTCTTTTGTGAGTGTTTGGAGTGACTGGATAACTACTGCTTCAGGTTGCCCTTTATGTGGATGTATTTAAGATAATCCATCTTTCTCTGTCAGCTGTGTACACCCGGTGGAATAAGCAGTGCTAATGGACTTGCAGCATTTAATGCGAGAGAAAGGGAGGTGTTCGCTGTGCTTTGCTCTGACCGTGTGGGAGATGGCAGCACCAGGGAGAGCAGGTTCATCTCTTCACTGCATTCTTAAGGAGAGGAAGGCATGTGCAGTGCTTATTCCTTTTGCACCTTGACAAGTAAATACCTCTCAGCGTTCAGTGCGGGATTTGAGAACAGAACCATGGCTGCTGCTTTACAAAGCATTGTCTGCACTGTTTTGCTTAAGACTTAGACTGGAATTTTCAGAGCACAAACTTTAAAATATTGTCTTGTTTAGGAAAAAAAACAAACCTTTTAGAACAAACTAAAACCAGAGTTTTAGAGACGTCTGGAAGGAGACGGAGGTTCCTTTCTGTCTGAAAACACAGCCGGTTAAGGTCTATGTGTATGACAGACCTACATGTGCACTCCTTGTGACTAATCCTAGGCAGAGTGTCCTTAGGGGCTGGTGCTGGGGGTGGCTGGCCTTGCTTCTCAGGATGAGGTGTGAATTCATGCAGTTTTCACTGAGCTCTGATACACTCTGATATGCATCTCAGAGGACAACAGCCTGGAGGCATGCTGAGAAATTCAGCTTTCCAGTTGGAAAAATGATGTTTTTCCATTGTTTAAGGATTGATTTGCAAGTTTGTGTTTGTTCCTCACTCCCCACAGAAGGAATGATGCTCAGCTTTGCCTCCTCTCCCCTGCTCAGTCCCACTGCCTCTACCAAAGCTGACCCCAGGCATGTCTCATGTTGGCAGGCTGGGAGTGTTGTAAAGATTTGCAAGGTGTTGCTTAGTGCCTTGTTATCCTCCCTACATGTGCTTATTTTCCAGTAGCTGTAGGTGCCCAGCTGGGTGTTCTTCATTTCTTGCTTAGACTCAGAGACTCCTGTTTCCATTCCTCTGAAGTGCTTCTGACTCAATTCTGTTCATCACTGAAGTATCTGGAAGTCTCACAGCCCAAAGCAAGCCCTGTGAGTGTGTTCTGTAGTGTAGGGGCCTTGCAGTAGACCTTCAAGAAACTGCTCTCTCTTGAGATACTTCTGCAGTGTTAATAGCAGAGGGAGCTGCAGATCAGTGGGAAGAAGTCTTTCAGGTTGCCCCAAATCCTCGTAGGGTACAGTGCTCTGTGAGTACAAGGTAAGGGAGCCCTCACAGCCAGGAGCCAGCTTGGCCTCAGCCAGCCTGCGGGTGGATGTGGTACATTCAGTCCTTTCTTGTCCTGATGTGACTCACGTGCAGGAGTGAATCTGGACCACTGTTTTGTTTGGTACACACTCTAAATGCTGTATGTGTTTTTTTCTTCCTATTATAGTCTCTGTACAACAGGAGTGGTCCGGTTACATATCAACAACTGGCTGGAAGTGAGCTTCTGCCTGCCTCATAAAATCCATTATGTTGCAACAAATTTTATTCCCCCAGAAGCGATTGAGAGAAGCCTGAAATCTATCAGGTAAGAGCAAGTCCTTCAGAATGTCCATTTCAATCTGTTGACTCAGGACTGATTTTACTTTTACAGGGGAGAGATCCCGGGCCCCATGATATCTTATTTCTTGCTCTCCGTTTACAGCTTCGTACCTGCAAAAGTAACCAGCTCCTGCTTTTTTCTTTCCTCTTCTATTTCATTCTATATTTCAGTAATGCAAATGAGCTCTTTTCTGTCTAATTCTCTAGGATTAATTGTGTGCCAACACGGAGCCATCATTTTTTTCTACAGTCACTGGAGCGTCCAGTTATCATACGGCCCTCTCTCCCCTCTTAATGGGGAACATCTTATCTTGTAACATAAAAATAGGCTTACTCTAAATCTGCTTACAGCAAAAGGATGTTAAGAGGTTCGTTTTGCCAGTAGATTGATGGGGTATCCCAGCCTGGGAATAGATAAACCTTCAGGAGAAGTTGCAGTTTACTGTACAAATGTATTCCTTTTTTATTTTTTCCTGCAGGCCTTACCATGCCTTATTACTTCTAAATGATGAGAAGTCATTGCTTAATGAGCTCCCCTTGGACTGCTCTCCTGCCCTGGTGAGAGTAATTAAAACTACCTCTGCTGTGAAGAATCTGCAGCAGCTGGCTCAGGATGCTGACTTAGCATTGCTGCAGGTATGGGGATCTGTAAGCAGTAGTTGAAATTCTTTTAATTCATGAGGCATTTTCTTTCTATGTGCCACTGTGCTTCTGTGGTGTATGAGATGCCAGTTCTTTCCATGTGAACAGAACTCTTGAGCCTTAGAGTGTGGGAGAGACAGAGATCAGTGGTGCAGTAACTGTGCATCCATGTCTGAATCATTAATTGCTGTGGGGTGGTAGGGCAGCCTGGAGTTCCCTAACCCACACCATTGCTCAGAGCAAGTCCACGAAAGCAGGCTGCACATTTGTCTGAATTCTGAATGGTTCCAGTGATGGAGATCCCATACCCTCTCTGGGCCCTGGTCCAGCATTTCACCAGCATCTGAGTGAAAAACTGTTCTTCATACCCAATGGGATATGGTGCTTGTGTTGGGTACTGCAGCGGGGAGAGCTATTCAGCCTTGCTAAGGGCTGGTTCAGACCCAGGGACGTGTCTTGTGCTCAGCATGACAAGGGAGAGCGTGGCTTGTTGTCTCAGGTGCTCCGGGTCAGAGTCCATGCCCCTTCTTGTCCTGTTTTGTGTTAAGATGTGCAGGTCTCCTGGCAGTGGTTGTGGTGTTACTTGGCATTCTGCAGCTGTGGGATGAACTCTGGAAATTCCCTGCTTGTCTGCGGTTCTGTTCTCCACAAAAAAGCAAAGTTAAATGCATCTAATGATATGGGCTGGATTTTATGTCTCCTAGATGCTACTTATGTGGCTCTTCCAGAGCCTGTAACAACCACTGACCTTTTTAAACATATTAAAATGCTTTGTGTAACCCATTACTGAAATACCTCCAAGCAGTAAAAAGACCATTTTGTTTCCTTTATGTTTGTGTCATAGTGGAGGCCGGTTCGTTTTATTTTTCATGCATAACTTTAAGTGCATTTTGTACATAAACAGAAATAGGTTGTTGGTGCATGAAATGCGACTAAACGCCTGTTAATACAGTTTGAAGGAGTTCCTTTGAGACAGGAAATGCTAAGTTGCTTAGAAATGCGATGCAAACCTCTGGAGATTAATAACCTTGTCAGATGCTTTTTGAAGTGCCATGTGTTGTATTAAACCCCAAACGCACTCTGAAGGCAGAGTGAGAGGACGGAATGTTTCGCTCTCATTTCAGTTCCAACAAGACTTTGCAGTCATCTGACGTGATTTTTCTGTCACTGTATGTAACTGTTGCCCAGAGCCTGAGTTTTGCTTTTTTGCTCTCCTAATTTTTCCCTGTTCCCTCGATGCAGGTTTTCCAGCTTGCTGCACATCTTGTTTACTGGGGAAAAGCAATTATAATTTATCCGCTGTGTGAGAACAATGTCTACATGCTTTCACCAAATGCCAGTGTCTGTCTGTAAGTAGAAGGAAGATGAATGGTTGTATTAAGAAAGAGGTGACAAGTACAGAGACCTTTTCCTTCCCTCTTACTGGTTGCTGTATGGGACATCTCTTGGTATAGCAATTTGTTGCAGTTGTGCAGAGCACAAATCATTCCATGTGCTTGAAACTGCAAAGCCATGTAAGGGTTTGGTGCAGGGAGCAATATCAGAGCAGATCAATATGCTTCTGCAGCAACGTGGGCCTGGAAACACTATTTACACTGTGATGCTCCTTCTTGGACTTCTGGGATCATTTATCACTGAGCGTCCATTTCAGAAGAGGTAACATGAACCTGAAGTGATAGGGAAGGACTTAGAAAGCTTGATTCAGTTAAATTAGTGAATATTTCACAGGACTTCTGGGTATCTGACACACAGCATTGCCTGAAATCTATCAGATAAGTCAGGGTGGTGTTGCCATCACTATTGCATTGGTTCACGTGATGGCATTTCATACTCCTATGCTTTTTAGTAGGCAGAAAGTAATGCAGTTAGGCTGCGGAAAGGCAGTGGCAATGCCAAAGAAGGTGTGGAAGCTGCAGTGGGTACTTGTACTTTGCTGAAGACTGACAGCCCTTTCGGTGTTGGATACTGAGATGTTTATAGAGTTTCTGTTGGAACTCTGCTGTAGGAAAATAGTTTTAGGTCAAAACTTATGGGATGGAGGTATAAAAATAGGTCTGAAAGAGACCTGGAGGTCACTCAGGAACAGCTGCGCCTCTGTCATAAATGGCAATGCTGTTCTTGAAGACAGTTTTCCTAATATTTAACTTGCCTCTCCCACACTTGTAATCAGCAGTACTGCTTTTCTTCTGCTCAGGCAGGGAGAGCAGTCCCATCTGCAGCTGTGTGTTGTGTATTTGAAGATGTGCTTACATGCTGCCCATCCCCGCTTGTCTCCCAGCCACACAGTCCCCTCTCCTTTGATCACAGGCAGCCTGGGTTTACTTATTCTGTCACTTTTATTTGTCTCTTTTGGATTCCCTCAACACCTTGAATGATACAGTGAAGCTGAATGCAGTGCCAGCCAGGGTGAAAATACGTACACTGCTTGGTTACTTAAAGCAAGAAGCAACATGCCATAAATTACCCTTAATGTGTTTCTAGATGTTTCATTTGGGAATTCCCACTTCTGCAATGCTTAAGTGGGTAAATATTACACTGACCGGCAATATAAAACTGACTGATTTCTGCTCTGCCTCTCTTTTGCAGTTACTCTCCACTGGCAGATGCATTTTCCTGTCAGTTCCGGGGCCACAATCTGCCGTCAATGCTCTCCAAGTTCTCCCTCCCAGTGTCACTCTCAGAGTTCAAGAACCCCCTTGTGCCGCCCGTGCAGGAGGTGAGATGGGGGAGCATGCGGGAGTTGTTTGGGCACTGGGTCATTGCCCTGCCAATGAGGACGAGGACTGGGTTTGCTTCTGGTGTACCTGGTCAGGAACTTGCTCTTGTAGAGTTCACCTCTTGATATGTTTCCAGACGTAATTTGTTGTTTCATATCCATGTACCAAAAGGCTGTGGAGACTGTCAAAGTGAAGCTGTGTGGATGATCTGTATTAAGAAAGCACATTCCTGAAAGAAAAATCAAGGCTACTTCTTTTCTTTGAGTGATGCAGCAGGGGCTGTTGTAGTCTGCCACCATTTGTCGGGCAGAAGCTCACAGATTGTGGTTTGCAGCCTTTCTGGGAACCAGTGAAATGTAAGAAAGGACTAAGGAATGTAACGAACATAACACCTCCTGACACTGCTGTGTTCCCAGGTGAAGAAAGTGAGACCCCTGAGCACAGCTCACTGTGGCAAAGGGAGCCTGGCAGATTTCACTGGGGTGCCTCCAAGCGCTGCTAGCCTTTGTGCTTTGATGACTTGCTGTGTTTATATGAAATTAGTCACAATTCAGACACCTAGAAGATTAGCATCAATTAAGCGCACAGACACAATTATGAGAGAAGAATTTGTTGTAATTACAGGCTGGCAGAGATTAGGATCAGAGATAATTATTTATGAAGCTTCTAATCCCAGTAGTATGTACTGGTCAGCTGCCATCTTTGGAGGTGGGGGAGAGCAGCGCCTGCTGTTCTGGCAGCATTTTGCTGTATTACATATGAACCTGTGTCTGGAAAATGGGAGCATTAATTCTATTGTAGCTGCAGTAGCTTTGGGAGGCGTTCTTACTCTCAGTAGCCCATTTAAGATTAATGACTTGCTCTAGTATTTCTCCATCAATACTTCTGGTTGTTCTGATATCTTCACTTTGTTTAAAACACTTAACGAATGTCTGCCACATACTGCTGCAGTCATGGGGAAAGCCCTGAAACAGCCGTGTGTGCCGATGTTTGCCGGAGCTGTTGGAGTGCCAAAATGGGTCATTTGGAGCGTGTGTCCTCAGTCTGGTGCTCACCTGTCTGATGGGGATCTAAAGTTCAACAGCACAAGAGGTTTTCCTCAGCCCTGTGGTGTGAGCCCACATACTGAGGATGAGGATGGTGCTGAGAAAAGGGGAGGTGATTCTCTGTGCTTGCAGAACACTTGGAGCTGCTGTGGCATGACATGGAGACCATCATATGCCTTGGGCTGCTGTGAGACATGGTTAGCTTCTTTCCCATGAAGGCAAGCAAGCCAGTTCTTGGGGGAGTACGGTCTGGAAAGGGCTTTTAGATGGTTTTGTTTCTTCATTCATGTAGAAAAAGTACTTTCCTCTGCTTTGATTTACCTATGCAGTATTGTTTTATTAGGAACCAGCCTTTTAAAAGAGATGAATCTAATCCCTGTCCAGGAGTGGTCAGGCTCCAATTGTAGTTAACTGTAATTAACAGAGATCTAGTCGATAGAGTGATTAATCTGATCTAATGTGGGCGTTTGGGGTTTTTTTCTGCTATGCAGCAATAAAATATGCTGCACTCTGAGCTGTAAATACTGTCAAATTATGTTTGCTTTGCCTTTGAAAAAATGAACAAAGTTTGGACCTTTCACTGTAATTTTATTCTCTGTACATAGGAGTGGATTTTTGTTGTTGTTGTTTTCTTTTGTCCTTTCCTTTTAAAAAGCTTTGAAGAATTTCACTGGTGGCCATATCTCGTGCCATTCATCGTGCTGAGTGCTGCCTGTAGTTCTGAAGGTCAGTGCAGTGGGAAGGGCTGTACTGTCTGCAGAAGCTGTTGAGGTCTCATGGCACCCATCCCATTGGATTGGATTGTTGGCTTTAGCATGGGATTGGCTTCCTTCCTTCTGGCATGCCCTTCTGGATGAGCATCTGTCTGTCAGGCAGGGGACGTGTCCAGGCAGAGGTATCCATCAGCACTGCCTGTGCTCTCAGCCATGTCCTGTGCACAAGACAGAAGCTTACATGGAGCCCGTCTTCTTGACCTCTTTTCTTGCCTGGGATGACAAACTGTACATTGCAGTTGATCCCTGCAGTGGTTTTATGTCTGTTATCTGTCATCTCGTGCTCGTATTTGCGAAGTTGTTGGTCTTTGTGCAGTACGGCACTGAGCCCGTGACTGCAGCTCAGCTGCTCTAATGAAACCTTGGTGCTGCTGAGAGGGGGTGGCTGCCCTCTTTTCCCTTTCCACTCTCAGTATGTGCACACGCCTTCCTCCTTTCCCTCTTTCCTTTGTGCTGGAGCTCTGGCTCCTGTCCAGCTCAACTCTATTCATATAACTCATTTCAGCCACGCTGGTTCTCTGCCATGTTAGCAGGTGGAATTCTCTCAGGGGAGGATCAGCAGCTCCAGGGCTGGTGCTGCACGAGGGAGGCACTTCTGCAGCTGGGGATGTGAGTGAGGAAAGCAGAAGTGATGTCCCTTTTTTCCCAGTGCTGAGTTCTCTGTTAGCAACCCTGAGAAGTGTCACCTGCATTTCCAGCAGTCCCCTCCACCTGGGACTGTGTCCTGTACAGCAGCCCATGTAGCTCATGCTGCTGGTACTGGATCTCATGAGCTGATGTGGCTGGGGAAAACTCATGTTCCCTTGCAGTGTTTTTTACTGGAATAAAGAAAAACATGGCATGTCCTCTCTCCTGACCCCAGTAAGAGAAGGCTTGAGGTTACATACAGAAGCAGAGGGTCTCAGCGAGCAGCTTAGTATTTCATCTGGAAACTTCTGGCACTCACCTTCCAGTTTAGGGTCATTCTGTTTTCTCCTGCCTTAGAACGAGGTGATTTCTAAAGACTATGACAAGCTCTGCTGCTGAGAATCTGCCCCTCCAATTTGCACAGAATTGCTTGCAGAATTACCAGCTTCTTGTTCCCTTCCTTGCTGATAAGCTCCGATTACTTTTATCATGGTAGCAGCATTAGCTAAAAGAAGCAGGGAGCTCTGAGCTTTGAGCTTAGGTCCATTTTCAGCTTATCTAAGACTACAGATTTCACTGAGGGTATAATTCAAATTCCCTTTTCAAAAATGGATTTGAATATAGTCTGAATCAGGCTGTACATTTGTAGATGCTCTTTCTCAAAAGAGGTGGGTGATAAGGAAACACTGCGTGGACAAATTGCATACAAAATAAAGGGCTCGGTTTTTAGGAAGAATACGTGTGCCTGTGCAGAGAGAACCCCCTCCATGGCAGCCTGGCCACGTGCCTTTTAGGGGGATATTCTTGCAGAGTGTGGCAGAGCAGCAGTGGTCGTGTCACTGTATGCAGATCAGAGTGCAGCAGTCACTGCTTAATTGTCACCACAATTCAAGGGGCATCGCTGAAGTGAACTGTGGGGAGTGTGTGTGTGACTGTGCAGGCACTCACAACAGCTGGTGCTGTACCATTAGATGCAGCAGGGATCCTTCCACCCCTCAGGTAGGAATGTACTCGTGTAAACTGGACATCCCATTTGTCCCTGCATCCTTCTTCGCTGCAGCAGCTCGCTGTCGTAGTGCATGTGGTTATTGGAGCTAACTCACTCCATGGGGCTGGGGTAACTGTGGCCAAAAAACAGGTGAGAAAGTAAAACGTTTGCCAGTGAACACAAAACAAATGCTTTTGCACCTTTGATTTCGTAAGTCTGGCCACAGTGCTGGAGTAAGGCTGCAGCAGATGAGGCCTTTGCTGTGCATGGAAAACGTGCTGTGCTTTGTGTTGCAGCACAGTGGAAAACAGTGTATGTCAGAGGATGGGAGTGGGAGGAGAGCTGCATGCAGATGCTGAGTGGATGTCTGGAAGGCGTTAAGAGTCACAGGAGCTTTTGCTGGCAGAAGTATGAAGGAAGATTCAGGGCTGTGCATAAAAACAGGGTTTATGGTGTGGCAAGTTAGAAAAAAAATAGGGTGTTCTAAACATAAATAGAGAGGACAGTTCAGCTGATTTGGTGGAATTCAGAGCTGTCACATACTGACACCAGGCCGAGATCAGAGTGATTCCATGGTGCCTTCCCTCTTCCCTTTCCTGAACGTGTTGCCAGTCCCCATTTTCTGGGCATTTTCTTTAGCTTTTTAGGCCTGGGAAAGAAACAGCTTTAAAGAGTCTTTGTAAGAAGTGCATTTTATTTAACACATACTGAACAGCTTTACAAAAGCTCCCCTTGATTCCGAGAGGGACAAGAACAACAAGTGCTGGATCCTGCCCCTGCAGGACCTGGGGGTCTCCCTGCCCAGATGGGCTGACATAAGAGTGTTCATCTTCCCTGCTTTGGTCAGTAAGCACAAAGCAGTGTATTGTTGGCAGTGCCCTGCATTGTGTGGTGCTGACAGCATGTGCTGCTGTGCCATGGTGGGGGTGAGGAGTGGGCGGGCTGATCCATGCCAGTGGGAACAGACCCATTGCTCCCAGATGGGAACCCCTCAGCCCAGACTGGAGAGAGGCAGCACAGGGAGAGAGAAGGGTGTGGATGAAATTGAGGGTTGAGGGTTGGATTAAACAATGAAATCAGTCTCCTTTTGTATTTGTGGTGATGTATTGGCCTCATAGGGCTGTGGCTTCCTTCAGTGCTGATGTCTCAGTGGGGTGGTAGTGGGGTGGAGCGTGCCCTACCCTGCAAAGTTACTCTCAGCTCTTCTTGGCTTCAGGAAAGAGAACAGCAAGTTGAGTGGACTAAGCCCAAGTGTGGAGATAAGCCAGCAGACAGCAGTGCGGGTGCTATGGGGAGGCCTGCCCTCCTACACACCTGTCTGAGAGGTCCATCAAAGCTCAAGAGGAGCAGATGGAGAATGGATGTAAATTCTGTGTCTGTGTCCAGAAGAACAGGCAGCAGAGTGTGTTAGCAAAGCCCTTCCTAGATCTCATCTGTGAACACGCTTGCTGCTTTTGGTAAGAAGTGTTTGAACCTGGAAAAGGCACTTTACCCTCTGGGTGAAAAATTAGGGTGTTGGAAAAGCACTCAGAGCTGTAGTGAGGAAGAGTGGCTGGTTTTGTGATTCACAAAGTCACCCGAGTGATGGCAATCCGGCAGCTTCTGTACATACGGCAGCATCTCTCCTGCCGTCTCCTTGAACCGCTGTGATTTGTCCCATGAAGTGTCAGACCCTTTTCGATCCGTTGTGACACCAGCTGATGGGATGCCACCGTGTGCCAGCAGATTTACATGAAACCTATGGGACATCTTTCCTTGCATCCATCTGGAAGGTTTGGAGCAGTCGGCCTCGTCTTTCCTCCGGGCTGATTTCAGATGTTAGCAGAACGATACGCAAACTCCTTGTTATCTCGTGCCAACTTTCCTCTTCTGTACATTTTCTTTTAAACATAGAAGATGAATTATGCCTTTTCTGGAAATGAAGTGTTTGAAGGCGATCCCAGAGAATATGTTTTAAGATTAAAGTCCGTTCAGCCTCAAAAAGTAGTAATCCCTGGGAAGGGGGGTGTGGGTTTATCTGCAGGCAGGAGATGCTGCCTTTGTGATTGGATGGCAAAGGAGGAATTGAAAATTGAATGACTTATGGAAAAAGGAAAATGATGTGGGCTGATGAACTTCAGTTTGGGGCTTTTATTGAGATTTGGCTGCTCTCCTGATGATGAATGCAGCGGAGCTATGGCTTCCTTCTCAGCCTGAGCTCATTCTGCGTGTCTGTCACCAAAACAGTGCTGGTTGCTATGAAATCCCCAAACAGCTTTTGTCAGTGAATCAGTGTTTTCAGAGCTGTTAGCTACGGGAAGGGTTGCCTGTACTGAAATGAAAAGGCTTTTTGTGCGGAAATTCAGACACGATAATGGCTTTCAAATGCTCCTCTGAAACTCCTGAATGGAGGCCATGCCAAGAACCTACAGATGCCTCTCCTTCATCCCACCCCGTGCAGTTGTTCGGCAATACAGAGGTGTTCTGCATGTTGGTTTAACACAAGGATCATCCCTGGGCACTCTCACTTTTGCCCATCCACACCATGGAAAGTGAGGTGCCTTTGGCCTGCCCTCATATTGCAGAGAGGTGGTGATCAAATGGGTGACAGTATGCCGGCTCTGTCCTGCCTCCCTGCCTTCTCTCTGGCTTCCTAGGAGAGCCTGGGCTTTAATGTGACTGCTTTGGGTCAACCCTGTGGGGATTTCTGTCTGTCATGGACCCCCAAACTGACCCCAGCCCCTTGGCTATTGGGGTGTTGTCACCTTATTGTGATGGGAAGCGCAGGCTAATGGTTCAGAGAACATGTGAAGCTGTTCTGTGTCTTGGAAAGCGTTTCTCTTTGTGATTTCTTAGGCTTTGAGCATTGCTTTTTCTCCGCTATTTCATTTCACAGCACTTAATACCTCATTTCTCACTCTGCAGACTCAGCTCATTCAAATGGTGATATGGATGCTCCAACACCGGCTCCTCATCCAGCTCCACACCTACGTCTGTCTGATGGTGCCCCCAAATGAGGAGGAGTTCCGTGCCCAGGATGAAGACATGCCCTTCACTGCCAGAGTTGGAGGCCGAAGTTTAAGCACCCCCAATGCTCTTAGCTTTGGTTCTCCAAGTACGAGCCATCTTTACTCTGCTGTTCAGACTGCAGCCCACTTCTGGCCCTCCTCTTAGCGGTGCTGAGGGTGACAGGTCTTAGCAGTAAGATAACTGGTCTTTGCTGGGGTGCTTACTAGCGAATACCAGCCCTTCTTCAGCGCAGAGCTGGGATTTCTGGATGTCTTAAGTGCTTCAAGTAGTGCTTCGTAATTTGCTAAGATCTCATTTGGTCATGTCAAAAATGTTAGTATTTATTAGAGGCACTTCAGTGCGTTTCTGCCAGGGAACTTCCTCCTTCCTTGATGTACTAAAGAGTAACCGCAGTGGGCCTCAGCCTGCGCTGCTGTTGCTGCATGGATTCTGGTTAGCAGGAGAGGAATAGCACTGTGAGAATTATTAGCAGTATTTGTTTCTGTCCTAAGGAAACTCAGGGCTCTCAGTCTCACAAATGGCTGATTTCTCTTTCCCTGGGCTCCTCAATCTCCTCGGTGCCGTTCATCAGACTGATTCCAGGAAAGCACATTTTCAAGAGGGCAGATCCTGAGGTGTGCCTGCCCATGCTGCTATGAGCACTGTTCTCAGAATGCCAGACAGCACCGAGGTTGGACAGTGGGAGAGATTCTCTGTGCAACCTGCAGCTTTACGCAGCTGATGAATTAGGGCAGAACTCTTGGAACACGAGTCTGATAAATCTGTGATCTGCTTGTTTTGGCTCGCTCACAAGAGGATATTGCTTCTTGGCCTTGCTTTCTGCATGCTTCCATCTTCCGTGTTGTTAGGCTTTTTGTGTTACCACTTCGTGGTGTTCCAGCAGAGCTGGCTGGGAATTTTCTTTTCAGATACTTTATGGACTGTTTATAGTCTCCAGAAGTAGAGTTTTCCACATAAATTGATGGTGTTGTTGAAACGCTTTACTTTCCCATTGAGAAAACCCCTCCGTTGTCATATCATAAACTGCAGTTACACATAACGTTTCCAGACCCACTTTCTTTGTTCTACAAATCTGAGGGGACTGTTTGGAAGGACTGCATGGATATGGCCTGAAATGTTAATCTTGACTTCATTATGCTGAGCAACATCGAAATTCTGTGTCTCTTTTCTTCCGCTGATAGCTAGCAGTGATGACATGACTCTGACAAGTCCCAGCATGGATAATTCCAGCACTGAGTTGATACCTGGCGGGGACTCACCCCTGAATAAAAGGATGACAGAGAATCTCCTGGCAAGCTTGTTGGAACACGAGAGGGAAGCGATCCTCAATGTCCCCGCTGCCCAAAATCCAGAAGATCTTCGCATGTTTGCAAGGTAGGAAACAGGGAGTGCAGAGCCTGACCTTCCTTCCCTATCCTTGCTGCTTTATGGACAGGTAGGTGTGGGCTCTTAGCAGATATCATTAGCTTGGGGTTTTGGAAGACAAATGATTTTGATTTTGTTTCATGTACCTATTTCATATGCACACAGCACTTCTCAACTAAAACGAACACATGTGTCACAAGAACACTCGTTAACAGAGCTCTGGGTGGTGAAGGAGCATCAGGACGTGTGGTTGGACAACAAGGCCTTCACGTTTTGCCTTCCAGTTTTGCTGTGTTCACACATGGTAGACAGAACTGTCTAGCTTGAGAGCAGAATTCTAAGCATCCAAAGCAAAGCCCTGGTCATGCTGGTGTTGTCATTTAGTGTCTGTTAGTATTTCCAAGACAGCTGTTACTTATTTTAAGGTTTGTAAACTACGTACAAATAGCAGACAAAGGAAGAAAGCATCAGAGGTAACTCGGCCTCAGCTCAGTTCAGGTATTTGTGCAGAGCTCTGCGGTGCTGCTGGGTAGGCGACTCCTCCACCTTCTGTAAGTTATTTGGAGGATATTCTCTGCTCGAGTGGCAACACTTGGACCACTTGAGGACTTTGAAATGTTTGTTCTTCATTAGGGGAGAAGTGGTTACAAAACCTGTGACAAAGAGAAAGGAAAACAGAATCATAACTGGTGCTATTTTAAATGAACTCTGTGGGGACACCAGGCTGGTTTAATGGCAACGCAGATTGTTAATTATCCTGGAGAGAGGAAAGGATCTCATGATTGCTTCCCTGTCACCTCTTCATCTGGGTGAAACAGCAGCGTGAAACCTTTTGAATTGCAGATGCCAAAAATGACTTCAGTTTCTTCAGCAAATTGGCTCAATAAGCAGGCAGCTGCCATAATGATGTTTGCTTTGCAGATTGCCCATGCACCGGGTTCTTTAGCAGAGCCATCCTGGGCATCTGCAGCCTGATTTTGCATTCCGCTGTAGATTGAACTGATGACTGTACCTCACTCTTAAGTCAACAGTGAGGAAGAGAGAAGGTAGAATAAACAAAGCAGCCCTGCGGGTAGGATGCTAAGTGTAAAAATAGAAATGCTAATGCAAGATGCTCTGGGTTACTTGTGACTTTATGAGGCAGTGTAACTTGACGGGCCCGTGTGTGCTTTCTCTCATGTTGTGCTGTGAACCATCTGAGGTGAGTGGCTGGGTAAACCTGTGGCTCTTAATGAGAGTGTAAATAATTGCAGAGATGCTGCTGCAGTGAATGAGCTGATCCTCCTCATTACCCCAGCAAAGGTTACTGCATCAGCTCTGCTTTCTGCTTCATCTTCAGGAGCAGCACCTAATGAGAGCTGTGTTACAGCAAATAGCTGTGCTGGATCAGCTGCCTCCCGGAACAAATTCCTGCTATAAATGCATAGTTAGTGCACTAAATATACTGTAACTGACCTTCCAAGTATAGTTCTGTGTGCACAAAGGGATGGTCTATTTTCAGCATGGCAGTAAAGTTCAGCCTGATACATTTTTGCGTGCCTGTGCCTCTGAACTCCTGGTATTCATTAAACAGATGGCACAGAAGGGACTTGTGTCTGTCCATTGCTATGCACAGCAGTGTTTGCAAGCAGAAACCTTAAGGGGGAAATGAGGAATATGGGAGCTTGGCTCCAGCATTGGCTGCATTAACCCTCACAACACTGAAGCAGAATTCAAAGCCAAGTTGTTGCCATTGCTGCTGCTGGAGGAGGAAGGCACGTCCTTCCAGAACCAGCTTGAGAAAGCCACAGGTTCTTTTTGAACCAGATCTTCAGTTATGTGCACAAAGTGTTCCTCACTGCACGTCAACCAGTGCTTTTGTAGACAGGTTGAAGCCTCACTCATGGCTTCTCTCCCAAGGCACGGGCACAGAGCCACTCTGAGGGTTTTCTTTATTGCTCTTAGCTTGGGTACTTCAGGATATGAGAGTTTGCTGGGTAATGGTCCCTGTGCTGCTTTTCCAGGGCAACCGTGTGTGTGTGAGGCACACCTGAGCTAAGAGCAGATTTCATTCATTTCACTTGCCATGTAAATAAGGGACAGGACCCGAACGCCTCCTGGTTTGTGTCCATTTGGAGAGGAGCTCGAGGGTGACAGTATCAGTTGTTGCTGCATGCATTTGCTTTTAGCCCACGCCTTCCTTGCTCTCCTTCCTGCAGGCTGCTTCACTACTTCCGAGGCCGACACCATTTGGAGGAGATCATGTACAACGAGAACATGCGGCGCTCGCAGCTGCTGATGCTGTTCGACAAGTTCCGCAGCGTGTTGGTGGTGACCAGCCACGAGGACCCGGTCATCTCAGTTTTTCAGTCCCTCTTAAAATGACTGCTGGTGGAAACCTGCCGCGTACGTGATGTCCTACAGGATGCCTAAGAAGTAAGGGATGAACCCAGTTCCTTCTCAGCACACGGCGTACATCAGCCTGTCTGCTGCTGTGCCTCCATCTCACCCCTTCTCCATGTGTGACAGCTCAGTTCTGTGTGAGGGGCTGTGTGCCTGCTGCAGGGCAGCGCGCTCCTTTCCAGTCTGGATTCGTGCCATGCCACACTCACAGCACAGGAGCTGCTGTCCCACAGACCTTCCCTGGTGTAACTCTTTCACTGGGGCTCTTGGGACAGGTGAGAGCGGTCCGTGACTTTTACTGGAGTGTTACTGAGTGCGGGTGGATGCTTTGCACCAGAGATGCTTTCCCTGCTTTCCACCACCACTTGGCAGCAGGCACCGCTCGCGAGCAGCCTGACCCCACTGCTTGTCCTCTGCTTAAGGGCAGAGTGAAGTTGGCCTGGATTTAGGGGAGCAATCCTGGCTACTGAGGAATTAATTCTGTCTGATCGCTGTCATCTGGAAGCAGTGGGGGCATAAATAGGACTGCAAAGTATCACAAGTAAACAGTTTCGTGAATGAAAACGATTTGCTCGCCTTGTTACAGCTTTCCTCTCCCCAGAACCCTTATTACAGAGTGTCTGTGGGGGCATTGCTGTCGGCAGGCAGCCCATTTGTTGGCCGATTTGCAGGTCTGTTTTTAATTGTGGTGGGAGGAATTTGCTTGGCTCTGAGGACTGAACCTGGCTGGCTGTGCTGCAGGTGCAGCCTTGTTTCAGTTCCCCAAAGCTGCAGACTAATGGCAGTCATGCTCATCCCTCTGAGGCCTGTTTTGTTGCTGTGCCCCCCCCACTATGGCTGTAGGGAAGCAGAGTAGGGAGCTGGCCTGCATTAAAGCTGCCTGGATGAAAAACAAGGTACAGGGATGCAATTAGCTCCACCTCTTGATGTGGGCCAGCAGTCTTCATGCAGCTGTGCCAAGGCTACAAGAAGAGGCAGTAGCATGGACAGCTGCCACTCTTTTTGGCTGCATCATGAACTTAAGCCAGCTATGATGGTGCAGCAGGGCTGGGCTCACACTGCCTGGCCAAAGCAGCTGCTCTGGCAATTGCTGCTCTGTTCAGGAAGGAAAAACCAAGCGAGAGCCCAGGGTGTCCGTGCAGCTCTGTACCCGAGGAGGGTGGGGAGATCTTTGCTTCCATGGTGGTGGCTTCCAGGGCTGTGTGAAGACAGTCAGGTTTCTCATTCAGACTTTCCTTATTCCACACACACACAAGATGGAGCTTTTCCCCAGAGCTGCAGGACCGTGAGGGGATTCACCTGCCCACACGACTTGGGGCGAAAATGTGAGCATTGTGCAACTTACCTGCAGCCAGCAAGGAGCAGCACAGGGCCTGCAGTGCACTGGAATCCGATGGCAGCTACTTCAGCACAGTCCCTTCTGTGAGCCTTCCCTGCAGCTGCAAGCAGGGATGTTACAGAACAGAAGCAATGTCTGAGCTGAAATCAGCACAACGCCGCTGAAGGGCCACCCAGTCCCCAGCAGCTACATCTGAAGGTGAGTTAATGAGCCAAACGTGGCAAGGTCTGTTCAGAGGGGGGGGATCGAAGGGTTTGAAAACCTCCACTTGGAGAAGCACGCAGCTAACCTGTGGCAGGCAGGCTCCTAACACTGGTGGCCATTGTAACCTGGGATCCAAGTCACTGTTTGGCCCAGCTGCAGGGTTTGGTGCCACACATGCAAGGCGAACTGCCAGCATGGCTGCAATTCTATGGATTCTCCCCTGAATCCGACTTTTTCCCTCCCCCTGTACTTCATGGCAGGTTGCAGCTCTGCAGAAAGAGCTGTGAGGAAGAGATCTCAGCACTGGTTCTTTCTCTGTGTTCAGGCTCCCACACTTGTAAGCTTTGAACTGGTCTCAAAAGCAGCTGGAAAAATAAACAAAGCAAGAAAAGCCCCACTGGATTTTATAGAATGGTGTTGGTTGGACGGGGTCTCTAGAGGCCTTCTGTCCAAATTCTGCTCAGAGAAAATGTGTTACATCAGGTCACTCAGGAGCTCGTCTGGTGGAGGTCTGATTGCTCCCAGTTCCAGCATTTGACCACCCTCATGGTGAAACTGTTTTCCATACAGCTAATGAGAATTTCCTGTTTTCTAGCTTGTGCCCATTACATCTCATCCTGTCCTTGTGTACCTCTGACAAACTCTGGCTCTGCCTTCTCTGCACCCTCCCACCAGGCAGCTGTAGTCAGCAGCAGGATTCTTCTTTCTCCTCCTCATCTCCAGACTGATCAAACCCAGCTCTCATGCTTTCTGTCAGCCCTACTGCCACCCACTCTTGTGGCTTTCCACTGAAGAAGCCAAGTGTGCTGGCCTCACCCGGGGCCAACAGAAAGAAGAGCAGCACAGCAGGTCAAAGCAGTGAGCTTTCACTAGTCATCCGCCTTACCAGAGCCTGGGTCCATTCACAAGGGAGAAAGTAGCTTTTAGTGCTCAAATCCAGCTCATTTCTGGCTGGGAGATTCATGCCGGTCTGTCCCATGAATAACATTCCACCTTGCTGTGATAAAGTATGTTTATTGTTAAAAACCTCCAAGCTGCTCTTCCTGCTGCCCCAACGTGGCTTGAGGCTCTCCTAGAGAGCACAGCTCAAGTCCTGGTTGGTGGCACACCTGCAGGATTCATCAGCTGCAAGAGATGGGTTCCATTGCTGCCATCTCTCGCTCCATTTTCTTGTCTACAACACTCACAAATTTGTTTCCCCTTAAATAAAACCTGAGAGGTTTCTGTGACCATTCTCCTCTGTTCCCAATACCAATCCTGGCTGTGGCTACCACGTCCTGCTCCCCAGGCAGCTCCTGTCCAGGTACCATCCAGATGGCTGCATCTTGAGTCAGGTCCCTTTGGTCAAAAGCCTTATCGATCCCAAATGCTTGGCAGAGCTTGGAAGGCCCATTACACAGCTGCCAGTCCTTCAGTGGCTTTGCAGGTCCTTTCCTCGATGTGCTGCGCAGCTCCCTCATCACATCTAAACCCTGGAGAGGCTCCAGAGATCGGAGTAAGACTGCAGCCCCGTCCCCTGTGCAGAAGAAGAGCCAGGCGTTAGTACAGGTTGGTTTGGAAGGAACATCTCAGCAGAAGCGCTTCAGTTCCATTCAGCCCCTGACAGAGCAGGGAGCTGCCTGCAGTGTTCAGCCACAGGGCCTGTGCTTCCCTCAGGCTGCTGACCTGAGGTCAGTGCGCTCCTTTCCCTGTGCTGAATGTCCAGCATCCCACAGCTCTGTGTCCTTGGTTCATCTGCCCTCACCCAGCCCTACTTCCAGATGTTCCTAGGCCAAGCTGCAGCTCCAAGGCTTGCCAGAGGGCAGGAGGCTTTTTTTTAATGTCACTGCAGTGTTCAGGAATAAACACACATATGGTTCAGTTTTGGCATAACTATCCAAAGCTGCTCCCAAACCCAGTGGATTTATAATAAACTCTGATGATAAGGTCTCCAGTCAGCAAAGGAGAGGAGAAAAAAGTCCAGATGCTGCCAAAGGAACGAGGCAGAGCTGGGCTGGAGGAAGGCTGCTGGTGTGTAGCTGCAGGCTGGGGAGCAGATGGGCTGGAGGAAGGAGCCCTGGGTGGAAGCAGTTCTGATCCAAGTGCCAGGCTGAGGTGTAGGTGTGACAAACACGGCCTTGGGTGATACAGAGGAGCGAGGTCAGCGTCCTCGTGCCAGGGAAGCTCTTGTGAGGTGGGTGCTGGGGTAACACAGCCCTGGGAGCATCACTTCAGCAGATACAGCCCCATCCATAACACAAAGCAAAGCAAACTTATTTTCTACTCCAGTGTGATTCATCATCCTGCCAGGAAGGAGCCTTAGGAACCTCTGGCTCCCCACAGCCACGGGGACCGGCTGTTCCCACTCATTTTAGTGAGGTTGAAGCAAAGATGCAGCTCTGAGCAGAGAAAATCCCCTGCAAGGAGGATTTCCAGCCTGAGCGGGACAGAAATACTTCTCCAGTATTTTCCATCAGAGAGCAGGGAAGGTCGTCTTCTGACCCTGAGTGGGTGAAGTGAGGGCCTGGCAATGCAGCCTGTGTGCTGCCCCACACAGTGCCTGTTGTGTGGGGCCGCCCACTACATTCCTCCCCTCCGCCTCAGCACGAAGATGCTGCTCTGCAAGGACTTCCTTTCTCCCTCCAGCCTCCAACATCTGGAGCCACGCTCAAGCCTGGCAAAGGCTCTTGAAGCCCAGCAGGTCCCCAGGGAGCGCAATGTCCCAAAACAGAATCCCTCTCCTGTTTTGTACAAGTGCCACAACAAGCTGCTCCCAGCTCACAAACTGACAGCTGTTGCCAAGTGTGCCCCTTGCCTTGCACTGCACAGAGCCCCCCTGCCCTCCATGAAACACTTCCAACAGCTGTCCGCAATCTGTTTGCAGGCACTCCCTTTGCTAAGGAAGGGGATGAAGCTAATCTGGCAGCCAAAAGCTGCTACAGTGATTTAGAGCTCAATGGTCATTTTAGATTTTTAAGAACATCCCCCACGTCCCAGTTCTGCTTTTCATCCATGCACACAGAAATATCCTTCACGTTGGGATGCTCTCGCTCACCAGCACCAACTGTGAGACTCTGAGGAACGCCTAATTACACTCGAGCCCTCATCCATCACAAATGCAAGTGGAAACTGCAGGCACTTGAATTCAAGTGTGTCCTTGTGAGCTGATGTGAATAAAGGCACATGCTGAGAGCAGCTGCAGCACTCCCAGACCCCCACGCAGCAGTAGCAGGGCACCTGGCATTTGTCTCTGGCTGCTCTGTGAGCATTTCCACTAGAAAGCTTTCCAACTCTTTCTTAGCACAGATGAGACTGAGAGCAAGACCGCCAGGGGAAGACAGGAGCTTAGGGATGCCACAATGAGCTACTGCCTTCTCTGCCCACTCCTCCATAGGTGGTGGATGCTTGGGACCTCCTGAGTGTGCTTGTACATCAGTTCTATTTTAACTACTAAACAGTAGCTGCATCCTTCTGGCTCACCTTCTGCCTGCCAGAGTGCTGCAGCCTTCTCTGTGCAGCCTTCTCTGTGCAGCCTGCCCAGCTCACTCCCAGGACGACCTGCCTTCAGCAGCTGCCTGACACAGACACTGCTGCTGCTGTTGGCAGGAGTGCCTGTCTTATGCCCCAGCCCAGAAACACCTCACGTTGCCCTCCCACGCCTAACAGAGCCGCTCCATGTAAGGAGTAGATCTAGAGCTAAAAGCTGGGATCTAACAACAAGAGGCCGGTTCTGTCCCAGGGCAGCCAGGAATCACAGAACGATAAGGAAGTCCCACACCCGCGCTGTGCTGCTCACTTCTCCTTCCTGGATTGACTCCAGTTCTCACTCTTGGAAACAGCTTTTGGCTGCTGGGGAGAAGAAAATTTTCTCCTCTCTCCACCCATCTGACTCACAGCTCCCAAACGCCGCCTTCAAAGTCCCGGTCTGGGATCCCCGCTGTGTGACCCCACGCCTGGGTACAGAATCACCGGGATCCCCATTTTACAAGAGATTACTTCAGGTCTGGCAGCAAAACGCTCACACTGGCAAACACCCGAGAAACAAACCACAGCAAAGTCAAGGAGAAGCTCGACCAGCACTTAGTGAGGGAAGCCCAGTGTGCCTCTCAGCTCTTGGGAAGCCTCTCTGTACTAAGATGATTCAGCTGCCAGCACCAAGATGCGCTGTGGGACTCGTGCACTGAGAGACATTGGGTATATTTTGCTGTCATTGAGGATTTCTCCACAAAGCAATGTAGAGATACAGCACATGGCTCCCAGCAGCAACAGGAAGGCTTGCTCATGTAAAATCCCCTGCGACTCAGCTTTACCTCAGTGATGTACACAAAGGTTCTCCCTTCCTCCCTTTATTATTTCCCAGTATTTCAAACACTAAGAGCCCCACTCTGAACAAAGAACCATTCTGCTTTCGTTATCTGAACAGCTTTGGCAGAGACACAGTAATGCAGTTCACACGTGTTCATCCATCAGACTCCAGACTTCCACTTCGGAAGGCAGGCTCTTCCCCCACACTATTACCTGGCACTATTTTTCTGCTTGGCTACTGTCCAAAGGCCAAAACCAGGGGGTTAATGGTCACTGTCACAGCTCCTCCTGCTGCGGAACACACAACGTGCTGTATCTTGGAAATGGTGGAAAAGAATCTTCTGAGATTTTTCTAACAAAATCAGCGTTTAAGAAACATACTGCAATTTCAAGGTATCTAATTAACCAAAGCAGCTAAAAAGCGTCTGTAGCAACTCAGATAATAATGCTCAGACATCTTAGACCTTTTTGTTTTCCTTGGCATTTAGTTTCTGGGGATAAAGGCAGGAGACTGAAGACATTCTTGTCATGACAGTGGACACCAAGGTTTAGACTCTCTCTAGACTGCAGGTTTCTTTCTACACCACCAGCCCGAAGGAACAAAGTGCACATCACATGGATAAGGCAGCAGCTCAGGCCATCCAAATTGAAGGCACTAACCTGTAAAGATTCCCTTCCACTCCTTGTTCTTTATTTCTGCATCTGAACTCACAGTTGGAACCAAAATCCCACCTGGCCGTGTAGCCAGAGATGGGCCCTGCTACAGTGTTTGAAGCTAACGCATAGACACCGAACGTCCTTTGGCCTCAACTCACCTTGGCTGGAAACGTTCACGCAGAAATAAATCCCATAGATCTGATACACGTACAGAGTTCCTGGTTTCATGAACATGGCTGCGTTCCGTTGAGTTTGCTTCCCACCTTTTGAGTGGGAAGCTTCATCTTCCCCACCCAGATAAGCTTCTGTTTCAACAATCCTCCCCCAGAGTTCCCTGCCGTCGGGAAGTTTGCGAACTAGAATCTGAAACAGAGGTCAGAGGGCATCAGTTAGCAACAGCCCCCTGGGCAAAACAACCAGAGCACAAGGCTTCCAGAAGCACAGCCATCAGCAAAAAGGGCCTTTATGGCACTGCCCACTCTTCTCTCACTCTGTGAACGCAGTCTGTAAGCTAGCATGAGCTATTCCAATCTCTACCGTCTGGACCACATCCCAGTGCAAGAAGTTTCTACCTATCATTCACCCAGCAAAACACCTGGGGTGCACAGCTGTGGCAGTATCATACAGCATAACTTCATGACCATATGTGCCACAAAGCAGCGATCTCCACAGCCCACAGAACTGCTTCTGTGGTTCTTTTCTGCATTCTCACCCCAAACCACCAGGACAGCAAGTGGTTTAAGGCAAAAAGCACCACTGATATAAAGCACCACGAATGTACATTCATTCAATCAGAAGAAATATGACAGCAGCGTTAATTAAATAACTACTGTGATTGGACAGACTCTCCCCCCCTAGAGGTGTTTCAAAAAAGGCCTGGCACATAACTGTAGAGATAACCATAACTGAAGGATCAGTGCTGCTTCTGTGTTTTCTGCACTGCAGAGAGGACCAGTGCAGGAGAGCTGGTAATTGGCCTGAGGTGGAAACAGCAGGTCTTTGTTATTGCAGTGTGCTCCTCCTTGCTGCCAGCTCCTTAAATAAAACCAAGGAGATGGGGAAAAGAAAAATAAACAGCCACAGAAAAGCTCTTGTGCCTGTGAATACTCCAAAAGCAAACCCATGTGGCCAAACTGCTCTTTCAGAAAGAAAGGCAGCAGTAGGATGGGACACTGACTGTATCTTATAGACACCAAAAAGTGATGTGCAGAGTGAGTAATGGGGGACTTCCCAAGAGAAGCCCAAGCTCTCAAAACGGATCTGAACTCTTCACTAAAGACTCAGCACTGAAAAATAACTTTGTATCATGGCTATGAAGCATAAAACTCAGTGTCCTTCCATAAGCATTAAGGTCCAAAAATAATCTGTTACAGTATATCTTATCAGCATAAAGGGGAAACTACATAAAGCAAGGAAGCTTGTTAAGAACTTAAAAGAGACAGCCAGAATTCAAAGCAGGAAAGGCAAACTTCTAGCAGGATGTCTATAAAGAGAAAATACATTTGATGCATAAGAGAGAGGTTGAGAAAGACCTAAAATAAATCCAGCATCACTATCTACGGGTAATCCCAAGTTACGTAGAACTGCAAAAATAGAAGGTAGATCAAACTTTTAGAGCATACAAGGCAGCATAAAAGAAAGTACCAAGCAGGCTGCTGAACTGCCAGATGAGAACAAAATATGTCCGTACACCGTGACAGTAGGTATCAGTCAAGAGAGGCCATGCTATCAGTATCTCGAGATAATCAAATGGAGGTAGAGGAGGAAATGCTTCTGGCTGCATAGCATTAATTTCCAGTGGGAAAAGCAGGAGCCAAAAACAAACAACAGGTACCTGAAAGGAAAATAATTGGCCTTAAACAACCTTCAAACCACAAACAGCGACGTGTATTTCAGTAAACCAGAAAAAAAGGAGAAACTCCACAAAAAATAAACCAATTCTCAAGTGCGACAGTAAATGAAACCTAAAACATTACCTTTGTGACTACATCCAAAATAGATTTAATAACTAGTCTTCAATTTAACCAGAATTTTACAAGAAAAATAATGAGAGCAGCATTCTTAAAATAGGAAAGCCCTGGAGGCAAACTGCAAAAAAAAAACCATCATCATCCCTTTACACTGAATTATGACTGTGGCGGAGCATGTACTAGCTAATGCTGCTGTTAAGTCTTACCTGTCCCAGGAAGGATTTGGCCAGGCTGATACAGGGTTGGTTGAAGAAATCTGCTCCGAGCTGGGAAGGCTGTTTTTTCTCTGTTGCAAAATATTTGCTGCTCTTTGGAGAAGAGTTCCCATCAGGAGTGCTGGTGGGGTTCTTCAAGGCATCAGAAGGAGGGCTGCTGGAGTTGCTTTGGAGGGCGCTTAACTGAGCCAACAGCTTTCTTTTTCTTGGCATAGTTCTAGGAAACGGATGCAAACATATATGGAAATATAAAGATTATTTTGAAACAATTCATTTTCACAAGCTCTTATTTTTACACATCCCTCTACAAAGGCTCTGGAAGGTATTATTGATGAGACAGACCACAGGAGCAACGGACACATCCAGCTGGACTGACGTCAGGTTAGGCAAATACTGGGCTCTACTGACATGCAAACAGAATGCTGCAGTTTGAGCTTTCATCTTTTAAAGGCTTAAGATAACAATAAACTCCGGTCCACGTAGCAGTAAAAATATGTTTGCTAACTGTTAGGTTAGGAAATTTGGAAGCAAAGGTAAAACTGTACCACCTCCTTTCTACTGAGAACTCAAACCATCCATTCAGCAGACAAAAGAGAATATGAAAACACTTCTAAAGTTGTGCTGGTTCAAAAAGTTCACAGAAGTGACATATCAATCATTTTAAATAGTGATGTAATGGGTAAGAATCCAAATCTCCATGGGACAGAGAACACCGGAGCTGGGAGATGCCTGATTTACAGTGTCAAGCTGCAGAAATGCCTGTACTAAGATCAAAGTAAGGCTTCAGCTCACCTACCAAGGAGATGAAGAACTTTGTGTTCCAAACTACAGTGTGTATTTGTGACAGCAGAAATGTTCTCAGAGGTTTGTCACCAACATGTTGGCTCCAAGAAGCTCGTGTGTCTTTTTCTGTGCTGCAGTCCTTACGCTTGTCAAACAGGCACAAAGTTATTCTATACAGCTCTTTGCAATCTCTGCTGGCTAATGGCATGATGTGGGAGCTGGGAGTGATGGATTAAGCACTGAGAATGCAACTCGATTTGGCTGCAGCTATTTTAGTGCAACATCTGCATTCTGTATTGCAATAACTCCGTGGTGTTAAGAGACGACACAGAACTGCCAACTCCATGTCAGGTTCTGCACTACAGCTTTCACTTTGTGGTAACTCTTACAAACGTCACGAGAAGCCACTTACCTCCCTCACCCAGCGCTGTTGGGTGGAAACAAACAGCACTGATAACCACGCAGACAGCTGCGTGAGCCCTCACAGCCCGGCGCGTTTGCCATTCCTGATGGCAAATCCTGCACAAAGAAGCGGCCAGGGCGGCGGCAGGAACAGCAGCACACCGCGTTCACACCGCAGGACGCGCATACGCTCCAACGCCCAGCCCACCGACACCCGTCCAGGCCCACCCAGGTTACAAGGACGAGGCTTCCCCGGGATGACCCGCACCCCGCCGGGCCAGGCCTCACTGCGGCCTGCAGGCGGCCCAGCCGCGCCGCACACGCACCTACCGGGCCGCGCCGCCGCCGCTGGGCCGGGCCGGGCGGGGCGGCCTGCATCGGGGCGGGCTGCCGAGGGGCGCCGCCTCCCGCCGCCCGAGTAGGCCGCAGCCTTCTGCGGCCTGCACATGAAGGCGGATGTGTAGCGGCTTTCATTCGGTTGTGAAGCGTTCTGTGGGATTTTGGCTCTGCTTAAACATCCCCTCTCCAACACGCTGTTCTTTCATATTCATAACGCTCAGATAAATCAAGGAGTGAATATACATTGCGATGAAGACGAATGGCCATGAGCTGACTTTACAGAGCGCTGCATTAATGGTTCCCTCAGCTTCCTGAATGAGTGCGTGGCCTGCAGAAGATTCCCAGGAGAGATAATGTAGTTATTCCCCAGTGTAGGAAGGAGGGGGTTGCTGGGTTGATTTTTACTTGGTTCACTTACAGCTGTTACTACATCCAAAGCTCTCCGTGGAACTCGCTGTGTTTGCTTTATTTTCTTCAGGCTTGTCCTGTCAGCGGTCCAAGAAAGGGAAGAAAATAGGCACACCAAGTTACGAATGTTTTAATTGGAGATCTCGACAAGCACTTTGTTCTGCTCAAATGGACGCAGATAAGCTCACAATAGTTAGGATTCCTTGGAGAAATGCTATTTTCTGGCTGCACTTTGCTTCAGTCTGAAAGCAGTTTCTTGTGTTATTAGCAAAGAAATCAGGAGATCTAAAAAAAACCCAACAAACACGTGTAAGCGGCGTTAAAGGAGTGAATTTTCCAGAAGGGCTTTGTTAGCATTTTGGACCCCCTCACTCACATGGTTAACATCCCAGCTTTAATGTGGTGTTAATCTAAGAAGGAAAGCCAAGAATGTGTACGGAAAGAGAGACAGCCAGTCATCAGATCAGCCTTTCAGCAAATCCTAGAAATTCAAGGCGAAACGAGGCAAGAATGAAAGATGTGGAAAGGACTTCCTGGGGTCAGACCAGTTCAGCTCTGCAGACTTTGTCCTATGGGAGTCTGTGGGACAGGCGCTGTCAGGAATGCTGGCTTCTTTGATGGCAGATCTGTTTCATGCCCAGAGGAAGTATTTCAGGCTTTTAGCACCTTAGGAATGTGAATTACTCAAAGCTACAGCGTATGCCATGCTCTTCATTTGTCCAATAACTTCACTATTACAGAATCAACACCTAAAATAGCCTCCTGTAAAAGCTGATTAGTCTGGGAAGATTAACGGGAAGATTGAAGTTTCCCCCTCTGTTGGGCAAAAGCATTTTTTATGTCTTCCTTGAAAGGAATGACTTGGAGTCCGTTGATAGAAAATCTGGCTCTCTGTGGCTGCTGACTGGTCACTTGCCATGGCCACACGACTCTCACCAGGATTTGCAAGACAGCTGCCATATTTCATAGGCCACCTATTGAAGAATTCCTGTGGAGGAAGAGGTTCCAAACAGCATAGGCATTATATGACATCCACTCCTGGCCTCCTGTGACATCCTGTCTTGGCTGCTGCTGCCTGCTTCGCTTCAATTCCCAGTGTGTCTTGTTCGGAGCTATTCCCAGCCAGTGTCTGTCAGAGGTATGTACACATGGTCCTCAAATTAGTACCAGAGCTATCCAGCTACTGGATGGGAGAAAGGCTTATAGCCACTTTGGTATCTCCCACACCCAAGCTAAGCCATGGATCAAATATCTAGTTCTGTGAACCAGGCCCATTCAACTTGTTATGTAAGCAGATGTGTATGTTTTATTCTAAATTTGGTGACATCCATGATAGATGCCATTCCACCCACTTCATAGTCGGAGTGCAATGAATCCTATCAAGTGCATTGCGTGTAATGGGAAAACAGAATATTAACAGACCTCCTGGGAACCTCAGCTCTGGGCCAGAGAGGGCAGGCAAGTCTTATTTAGTAACATATTAATGGATTCTATTGGGTCTCTGTTTTTGTTTTGGATACAGGACATTTTGGTTCTCTGACATGACAGAAATGTTTTGCTTTATGGGATCACTCAATGCAGAGAAACAAATTGAACAAAAATAAGCAGGCCAGTCTGCTGGGTTTTGGTGGTGTCGTAAGGACAGATGTGCCTGGGATCTTTCCCAGCTGCATGGAGCAGGACTTGTAGGAAGCTGGAGACAGAGACCAAAGGGTCAACTGAACTGGTTGGTTGTTGGGAGGCGTGGGATGGAGCTGCCGCAAGCAAGCAGCCTTTTCTGAAAGCTGCATTTTCTTTTCCAAAGGTGTTAAAGGTTTATTCAGTGTTGCCTGAATCAAGAGAAGTCGTACTGCAAGCACGACTTATAAATCAGTTGGGACAGAATAAGTATATAGTGGGAATGAACTGGGTACATATGTATACATGTATGTATGTATGTATGTATGTAAAGTCAGAGCTTTGCAAGCCTAAGAGCTACCAGCCACCTCCAGCACTGCCCATCTGCTGAGAGTGCAGGGAAAATGCCACTTCCAAAGCTCTTTGCCTCCAGGCACTTATTCTTGCTTCTGTCCTACAGTGCAGCTTCCTCCACTGTGCCAGTACAGTAACTTGCAGACTTGTTCTTAAACCAGCTCCTTGAACTGGTTCTTCTGAGGGGAGAAAGTGCGAGAGTGGTGTAGTGGTGCGGAGCTGCCTGCCTGTGTGAAAGCACTCAGGCATGTCTGTAATCCCTGGACCAGATCACCTTTGGAATGCATAGGCTAGAGCAGTAAGAGGAGCAGCAGGCACAAATGAGACGCATCAGCAGAGCTGAGGTCAGGGTAACAAACTGAATAACACTTTTTCTGCAACCTGTGCAATGTCAGTATGCAATGGTGTGGGCCAGTTTAGATAAGCTTTAGTACTGTCTCGTAAGAGATGAGAAATGTATAAATTAAGATGTAGCTGAGCTGCTTCTGAACATTTGTTTTTGGAGGAGTAATCCTTTACCCCTTTAAATACTGAAAAGGTGGAGGGAATCATTTCGTTACACACATTGGTATCCACCAAAGGGAACTTTGCAAAGGTGATGTTTGTGTTGTGTGAGTGTGCTGGAATGAAGGCTGCTCACCTACTGACTGACTCTCCTGGGGAAATAACAAAGAAAACCAGGTGCTCACCTCTTGAATGGGACTCAGCCTCTCACTGTCCTGGGGTCAGTGAACAAAGACTGAAATGGAAAGAGCAGGATCAAAAAGAAAGAGTTCGCACGTAAGTTGAGCGGCCTATTTACATAGGGCATTATGGATACAGAAAGTTGCAGGGGCTCAAGAACTGTTTGAGTAAATGGTTGGTAGGAAGGTCTGTTTGTGGATATTAAACACAGACTCACCATCTCCAACCCAGGAAGTCTCTGAGCCACAACCTGCTGAGTCTGTGAGGTATTTAGGAGAAATATGACGGTCTGACCTGGTTTTGTACCGTCTGTAAGCTTTTGTACTTTGCACCGTTGGAGGCAGATGATATCTTCTGCTTCATGGAGTTGTTATCTGACTCATCTGCTTGTAGAGGCATTCTGTAGGAGTCACAATGGTTTTGCTTATCTTGCTTTGTTGATCCCACCTAATAAGTCAAAAATCATCCAGGCAATGGTCTGAAGGTGAAAGAAAATATTCAAGAGCAAAAACACCCCAAATCATCTTCAGTGAAACGGAGCTGTTCAGTCAGACCCTGCAGTTTGCTATCACAGACATCCAAATTTAGGAGACGTGGGTGTGGGCATATTTAGTCATTGACCACAGGCATGACATAGCGCTGGTTGCTAAAACTGACCTGAAGTTGTTTGCCTTGCAGGATATAGGAAAGAGGGCTTGGATTGAATATCGTTGACTAAGGTCAGAAGAGTTAAGCTTGAAATAGCAGAACTTGAGAACATTTGGGATGTAAACAGGTGACCGGAGGGACGATGTTGCAGGCTTTTTGCAAGGGATAATCATTGACCAGAGCTGTTTGTATGTGGGCCTTGATCTGAGAAAGGGTGCAGTGCTAGCAGCAAAAAGATGAGCTCTGACTTAAGTGTAAGTTAAAGTTAAGTTAAATGTTTGGTAACTCCAGCTGCGTGTCCCAGTAGATACAAAAAAGAAAAGGTTCTAAATGCTGCATAAGAGAGGCTCATCTCAGGGCTTATAAGCCAAACAAGAACCAGAGAGCCTCCTCTCATAGGTTTTGCCTTTCAAAGGTAGTAATTGTGACTATTCATCTCCCTTTAAATCTTTCCCAGGGTAAGAAATCCTAATGCACTCACATTACCTTAATACAGGTGTCCTTCCCTTTTGAAATCTGCAGACTGAGTTCCCATAGATTTCATGAAACCCAGTTTCTAGGTAGTGGGTACAGATCTAGAATGACATTTCCCTCCCTGTCACATTAGAAAAAGAAAAGCAAAGTGCTCAGCAATTCCCTGCACTGCTCCAAGTGCTCCAGTCATTCAGCGTGGTGGTACTGCCCACCCTCCTGTCCCATGCTGCCTATGGGGGCAGGTAGCATACGGGGTGGTGGAGGTGGGGGAGCAGGGGAGCTGAGAGCACGATGAGATCCTCAGGAGGAACTTGTGGAAAAAAAAGGGAAATCAGACATGGAGGCCTATTAAATTGTGCTTTATTTCACTGCTCAGGGAGCAACTGAAATGGGAAAGATGTCCAGCTTCTCTCTGAGGTCTCTTTTTGTTGTTGTTTGTTTGTTTTTTCTTTCTTAAAAAGGCTCTTGAACTGTCAAATCTGAAAGAAACTCCTTAGGTTTGATGTGATTATTGCCTGCAGTGGTGTGCAGGCTCTGGGGGGAGAACTCAAGGAACTGGAAAGCAGTGGGGTGCACCCTCTGCATATCAATTTTTCAGTTGGCATTGGACTTAGCGTTCCAGTTCCAAGTGCTGCCACTGCAAACAAATGCCTGTTTTTTTGGAAGAGATGGGAACTCGGATATTCCCAGGAAAAAAAAAAAGAGCAGACCCAGGGCATCACTGCATTATAGGTGAAGTTTGCTTTTGAATGTAAATCACTGCAGCTTTCTGCAGCATTCTCTCAGTTTTAACATCTGCTTCAGTCAGGACCGGTCTGTGCTGCAGCTTTGCTGTGGCTTTTACTAAAGGGATGTAAAAAGAAAAAATAAAAGAAAAAAAAGAAAAATCAGACATTGACCAAAAAAAAAAAAAAGAAAATGACTACTCTGACCAATCAAATCCTGCTGGGAAAATCCCAATGTAGTTTAATTATTAATGAAAAAAAGTCCTGTTGCTAAGGGATCCTACCCTGTTTGAGTGGTAATTCATCTATACTGACAAGGAGGAACTTCTGGCAGTATGAGAGAAGAACTCTCTGTAAGGGTTTCTAGTGGGCTTTGAAAGAAGAATGAAGGAGTTGGCTTTGCCCCTGGAACCTGGCACAGATGATGGAGGGGCTCCCACTCTTCAGGACTTCCAGCTTTCAGGTGGCCTTGTGTGGGTAACCAGGATTAAATAACTAATGCCAAATCCTCACGTCATTCTGTACAGTCTGGGGCGGTTATACCAAAATCAGCAATCCTCTGAGGCACACCTACCCTAACTAAAGGCCTTGATGCTCATTGAACAGCAGGGTTAACTAGCACACTGCATCTGATTCTTCCCCATCTGCTCACCCTTACGTTGTCATGGGTGGCCAAAGAACGACACGCAAGAACTGCACTTGGGATCATAGTGTGCCCTTGTAGTGGAACACATGTACTCCCTTCAGGCTTAGTCCTGGAGCTGGTTGAGATATGAATCACACCTGGATGCAGTGATCTGAAACATTGAACATTTCCCCCTTCTTCAAGCAGCCATAACGGAGATTTTCTGTACGTACAACATGTACATCGATGGTGCTTTAGTTGGAATATGGATTGCTTTTGGCCGCGTGTTAAACTATGTTGTCACATGGTGAGAAACAGAGTTTTTACTGGAAAGTTAGGAACACAGAGCCAACATAAATATGCACTGACAAAATAGGAATGACTTCAAAATAGCTAAGCTCCCAATTTATTCGTTCCTACTTCCTGTAAATTTATCACGTTTACTTAGCTCGGGGCTTTTTCCTACTTACCTGTTTTCTCTCTGCATGTGCAGCAGGAGCTGTGCATTGCTCTGTGTTATGGGCTGTGCTAGTTAAACCTTCATATAAAACTTGCCACTGTGACTCTACTGGAACTGTGGGTTAGTCACCTGTAGTCTTAACAAATGTGCCATGATATGGGGTAACCAAAGATACTTCAGAGTTCAGTCAGAATCCCATAATTCCTCCTCGTGTCAATGAAATGACTGGGGTTGGGCTTTGGGCTTTTCTTGGTCTGAACTGATGTAGAATTTCTCTTTGTGTCTACGGTGAGAAAATAGTTTGGAAGGATGCCTTAATGCAGCTGACTTGTTGCATTCACAGGGGAGGCAGAATAGCTCAGTGTATTTGCTGCAGTCACCAACATCCAGATAGCCAAGGTGTTATTTACACGTGCTGTTTACACATCTTTCATAGGCATCACTAAATTCACTCACAGGTCGGTTCCTGTTGGAATCAAATTCATTTTCAGCTGGAAGGGTTAGAATTTACATGTTGTAGGATCTATTTTTGGAGTCAGTGCTGTTTCTCTGGAGCAGTTTCTGCGGGTACCAGCAGAGTGGGGCCAACAGATGTAGGATTGCAGCCACAGACCTGGGCTATGGAGATATTCCACAGCAAGAGAGAAATTGATGCTGACATAATGGGCTACAGTAGCCAAAAACCTGCGGGATTAAAGAAAGCCCAGGAAGCACGACCCTGCTCACACTGCATCGCCCAGGAGAACGAGCATTGGGCTCACCAATGTGTTATAGTTACAGGTCCACAGCTCTCTGCTGAGCTGAGGTTGCTCAACACCAAGGCACAGAGGGACTCAGGGAGGACTTGGTGCTGCTCCTTCTGGGTCCCAGAGCAAGCTGAGACAGAGCCCAGGATTCCCATGCAACTCTGGGCACTAAGCCACTGGCCTCCTTCCCATTAGCCATAATCACTGGTTTGCTGGATAATTTATGAGACTTACTGCAGTGATACTCATAAATATAGAAGCTGCTGTAAATATAGTTTGTTTCTACAATTTGACAGTGTGTATTCAAGTGACTTCGGACACCCATCACTCACAGTGGTTAATGACAGTGCTTCTGCTGAGCAGAGCAAGAGACTTGTGAGCTTCCATCAATTGTTGCAGATTATTTCCTGACCCTCCTGGTATTCAGCTTGTGCCAAGAAGCGTGGCAGTTAGTGCCTCTGGTTTAGTGTTATTGCTAGAAATGTTATTGTTAGCCATTAAATTCACTAACCCTATTTTCAGGGTTATTACGGTATTTCACTTGGCTGCTCTAGGATGATTTTAGAGTTGTGTTTCGAACATATGATATAGGCTAAAAATAGCAAGTGTCTAATTAGAATAATCCCTGGAGAAACTCAGATTTCTCACCTTCCCAATGAGTTGTTCTCCTCTCAACATGGCAGACTTGTTTTAGCTCAGTGATGAGCCCATCTCCCCACAGTGGGTCAAACTAGACATCAGGAGCAAGTTCCCGAGAAGAATCCAGAGTGCATTTCACATCTGAGGACAAGCAGCTTCACCAGGCATCCAGACCCAAGTAACCCTACCAACAGCTTTACATTTGTATTTAGCTTTTTGTGTTCTGAGTTCCTGTGTGGGTGTGTGAGAAGAATCCCCCGTCTCATCAGTCACTGGAATTTCTGGGAATTGGGCAGACTCCAGCTATAGCTCTCTGGTTTGGGTTTTAGGCTGGTGATGGTGCCAGAAATAGTATTCTGCAAGCAGCAGCATGCAGCAGTGCGCTGGGCAGCAAGATTCCACAGCACTATCATTGCCCCCTGAAGCATTCCTGGGGGCTGCAGCAGGGCACCAGGGGTGACAACAGGCAGTGGCCCATGGAAGTCGATAGGCAAACACAAATGTGAGCCAGATGCAACCAAGTCAGTGCAGGTTTGTCCTGGGACTGATGGGCCTTCTCCTCCACATAGTCCTCGTGGCACTGGGAGAGATCCTCAGCTGACCAGAAGCTCTCGTCCTCCAGGTGAACCCCTGTTGCTCAGAGCCACACTGGGGATAGTGATCTGTGTAGGACGTATATTGCCTCCCACCCCCAAACAGATGGAAATATTTCTGTTTTCCAAAATTAGTTTCCAAATGTGATGGAATTTCCTTTCAGTAGGAATTACTGACAGTCTGCTCCTCATTGTGAAACTGAATGGCAGCTTTTCCTAAACTCCCTTCTCTGGAATTCTTTACCCAAAGCAAACAGCAAATTTCAGACACATGTGTTTATAGGACAGCTCTCAGTATTACCCTGCTGGGAGACTGAGGCAAAGGTTGTGAGGGACTCTCCCAGGGTTCTCCCTTTGCTACGTGGCTGCTTGGATTTTCTTAAGAATGGTGCTTTAGCTGTTAAAGCTAAAGAAAATCATGGGGATGGTTTGGACAGTGCTTCTCACCTCCTCCAGCTGGACTGGACTGCTTGGGTACCCTGGTGCATTGCACTCTGGTTCGACACACGGACACATGCGGCCCTGCACACATCCCTCCTGCTTAGCACAACACCCTCTGTTTGCAAAGGACTGTAAATCCAAGGGTTATGCACTCAAACGGCACTGACACAATGACAGTATTTTACGGCAAGGCAGGACGTCAGCTATCTTACTTAAGAATGACATATTTTGTTTTCCATGTCTGCTGATACCATCTGGACCTCTGGGGACGTATCTGGAGCAGCCTGGCAAATTCCCAGTCACACATTTGTAAAGAGTTGTTTTCGAAAGGCCAGCAAAGCAACTGCCTGTGAGGGCTGACTTCAGGGTCTGACTTCACTGTGAGCAGTGGCTTCTCATCACTTTGGTTACCAGGGTTATGATTTTTTTATTATTTATGACAAGCTCCAGCTTTAGACAGAAAACACAACTGCCTTTCAGTATTAATGCGGACTCTTTAGCCCCAAACAAGGCAGATAATTTTATTTGAAGCTCCAGTTACAGAAACTCCTTCTTTGAAATTCTTCCACAGAAGCATTATCTCATTGTATCAAACAACCGGCTTCAGTGGGCACCAAGGGAACATCTATTCTCAAGCTTATTTTGAGACTCTGATTCCAGTGGCTCTTTTGCTCAAAAGTAGGTCAGATTTTATTCATTTTCCAGCAGGATAATGAAAAGCAAGTTCAAATGCAGGATTTCCAGGAAACTAGAAGAAATTGCTGCTTCTATTTCTAGAAGTCCTGCCAGAGAGAAGCTCCTTTGTACAAAGGCTAGATCCAATCCTGACTCTACCATATGACTGATGACTCAAATTGAGGTTTCGTTTCCCATTTCTACCTGAGATTTCCTGTTTGGGCTTTTCCCAGATGCAGTGAGAAATGTTACCACAAAAACATTTTATGGACATATAACTCTAGCTGCTAAATTTGTAATTGCCCAGCCCCAGGGTGGAACATCCTTTCAGCCGAATCAAAGGCTGTAAGAATACGTAACATACCATGGAAAACTGGCCTCGCTTACAACACCACTCACCTACGGCGTGCCAAAGCAGCAGACTGCTTTGGTGTGATTATGTGCAATAAAAATATATGAGATATTGTGACTTTGTGATTGTTGAGCCTGAGTCAGCAGCACCAGATGTCACATTCTGTCTGCCTTGCAAGCTCCCCAGTGTGGAAGGGCTCCTGGGCCCAGTGCTGTGCTGGATCCTCCTGTCTTTCAAACACTTCCTTAAGTGTTTCTTTCAGGCCCAAAGATCACTGAGAATTTACATTGCTTCTTTTGGAAACAGCGGCACTTTCCCTTGGAAACAGCCATTTAGAATCAGTACCAGCTGTATCTACTCATAGCACAGGTTGGCACCCAGAGCCTTACCCTGTGGATCAGCTGAACAGGACATCAAGGAACTTCTGTTAATCAACAAGTCCAGCTGCAGCTAGATTCAAACTTAAACTGTGTTTAATGGCACAAAAACATTTGTTGTGTTCTCCATGGCAATCACATGGAAAGGATGTTGATGTGGATAGGCCCATTTCCAGAAAGTAGAGATCCACACCTTGCAACCTAAGAGGACTGTAATTGCTCCCATATCCCAGGCTAGGAGACCTGAACCAGAGGATGCCCAGGCTTGGGTGGCTCCGAGCCAGACAGCTGCAGGGTCAAGAGAGAGCTGAGCAGAAGGGAAAGCACAAACAGCTCAGGAAGAAGAAGGGGAGATGCTGAATGGAGGCTGGCCAGGAGAGCTCAGGTCCCAGTGGTGCCATCTGTGCACTGTCTGAAGGACGTGAGCACCGACATGCCTCGGCTCCATGCCTGCTACACCCATATCCTTCATCTCTGGTGTCTGAGCTGCCAAATCCCTCCTCGTTCCTGCTCTAATCCATCCTTGGCAGCAATTGTTGCTCCTTCCAGAGTCACTTCTGATCCTCATCTCAGGAGTGCACTGTGGCAGAGCATGGTCTGATACACTCCCACAGGCAGGTCATGCAGCTGAGTGCATGTGGCAGCAGCTGTGGGATCCTCCAGCACCTTCACTGTGGAGTCTGTGTAGTCAGATCCATAGGGCAGGGGGCTGCCCTCAGAACAAATTTCCAGGTTGGGAGCTCTTTAAGGAAAGGTGTGAGCAGGGACTGCACAGGGATGCAGAGTGCTGCTGTTACTGGCCCTGCAAAGATGCTCCAAAAGGGTTGTGCTTCGTGGGGCTGTTTCCCTGTCCTTCCAACATAACTCTTAGCTAATTCTGCGTAACCAGCGGTTGGCCTAGAGTGTGTGTGATACAATCATAGATGTCAAATCCAGAAGAGATCATTTGACTCCTCAGTCTCATTTAACGCTATGAAGATTTCGTGATCTGGCTTTTAGATCAAGGTCTTAGTTTTCTTTTCACTGCTCTGATACTGGCTCTCTGACCATATGTAATTGCATACATGTGCACATGCAGGATATACTCATGAAAGCTAGAAATTCATTGCAGGCTTTCTTGATTCATGGCCAAACTCTCTGGGACCTTTCCACAGCCATGAGGAAGCTCACCATTCCTCCATGCCATCTCTTCTCTTGGTACCACAGTAACTGCACACCTCAGTTCTGAGGAAGACCTTCCAGGTCTTTATCCTATATACAGAAAGGTGCCAAACTCTAGGCTCTCTCACCACCAAAATACCAAGAAAGCTCTTGATCTTCAAAGGTCTCTGTATTTCTTGGGAGCAATGGAGCAATGTTTATGGCCCACAGCCAGGGTTAGCTGTGACCACTTTCATTCATGTACAAACAACCACAGCTGAGGGGGCAAACACTCAAAGGACAGGAAAGGTCTCCTCGGGAGCTCATTTACCACTGACCTGCAACGAATGATCATATGTGCATCTGTTGTACCAGCTTTTTAGTCAGCATATCAGCATGCTGCTGAGAAAGTAATTCCATCTGACGACAGCCTGAGCTTCCAGTGTGTACAGCTGTGAAGGAACATGGGGCTGCTGATGCAGTCTTGCTGCCCCACATCACAAGCTTGGCAGCCATGAGGAGCCAGCTTGCTTGGTTATAAGAAGTGAGCTGTAATGGTAGTGACACTTTAGAAGAAGCACATCTATATCTGGTAGCAAATGGATCCTTTCCCATAGGCTGTGCCATGCTCTTAGGAAGGCCGTCTCTTGTATGAGGCAAGTCATTTACCAGAGGTGTCAGTGGACTTGCAGATGCTCTCAGTTCTCCCCTGTAACCTGAGCAGCAAGCGTGGATGTGGGAACTGCAGACCCATACAGGCATTTTCCAGCAGAAGGCCATGTAGGAAGCTGGAGAGAAGAAACCATGTTGCTGGCCGTCATGCTAAAGCCTCAGATAGTGAAGAACCCACATAACCCAAGGCTACCCTTGAGAAAACCTTGTGGTTACCTCCCCCTGCAAACAGGAGTCACAGCTGACACACTCATGGCTGACACTGGTTTTCCCATGAGCTGTTCACCTTCCTCACACAGACTGAGGGTTTTTTCTCCTTGGTTAACCAATAGTGTCCCCAAAACAGGGACACCCTGCCATCCCAAGCCAGTCCTGGGAGCTATCAGCCCACCACTGAAAAGCACCTGGACAGTCCTACAGCCTGGCATCTCTGCACTTCCCAAAGTGTGATGTAGGTGAGCGGGTAGCAGGGAGGAGCCAGCGCAAAGATGGCACTATGTTAAACTTTGTACAGAGCTTGTCCATTTTGCCTAATCTCCCTGCTATAAATGAACCTAAGAGCTGAGGGATAGCTTTGTCCTTGTTCCCATAATGTTTTCCTGTAGGTTTTCAGACAAGACATTCAGTCTCTTGATCCCAGGGAGAATAATAGCTTCCATGGCTGTTGGCAAGGGTAGGAGCTGGCTGCCCTCAGTGCTCAGTAGCTTGAGGCTGAGTATTTGCTTCATTCCCTTGGAGACAGCAGGAATTATTTACTGCCAAAAAGATCCTCATTACAGCTGGAACTTGTCCCAGGGAGCTGCAACCTCAAGAAAGAGCAAATTTGGTGATGAAACCAAAAGCAAAGGTGAAAAATCCAGCGTGGTGATGAGGCCTGAGCCGAAACCAAGCCCCACCAGTGATGGCTGGTAGGATCTCTGGCCTGAGGACTGTCCGAGGAGCAGGGTCTCCCATTGGCAGCCTGCACAGTGTATGGGCTTGTGCCCTGGCTCTAGCTCCACTGCTTTGCAAACAGGAAGCTGGCGAGCAGCTGCTGAATAAGTCATTTTGGAGAGTTTGCACCAAACTGGCTTTCAACTCCTGAATGTGTAGGAAGGAAAAAGCCGTGAATACGTCTTTGTGACCAAGTTTGGCACCAGCTGCACTCTGCAAGTGGGACAAGAATGTGGCCATTTAGAGGGGAGTCAGCTGCCCTTTAAGAAACTGAATGATCCCTTCCCTTTCCTGCAAGGCTTTATTTGGGGGAGAATAGGATCGAGACAGTGAGCAGCTTCTTTCACTTGCTAGCACCGAGGGCTGCAATCCAAATAGACATGAGAACCCACGAAAGGCCCCACTGCTGGAAAGATGCACAGAGGGCACAACCCATCTGCTGCAGGAGTCAGATTGGGGCAGCAAAGTTGCAAACATGTCCTCCCCTAGAGAATCAAGTGTGCCCTGTGGGGACTGTGCAGGGATACCAGTAAAACAGCTGTCCATCTCATCCACAGCACTGAGAAGTCTTGGAAGGGAGCAGTCTGGAAGGCTTTGCCCTTTTCTGAAACAATTCCCCACCCAGTTTTTCAGATGTTTCCGTAGGTTGCATTAAAAATGCACTGTGTCGACACCTTGGTGTTCTGGGGTTTAGTTTTTGAAAGATGTTTTGTACAGGCTTTTTGTGGACAGCTTGAAATCCTGGGGCTTTGTAGCAATCTGGAATGAAGACATGTTCTCTGTTTTGTTTTGTTTTGTTTTGTTTTGTTTTGTTTTGTTTTGTTTTTTCAAATCCTGCAGGAGGTTGGCCTGATTTTTTTTGTTTTCAGCCTAACTGACTCTTTGACCACATTTACTTGTATGATCGTCATGCCCAGTTAGAGAAGTCTCTGGAGCAGATGGTCTGCTTTAGCCAAGGCTCTGAGTAGAGCTCTTGGTCACACATAAACCCAAAAGTATTACACACAGCAACTTGGGACTTGACTGAATGACTGGCTTTGGGCTTCACAAGTCCTAGAGCAGTAGGAAGCTCCGTATGATTTCAGAATGCTTTGTGTGCCAGAATGTTAGGGGAGGATAAACAAGCAGCATGGATACTTACTTGTAGGATGGTTGCTGCTAAACCACTCCACTGGGATCACTCCAATGGGCTCATCTGCTCCAAGTGAAGACTTCCTGAAATAAATGTTTATAATAATATATAGTATATGCAGAGGTCTTGGGTAGGAGTCAAGATTTCTAGTCAGCTCTGTTGTTGTCTTTTTCAGCTTAAGAATTCTCATTCTTTGCATGCCTTCCCCTGGTTAACTAGCTGCCTCCTTTTTCTTTGGTTCCCATTGCAACTTGAAAAATGAGGACTAGGGCAGAAAGACCAAACTAATAAAGGACCAGGAAAGGGTCCTTTCCAGTTGTACTTTTTCCTACTGGCTGGGAAGCACAGGGATCCATCACTTTAGGCCAGAATCCATGAAACAGGATTGTCTGAAATAGAGTTTACATTAAATATTGCTCCTTAAGTCTAACTCACTACTGTATATCTTGCTAGCTTGGATATGATTACGTTGGTTGTTGAAGGGTGGATCTAAGCTGTGTTGCAGAAATAGGGGAAAAGGATCTCACTTTGAAATTTCAGCCTCCTATTTTGTCTCCAGTTTGCTTATGCCCAAAGAACTTGTCAAGATTTCTGTAAGGATTTACTGGATTCATACAAAGCCCCGTTACTTTGGCTGAGGAGGTTCTTCTCAAGTCTTTAGCAGAAGTTGGACATGAAGGTCGCCATTTCAGATGGAGGCACTCCAGAATTACAGATCATTAACTCAGAGGGAATTTGTGCCACTTGAATTCTGCTTCTTATGTTCTTGCATTGTGATAGCAAGGTTTGATCGCGGGCTCAGTGAGCATGCTCCATATTTGACTGCTTTGTAAGAGCCCTTGTGTGCCTCCAGAATGAATCTGTCTGGCTTCCAAATTCTGGAGCAATACGATTTAATCTCCTGCCAGCAGTGGATTGGGAAATGACAGGAACCTTTCATGTTGCATAGCAGATATTTTGGGGGTTTCCTCTTGCTTTCCCCATCACATTTTTCTTCCCTCCTGTGAAACATATATGCACACGTGTATGTTCTCTTTATGTATATATGTTAAAGACTCTGGGTTTTTTTGATGCTGTGGGGTGAACTGTGGATAAGGAAGTTACTTTGCTAAGTGGTATTTCCTAAATATTTTGGATATAATGGCCTTCCTCACTCGTGCTTTTTTTTCCTATATTATTTTTGCCCATTCCCCCAATGGCTGACCAACGTGAAAATTGCTCTTTTGATCTGAATGGCTTTTCTGGGTGAAATGCAGTTCAAAATAAATATTTCTCTAAGGGCTGGCACTGAAATCACAGTTTTATATTATTTCCACTCCTCCACCTCCTTTTGCCACTGAAAACACACACATTTCCCGCAGCCAGAGCTAGGAATCATCAATTGCAATTAATTGGGGGCAGGAAATGCCTGGGTTGAGTTTTGATGTGATTTCTTCATGCTCCTGCTGGGCAGCGGCTCCTGTGGCTGTAAGCGGTTGGGGAGACCACCAGCTTCCCACATTCTCAACATTTTGCCTCCTCACCCACCTTGTCTTCAGGGAGAACCCTGGCTTTGTTCCCCACATCCCACATGGACTCACCAAACGTGCCTCAGATGTGAATGAGTTGTCCTGGTCCAGGACAACAGGACTTGGCCTTTATTCTGAGGGCTCTTCCCTGGACCTTAATGCCTGGATCAGCTGCAGTCCCTGCTGTGTGCAGTCTCCAGCTCAGCCCCAAACACACTCATCACTTTGTGTGTGAGCTGTGTGAAACTGCCAAGCTGGATCCACTTCCCTGCCCCTCGGTGCCACATTGTGATCAAACATAACGGTGTTGGCAATATTTGCTTGTGCCTGAGGGTGACAGAGGCTTCAAAAGCCTTTCAGCCCAACGTTAGTTTTTTGAACTTAATGTAAATTGAGTGGATTGTAAGAAATTCATGTTGTGACACAGCTACTTGTTAGTGGCCTTTAGTGGTATTTACTTTGCATTCTAGAGAGTGTCAATGTTATTTTTTTGCCAGTCAGAACCCCTGCTGTTGCATATCTGCCTGTACCAGGAGTGGGGTGGGAAGGTGTTGCAGGCACTTGGGTCTGCCGTCACCCATTAGTCTCATTTCATTTTCTTTAGCCTTTTAGTGCCAAGCATGCCTTGGCCATCAGGTCACCAGTGCCTAAATTATGTTCTCACCTCCAGTCCAACCACCTGCTAAATCCTTGGTAATGGTGAAGAAGCGAAGATTGAGTGTGCTCCCAAAGTGCGGCTGTGGCAGAAAGCAGTACCAGCTGCACACGCATGTAGCAAGGATGAGCAGGGGACAATTTCTGTAGCAGCCCTGCTGAGCAGATCGCACAGTACCAGTCCCACTTCTGCTGGCCATGGGATCTTCCCAGTGCATGGGGTACAAGAACAGAACCCTTCCTGGCTCAAGTTGAAAACCCAACCTGATGTAGGTGCCCAGGAACCTGACAAGGGGCTGCATGTGACCTCAGAACTGCCATGGCAAAGCATTCTCCAAGGGGAATCCCCATCCTCAAGCTCCTGGCAGTTCCCTCTCTGGCTCCTGACCAGGCCACCTGCATTTGAAAGTCCATGGGACTTTGCTTGGGTTTCTGTGTTATTAATCCTCCCCGTGAGAAATCCCAGGCTGTTCTGGACCTCTTCCCTCCTTGCTAGGCCAGCTGCCAGGGCTGTGCTGCTGCTTCATGTCAGCACAGGAGGCACTGTGAAGCTGGTGTGCTTCCAGGGGGCCAGGAGAGTTCTGTTTTCCCCTTGAAGGCTGCAACCCAATACTCTCAGCTGCGCTTGCCGTATACTGGGATACTTTTTTTGGCCCAAACACTGAATTAAGCAGGACAAAATCAAACCATCTGTCTAGATAACAAGTGATACAGATAAAAATAGACCTCTATGCTCCTGATGTGTCCCAGCTGTCCTCACAGAGCTGCTGGGCAGTACACACAGGCTACAGAAAGGTGATGGAAAAAGAACCATGCTGGCTCCGAGCCATGGCTCTGCAGTGCACCAACCAAGAGGGCCATGGCTGTTATAAGCAGTCTCAACCACATCTTGTGGCAGGAGCACAGTTTCTCATAGATTTTAAGCAGAAGAGAGGAGATGCCAGTTTTCAGCAGAGAAGGATGAGGGAAAGTCATGTAATCACATGTTCATGTTGACATAACAAGCACCAGAAGAGTGCTGTCCTTCAGCTGGTCCTCAGAGGCCCCATTTGGAGTAGAAGCACTCCCTGCAATCTCTCCCCGTAACATTCCTTCCCATAGCAGCCCTTTGGACAAATCATCTCCCCTTTGCTGGCTGAGACCTAGGCCGGGCATTTCCTGTTACAGAAAAAGACCAAATAGTCCTCTTTATTTTCAGGAGATCTCTTTTTCTTCCAGATAAGGAAATCAAAGACTGAAATAACAAACGCAGGAGGTATTTTTTTGCCCAGATGCATTTGTATCTGAGAAGCTCTTCTGGTCAGGGTGGCTATGACCAGCTTTGTGCTCATAGTGACTCTGATTTATTCATGTGAAACACCGCCAACACCTGATATCCCATCTCAGTGCCAAGGGAACCATCCTCAGAGCTGCTGGGAAGGGATGGAGAACAGCTCTGCATCTTGGGGCCAACCCACCCCACCACCTACCAGGTTTGGAGGGGAACCTGCTAAGGCCTTCCTTGGGAGTGACACTCAATGAACAGAGATGAAAATACGTTTATCAACTCCTGGACCCACACGGGATCACCCAAACCCCATGTCTGAGAGCAGCATCTGTGACCACTGCCCTGTGGAGCCTGTTCTGTGCCCACACATCCTATGGATGTGTCTCATGTCATGACCACAGGCTGATTGTTGCCGCCAGAATCTGCCTTTAAGTCACCTCATTTCACGTGTTTTGGGCTGATAAGATGTGACGTTGTGAAGGAGGAACGCCTTAGCTCAGAGTGGTGTGAGGAGGGCTGCAATGGTGTTGGATAGGAGTGAGAAATCATGTTTCAGTGCAAGGACTTTGTTTTCCTCACAAAACACACCCGCTGTTGGCAGAAGGCTGAGAGCAGGGCTGGGTCAGAGCAGCTCTGCCTCCAGTACATTCCTTCTGAGGGGCCTGCAAGTTCATCTCTCTTACATTACCGGGCGCTCCTTCTCCTTGTTTGTGTGGTGGAAACATATGAAAACAATTTGTGGCTGTTAAGTTTCATGGAGCCCTGTGGGCGATTGGGGTTCTGCATGCAGTTTGGTTTCCACCTTGTCAAGGGCTCTGTGGGGCAGCTCTGTGCTGGTTCATCAGTGGTCAGCGTGGCTCCCTGGGGGCTGCTGAGTAAAGCAGTGCTGAGCTCTCAGCGCACGCAGTTCTCCCACTTGTCTTCATCACCCTCGCATGATGGAGATGGCAATATAGCAAAGGATGCTCCCGCCAGCGATTTCTGATATAAAAACCATATGGAGCTGTGGTTTTGGGACTGGATGAAGATGGACGTACACGCTGCTGGCCTTATGGGAGTGTCTGATGGGGATCTATCTAACCTCGGCGTGAGCAATGCATGCTGAGCAATGCTCTGCAGAGGCCGGATGGAGAAATCGTCAGCAGCAGTCCCAGGACAAAAGTTGAGCAGTGATACGGAGCCTGCCATGCAGGAGGGGGAATGGTTGGGCCAGGAGGAAAGAAACAGCTTGGGGAAGGGATGATACACTAAGCAAATGGCTGGGGGAGAAGGTGAAGGACATGATGGGAAACACAGGAATAACAGTCGCAGGAGAGGCAGGAAAACGAGGCAGGGAGGAAAAGGACAGTACAGTGGCAAGAAAGAGCAGTGGGCTGAGAGCAGTGCAGCCACTGCCAGCAGCTCTAGGGGCCAGTTGCATGCACCTGTACTGGGGAAGCCTCGAGGGCTCCCAGGGGTGGCGGTGGGACCCCGAAGGCCGGCTGTGGTCTGAGCACTGCCGGTCCCTTCTGCCAGCACAGTGCCAGCAATGCAAACTGCCCAGCTCCTGGCTTTGGGCTCCGCAAATGCCCGTCGGGGATCAACTCCACAGCCCCCGAGCACGGCTGCTTCGGAGCTGGGCGCTCCGGGAACGCAGCTCCGGAGCAGCCGAAGGCTCGGAAGTAACGGGACCGGCTTTTCTGACGACACCGTGGTACCGCGCGGCTGAGCTCGGCGCCGGCGGGGGGGTACCGCCCGCTCTCCGAGACGGACCCCGGGATGGGCTCCGAGCCGCAGACCGCGAGCCCGGCCCGCAACCGGCCTCGACGGAGCGAGGCGGGGAGCGGGAGGGGGGCGGCCTCCGCACTTCGGGGGCCGCGGGCGGGGGCCGAGGACCGGCCGCTTCCGCCCGGCGCGGCGCATTCCAGCGCCGTGAGTCAGGCGGCGGCTCGGCGGGATGCGCCCCGCGGCCCCGTGCGCTCGCAGCTCCTCGGCGGGGCGCACACCGCGGAGCCCGGCGCGGCGCCCAGCGGCCATTTGCATGCCGCGGCTGTGAATGGCGTGCCCGGCCGGCCGGCCCCTGGCACGGGGGAGGAGTCTCCGCGCCCTGCTCGGGCCGTGCTCCGCGGCGGCGGCCCCTTAGCCGCACTGGGGCGGCCCGAGTCCGGCGGCTCGCCGAGGCACTTCCCCGCCTTCCCGGTGAGTGCGGGGCAGGGGGGCGGCGGGGCGGGGGGCGTTGGGCGAGGGGCGCTGCCACGGCCCCGCTGCGCACGTGAGTCGCGGGATCCGTCCCGCTCCGCGGTCCCGCCGCCTCCGCTGCGGCTCTGCAGCCCCCTGCTGGCGGCACCGACCGGCCCGGCCCTGCGGGCACCCCCCGGGCTCCCCGCGCCTCGAACGGCGTCCGTCCGGCGGAGGAACGCCGGCGGGAGGAGGCTCCGCGGTGCTGCGCGCAGGTGCCGGCTCCGAGCGCTGTCCCGAGCGGAGGGGCCGGGCATCTCGTCCTCAGCCCTCGGCTGGCGTCTCTCAAACGGGCACTGGAGCGTCCGCGGGTGCAGCTGTCGGCCTCGGACTGCTGCTGATCCTCGGCTCGTCCCGGTGCCGCAGGGACAGCCCTGTCCCGTCAGCTCTCGGAGTCCGGCCAAGGGCAGGAACAGCGGCACGGGACCCGTTCAGCCTTTAGGACCGGGAGTGACGGGGTCTGCAGCGGTGGTGTGGGGACCAGGTGATGCCGGCGAGTTTGGCTGCAGTGGAAGGAGCATGTTTATGGCTCGTTTCAGTTGAGCCAGGTCCATGCTTGAAAGGCTTTCCCAGCCCCATCTTGCCATGCGTTCCCACCCACTGCTCCCCTGGTGCTGGCACTGGTCGTTGGGCAGCTGCCTCGTGAGCTGAGCAGGGTTCGTGGTTTCTGTATGTGAGTTTTCCTCCGCATTCAGTCCCACGTTAATTTTTTTCCTCACTGAAACGAGGGAATCACAGCGTGGTGCTGGCAGAAGCTCTTGCAGAATTGCACCATCAGTGCCAAGTCTTTTTGGACTTCTCAGAAAGCCACTCGTCCTCTTTCCCCCTTGTAACACACCCATGTAATGGTGCACCAAAGGGGCCCCAGAGTGCTTTTTGTCTTGTGCTTTCCTTTCGTGTAACTCAAGTGGTGTCAGGGGCACAGATGAGGGTTGCCCAGTGGGACGTTCCCTGCAGTGCTGACTGCTCGTGCTCTCGCAGGTTGGGTTTGTGGTGGTGTTGGTTGGGGATGTCTCCAGCAAGCAGGAAGTTGGTTCTTTTTTTCCTGTTTTTGTCCCCTTGGCTGCTGATTTCCTCTGAGAAGAAAGCTGTGCATTCTGCAGTAAAGGAAAAAAGCTATACGTAATGGGAAGGGGTGAGGGGCAAAAGCCAGAGGAAGGGATCTGAAGGCGCTTTGAAACAAAGCATGGGCTGAGGAGAGAACACCATGTTTTTGCTGTGGTAATACTGATACAAAGACAATAAATGCAGGGGCAGAACGGCCCACTTGGGGCTAGCTGGGGTGTGGACCCTGGGAAGGAGAATCAGGTCTTTGCTCTGTGTGTGGAAATAGAAGAGCTGGAAAGCAACGTATCTCTGTGATGCAATGTTTGCAAGAGGAGGTGATAAGCTGTGTTGTATCTGTTGATATAGTTGGAAAGAGGAGGTGAGCTTTTAGGTTCTTCCTTCCTTCAAGGGCTTCAAGAGAGGCCTTGTGGCTTGTTTGCTTGTTGTCCCTCTAGTCTGTTGATCACAGCTATCTCACAGAATTTCCCCCTCCTGCTGCTCTGCACAGGGATCCTCATTGCTACTGAGGTCTTTCCATGGCCAAAAGGGCTCTGCCATCCCTGTGCTGGGTAAGGGGGACCTGGTTTGGTCTGGGGAGAGGAGGGTGAGCCCTGCTGCTGTCCCTGAGCTCCTTGTCCCAAGCTTCCTGGCAGGAGCGGCTCCGGTACAGCCGTGTGTCAGCACTGTGCCCGCTGCAGCCCGTTCCCATGAAAGGAGGTTGACACTGGGCAGTGTAAAAGCAACTCCCACAGAACTCGTTCTGCTCTGGGACTTCCCATGACAGGCCTTTTTTTTTTTTTTTAAGCAATCCACTTGGAGGAGATCTGCCTACAAACAGGCTTTTCAGGTTCTGGGGAAAGCCGTGGCCCAGGGCTGAGCAACACCTTGCTCTGTGCGGGGTGGGCCTCAGCTGGGCTCTGGGCCCAGAGTGTGGTCTGCACCTCTTCCCTGCGCAGGTCGGCTCTGGGGGTGATGCCCCATGGAGGGGAACAGCCCCTGTTGCTGGGTCTGGCCGGCAGCACCTTTCATTTCTGCAGTGGGGATTGAAAGTGCTGCGGCTGAGAGTGAGCGCCAGGCAGGAATAGGAATTCCTTTTGGGATCATCCGTCCTGTTCCTCTGGAATCCAGCCCCGGAGAGTAGCCAGCAAGTCCCAGCATGTTGCCCTGAACCAGGCAGGGTCTGCTGAGTGTAGCATGATAGGACAGTTTATTTCGGGCACAGAGCCTGCATGCTTAAATATAAATAGTAAAGGTTTGATTCCATTCAGTGTATTGGATCTTTCTGCAGAGTGAGCACATAGCCCAGTTAGTGCTGAAGGTCTGAGATGGGCAACATGAGCAAGAGTCCCGGGTTGTTTTCCTTTCCTATTCAGTGCACCCAGCGACAGGGCTGGCAGAGCACCCGCTGTGCTGCTGGGGCCACTGCCTGTGTGTGAGATGGGCTGAGCGGCTGGCATTTCTGCATCTTCATCTCCAGAACTTTTAACCTGTCTTCCTTAATCCTTGTGGCTTCTACCTTTTTTCCTTAGTTCTTTATGGAGTCCTTGGCATCGTGTGAAGACTGTACACCCTTTGCAGAGGTTCCACCCTTACTTGAGACTAAACTCAATGCTTATTAATTCCCGCAGCCACCTGCCTGTCACCATCGTTTCAGTAGAAGTACTTAAAACTTGAGGATAGATTCCTTCTTTTTTTTCCCTCCTCTGAGCTCAGATGTGGATTAGTTTCTTTTCAGACGAGGAGGTGCCAGACCCTTTGTGTAACTTTGTCATCATCTGGTTGGAATGAAGCAGACAGGAACTGTGCAGATCTGGCACTGTTACCGTAAGGTTGCCTCCCTGCTGCTGGGTATATACTTGTCGTTTTAGGTAACCCATGGAATGTGTGCATTGCCTGCCAGCTCACAGAGTTGTGTTGCATCCTCTCTAGCTACAACTTGCGTTGTGGGAGCTGCAACCTGGATTTAATGGCAATTACTGTGTCTGGCTCATGGGTAAAATGTCCTGGTGCTCCTGGAAAGTAGAACTGGCAGATTGAATGGATGTTAGGACTTGTTGCTCAGTCAGTTACTGTCCAGTAACTCCTCTCTCAGGCCATCACCCACCATGCAAGTGACAGAAGAGCATTTGAGAATGATGTTCCCAGCCCTTGCAGCAGTCAGACCCCAGAGATGAGGGAAGCAACAGGCAAGATTTCACCTTGGAAATGAGTGGATCTCTTAGGCACTATTTCCCATGGTTGTGTTCCTGAAAAGCCCTGAACAGATTCAGTGTGTGGATCGCAACTTGCACTGGGATGCAGAGCCCCTCACTCAGCACAGGGAGGGCAGGGCAGGGCTTGCCTTGTCTGTCAGCCCTCCCTCTGGCTGCTGGCAGTGCCATCGGGAAGGGCTGGGGCAGCTCTGACAGTGAGACAGTAGCTCGTGGAACTGGAGCACGGTGCGTTCATGTTGAGGTTGCATATTGTCAGGTCCTTGCTGGCTGAACTTCAGGGGCTTTTTAGTGCTGCTCATTTGGCTGCTCACCAAGACTAGTGGAAGCCCAGTTAAGATCACGTCCCTGATACTTCGATACTTGCGGCAGTCCGTGCTGCTGTAGGAATGAGGAAGTGGGTTTTCCTTTCTTTAAACAAACAAACAAAACAACAAAAAAAAACACAAAAAAGAACAAAAAAGTTCAGGTGTTGAGGTGGTACCACAAAGAACAAATCAGTAGAAGAGTTTTTTTCACCCAAACTCTGGTCAAATCCTTATGAATAACAAACAGTGTCTGTTTGCTGCATGGTGGAAGCAGTTTATTCTTCATATCAACCTCAGCTGTTGGGCCCGCAGATGTTATGTAGTGCAGGTTTATTGCTTGTGTGCTCTGTTTGCAGTAGGGACAGTAAATGCCAAATTGACATAAGGCTAAAACTGCCTTTGGGCTTGTTCTTCAGCACCGTTTGTTTCAAACTTAGTCGAAGCTATTTTGTGTGTGCTGCAGAAACGTTAGACCTATTGCAGTATAGACCTGAGCAGTACCTAAAGGTACGTCCTCAGAGGTTCTGGGCTTTAGTAATCAGCATCTCCAAAACAGCGATTATTAAAGGAAATGTAACTTCTCAGTGATCTAAGAAGCATGTTGCAAAAGTCCTCCCAGGGGAGAAGAGATCGGAAGACATGCCTGATCGTGCCTTTTCTGGGTCGCCTACCTAGCTGCCTCCTCCCCTTCCTGTTTCCACTTCGCTGCGAGGCAGCCCCTTGCTCTGCTGGTCAGCAGCAGTGTCTGCTTGGAAGGTTTTCCTTTGAGAAGGAGCAGTCTGGATGAGGTCATCCTGCACAAGATGCTGCTTTTACTGTACTGCAGGTCTGGCGCTCACTCAGCTTTAACTTCATGCAAGTTGTAGCAGCTTGAATGTTAAAGTCTTGGGGACTCAGATGTCTGGGGGTGGTGAATACAGCCTCCGTGTTTCAGGTGTTGTTGCCCCGTAGCAATCGGCAGATGGGAGGTATGTTTCTCCCTCACTTGAATGCAATGATCAGTACCTTAAAGTGAGCTGCAGAAGACAGCTGGCTCTGAGTCGCTTTGCCAAAAGGTGTGAGCATGCCTTCCCTTTCACCGGCTGCCCTGGGACTGTTAGGGCTGAGGGAGCTGTGGGGCGGAAAGTGCCATTCACTCAGACTGGGCCTTACGTTGTAAAAATGTTTCACTTTTTTATCTTCTTCTTGAAACAAAGTTAAAATGTTGATCACTTTTCTTTGCTCTGTGACTTGGAGCATTGGGGACACATGGATTTACACGAGCCCACACCTGCAGAGCAAGACAAGCTCTTCCCACAATTGCTTTCACATTAGACAAAGAAAGAGAAGATGGATGGCCAGCTGTTGAGTCCCAGCAAGAGCAGAAACTGGAGCAACAGGAGCATCTCCTTTTGCAAGAAGAGCAGTCCTTGCTGCTGTGGGCATTGCTGGTGCATGTGGGCTTACTCTTGTATTCAGGGGATCAGAACTCCTGTCACAACGGAGAAAGCAGATGTGTGATGCTGAGTGAGGATGCACTGCATTTCAAAGGAACAGGTAAAGAAATGGCCCGGATGGCTCATATGCTGCTGCTTCCATCCCTCCTGAATATACAATGTCTTCCAGTGGCTTCTGCGTTTGTTATTTCCTCCAAGTTTTTTGTTTCAGATTGCCATTCATTGTGGATCTATGTAACTTTCCATAGGAAATGTTGTCATCTGCGGCAGTTTTGATCTCATTTGCCAGTGAGATATTTTTATTTAGCGCAACAAATAGTGATTCTTAGCTGCTTTTAATGCTGAGGTTGGTGCATGGGCAGCAGCCATTCCAAAAGCAGCCAGAGCCAGCGGTCTCTCTGCCTTGAAATTCATTCTGGTGCCTTGTACTTAGCTTTCCATGTGTTATGAATTGCAGTACCTGAAATGAAAGTGCAGGCTGCTAGAAAAACAAAGTTACAAATGCAGAATTTCAATGAAAAAGGATACCTTTGTTGAAATACAGTGATAGGATCTTGTTATCTTTTACTTTCTAATGGGGGGTTATGGCTGTGCTGACAAAACCTTATTTGAACCTGCATCATCGAGGTAGTGAATGTGCCCATGGTACCAGTGGGTGAGCCAGTCCCTCGCTGTGCATCCCTTGTGCTACTAATACAAACCAGTGCAGTGTCTTCTGGGGCCCCATCGAGCTTTTGCAGTGAGTTAAATACGTACTAAAATAGTTTCTGTGATCACTCTTTCCTGCTTCTTTGTTAGCAGTGAGCTCCAGTGACGCTGAAGAACACAGTCCCAGGAGCCTGCTGTGCTGCTGTTGGGGAACTCAGGGCTCTGCTGCCTCAGTGTAGTCACCTTTGGGAAGGCTGCAAGAACAAGGCTTGTTTAGGTGAACCTTCCCCTGCATAAACTGCCAGTGTTGGCAGTGGGTTATTTATAATTGAATTTGTTAATACCTGGGTTGTTAATGTGATTACAGTGCTATCCAGTTTAGCTGAGTGCAGTGTAGCACTGGACCAGCAGCAGTATCCTGGTGTCCTGTATCAGCATACAGAGATATGTCTGGGGGCTGGTGGTGGATCTAAGTAAAAGCCAGCTCTATTTGGAGGAGCAGGCAGTGGTCATTCACCAGGGAAGGGAGGTGCTGCTCACTGCCAGCTGCTCAGCTACAGTGCTCAATGTGCTGTTGCTGGAGCTATTAGGCAGTCCAGCTATCAGCCCGTGCCCAGGTGCAGCCCATAAACAGTGTGCTCTGTGCAAGGCATGAGGATGTGGCAGCAGGAATGTGGCTGTCGCATGACATGCCAGGCTAGCATTCCCTATGCAAAGCTGCAGGGTGTGTTCATGGAGAAATACAAACAGGATGAAGACACCAGAGTGCTCCAGAAAGCTTCCTGCTGCTCCCTCCTCTTTGTGTATTATGCTTACTGCTCCCCTTGCTGGTTTCAGGGAAGGCTGATCTGGGTGCCTGCTGTTCACTATCTGGGCTATGTCTGGGCTCTGGGGCACATTCTGCATAGTGCCACGAGTGTTCTTCTGTCATCTGGGACACACATGCTGCAGAAGAATGGGAAAGGTGGTGCTTCTGCCCCGTCTGCTGTACTTGGCTGCTCTTGCTGGTGCTACTGGCCTTAAGTTAGCAGGGGAAGCTTGGAAGCCCTTCTGTGGAAGCTCTCTGTGTGTGAGGCTTGGCTGTCAGCTCTGGAGAGGTCCATGGAGTTGTTTTCCTGTCCAGCGACTCCAGCAAAAATTCACTCTGCCTCTGGTGAAACAGTAGTACTTCATTCCTGCTGCACTCAGCACCTGCACTGAGAAAATAACTTAGGCCTCAAGAGATGCAGAACCTACCACCTCCCCCTTGTGATAACTGCTAGCTTCCCACAGTGCTACAAATGTGAGTTTTAGGCCATGTTTTCACGATCACTTCAAACTGTGCTGCCTGGAGAAGCGATTCCATCATCTGGCTGCAGCTGCTCCTGCTGCTTCCCCTCTTCTTGCACTGCCACAAGTATTCATAGAGCCACGTGGTGACTTGGAGCAGGGAAGGAACCTGGGCTGGAACAAACCTATTTCTTTGCTGAGTGATGTGGGTTGGTTTCTGCACCAGGCAGCTACAGGGGTGGCTGTACCAGTATGAGAAGGGGACAGCACAGCAGCTGGGGACACTGCTGCTGTTGGCTCGCTTCTCCTGCGAGTGGCTGTGGTGTCTTCAGAGCTGGAATTTTAGTGTTTACTTCTGTGTGCTGACTCCTGCTCTGCCTTTTGTCTGCTGGAACTGAAGGACCTGGCAGATGAGAGCATGCTGCCTGTGGGAGTGTTTGCAGATTGCAGCTGGAGGCATCTTCTAACCTGTTTATGGAGACGAGCAGACACAGTCCCAGCAGGCACTAGCAGAAATCTGGAGAACTTTTGGAGCTCTTTTTCACCTCTTTCATATGAGGGCATCAGACCTGGATGCCCCTCATGTCCTGCTGCTTTGAAAGCCCATAAGAGCTCATTTTTAGTTGGTTTCCGTCATGATTCGCATCTTCTGAAAATCAGGGAAATTAGTTGCTCAAAGGAGCCTTGGATCTGCTTTCACGGTCATGTGATTGGCTCACAGCCATTTGCACCTCACTGGTGGATGTTCTTACAGCCTGTGTTTAAGACCCACTGGCTCTGTGTAGCTGAACCTTCTCCGAGGTCCAGGTGAGGCTTTGTGCTCCTTGCATCTCTTGCATGCCAGTATCATCCTACAGGGCTTTGCATTAAATCCAAAACCTTTTTTTTCCTTCTTCTTTTTCTAATGCAGCTTCATATTTCCTGTCTATGGGTCTGCCTGATGTCTTCCAAGACAGGAAGTTTCCACTGGTATTTCTCAGCCTATTACATTAAGTGGTTCAAAGTAGGATCCCTCAGTGCTGGGTTGCTTGCTTGTGTAGCCACAGAAGTTAAAGAACTTCCCCATGGCTTCTGCATTCAGCTGATTCTCGCTGCAGCATCTCAGTAGTAGTGCTTGTGTTCTTCCTTTCCACGGTCTGCTTTTAGAGCCACCTGCTCAAGTGTAGACCTTTTGTTTGAGCCCCTGCCATTGCCTCTGGATAGTGCCCTGAGCTGGGGTGAGATGGGGCATGCTGTCCTCCTCTCAGTGTCTGACATCAGCATGAGTTGTCCCTCACTTTGTGTCCCACGATTACAGCTGCTTCCTGGTCCCTGGTTGTTCTGTAGGCTGTGTTGTTGGCTTGTCCCCACAGTGTCTCAGGATGAATACACCCGTTTTTCTGACTCCCTGAGGGCACTCATCAGAGCTGCCACTGGGTCAGTGCATAGTGCCCGTGTATGTTCCTGGGAGGGAGATGGTGCACGGTTCCATTGGAGCTTGTGTGAAAGCTGCTCTAGAGGGGAGCTGTTTTGGGAGGCAGTTGACAAAGGCTCATGCCTGGTTTGATGTTTCAGCTAAGCTGATATCATGGTGAGCAATCACTGAACAGGCAGGTCCTACCCTTCCTGTCTTCGGTTGCTCAGAGCTTATCTGCAGTTCTGAGCCTCTTTGGGATGTCAGATCAACAAGTAGCAGTTTACTTTTGGATTAGTTTTGTGCTGGTGGAACACTTTGAGGTGGCTCACTGGGGTAAATCTGCCCCTTGGGCGACAGCATCTCCTCTGAGCTCCTCTGAGCGGTGAGGAATGCAGGAGAGATCCCCACCAGGATGGGTTGATGCTCTTGCTTTATTTCCAAAGGGGTTTCTTGGTGTGGGATGTAATGCAGCTCTCAGCCAAAGCCTGGGCGGTGCTGGTCTCTCAGCAGCTCTCCCCCAGCGCACAGGGTCATGAGCCTGTTCTGCCTACTCCATCCCTGCCTGCCCTCAGCCTTCCATCTGGCTTGTTTTAAAGGTCTGGCTTGCTCCTGGTGTTTGAGATAATCCTTGTTACTAGTTGGGTCTGATCCATGCTAGATGATGTTATTGGCAGCACTGAAGCTGACACCCCGCTGCTCAGCTTCTCCTCGGACTCCCTGGGGCCATGGCAATCCTGCTGCCTCCCTGGCTGCTGTCTGGAGAGCATATCGAGCATCCTGACTTCTTTGCTGCCATTCTACTCAGAAGCCTGCTGCCTGCCTCAGCCAGGACAGGGAATGTGCAAGCACTGCCAGCAGTGCAGGCAGGTATAGAGCCCTTCTGCCTCCTTCCAGCTGCTTCTGAGCCTCCAAGCTTCTGTCCTACCCAGTAGGATATCCTAATATATGTGCAGAGAGGATGGTAGGACAGGCCTGGAACAGATCTGTACAGCCAGGACTGGAGTGGAGAAGAGGGGTAGGGAAAAGCTATTTGCTCATCTGGCCCAAGAAGTGAGGCATCAAGTGAATGCAGGAAGTATCAGGTTTAAGGACAATCTGAGGAGTACAGCTCATCATACAGCATGTGTTTCTGCTCTGCCACTGGCACTTATGAGTACTAAAAGGCTGCAATCAAAGATTGCATTGGTTTTTAAAGTGAGTTTATGCATCATTGGATGGACGTAAAGATGAAAACAGAAAATGGTTAAATGCAAAGACGTCTCTGGCACAAGAAACCTCTGAGTTATTCATAGCTCATGCAGTGACTCTGTCCTGGGAGATACAAGTGTCAAGTGATCCTGTGCTCTGTACTGATTGCCAGGCAACCTCTAGTAATGAGATACTGGATTTAGGCAGACACTTGGCCTGACCTTGCATGGCTATACTGTGTATGATCCTATCCTGCTGCTGTCAGTGATCTCTTGAAAATACTGATTCAGGCAGAACTGAGAAGCAGGGATTGGGGATATTTGAATGGTCATTCAAACGATATACGTGTCAATGCAGTCAGCTTTGAAGCCAAGCCTACTGGTGTGATTAATTACATAGATACTGTGTCCTGGAACACCTCTTGAAAATAGTCACGGGTTTAGTGTGCAACTCAGTGTTTTGTTGCCTGGCACTGAGGTGTTTGCTTGCTTTGTTGCTCTTTTAGGTGATGCTTGGGCAGGGGGCAAGTATGGCACCAGCAAATCCCCTTCAGAAGTGCACACGAGCAGGCAGGAGCCCTCCTAATATCCTTGCTATCTGCATCACGTAGGAAGTTGGAGTAGATGCTTTTAGGCACCTCTGCAGCTATAAATGGAGCAAAGTAAGGAATTATGACCTTTTGTTGTGAGGCACCGCTTCTGTGCATGCGGGATGGTGGTGTGTGTACAAAGGGTAAGTCTGTACAGGCCAGACTGTGAATTCCCAGACTTTTGGGGGCCTGTGGTATTTGCTGAAACCCAAACCTTCATCCACCTACAGCTGAGTCTTCCCTTCCCCTCATTCCAGCTCAGCTGAGCCCTGCTCTCCTGGCAGCCAGCCCAGCCTGTGTGACTGTGCTTGCAGCTGGTCGTCACCCGCTTTTAGATGAGATTCTCCTCTCCTAACCCAGTCCAGGTTACCCTCCTCTCCCTTTTGTTGACCTGCTCCCCATCACCATGTACCATTTGCACTGGTAAGCCTCAGTGTTTGTGTGGCTCCCTTTCCTGAGCAGTTGGGTGGGGAGCTGGTAGAAGTGCCACAGAAGGCAGGCAGTGTCAGAGAACCAGAGCCTAATTTAGCCTGGAAAGGCCCTTGCAGGCTGTCTGGTTTGTGTGCTGCACCGCTTAGGGCCTTGTTTAGCTGAGTGCTGGATGTCTCTGAGAACAGACAGAGGTCTCACTGCTGCTCTGACCCTGTCTGTGCTCAAGGAAGAATTCCCACCTTGCATTTTAGATCATGTGCGTTCAGTATAAGTGCATTCAGCACTGTAACACTGCTGAGCTTTAATCCAGTGAGAGCTTTCTTCTGCTCCCTCTCAAATTGTGCATACTTGCAAAGTTACCGGGATGCTCATTCCATCTGTTTGCTTTGGGGTGAGGATAAGGCCGGCACCCTGCTGGTTTTTGTCTCCTGTGGGATCTGTGGTCTGGGGCAGCTCAAGGAAGCTGAGAAGGAATTGGATCTGTTGGCCCATTCAGCACGTGTGCTTCCCACTGCGAGCCTGCTATTGTGCGTGTGCTAGGAAAGGAAGAAAGAAATACGTGCTTGTGGAATAGCTTAGGTTAGAAAGCACTTGTGGAGGTCTGTGATCTCATTCCTTCAGTGACATCAGTTTTCCTAACCCTTTCTTTAGCATGTGCAGCAAAGGCATTGCTCTCACAGCCTGGAGAAGCTGCACAGTCTGTCCTGCTTCATGCAGCCCAAACAGCCAGAGAAGGCAGAGAGGTCACAGAATGGGCAAAGAGTCCCTCTGGTTGCTTCGGTGTTTCTATAACTCAGCTTTATTTAAGTACCACATCATCATTATTTATGTATGAAAACCACTCTTAGAGAACTGGCATTAATGCTGAACTGATGCTCATGCCGCACTCTGTGCTCTACGCTGTATTTCTGAAAAATGATTACATTTAAAGGAGATTAGGAGAAGCGGTTATAAGTGGCCGCTTGCTAATTCCCAAACAGCAGTTAGTAGGGAAATGGTGCTGCTTGGCTTTGGGTGGGCAAGGGAGCCTGCATGAGTCACAGGCTGTTTTTAGAGAGAGGTCAGCGGCTTTTAGCACTGCAGTTACTTAGCTGGTTGGACTGGCTCCAGATCTAATTAAGAGATAATTATGACTGTTTCTTCTGGAATCTGGATTTCACAGTAGCCCCAGAAAATCTTAATGGAGAGTAACTCTGAAACTTGTGGCTGTGATTTCTGGCACCCGCTGTGATGTCCCCCAGCCTCAGAAACAAGCTGTGTGCTCCAAGCACGCTGCTCTGGCTGAGCAGGGCTGCACAAGCTCTGATTTTCTGAACCCTCGTCAGCCCTCGGAAGTTGTCCCATGCAAGACTCAGGTCTGGGAATGGCAGCCAGGAGGAGGGTGGTCAGCCCGGCCCTACAGCATGTGCTGCATCAGGAATGTGTCTGACCCTTTCTCAGATGTGATCTCTCCCCTCTCCTAGGCCTGAAGACAAACGTGGGACGATGTCGGAGGCACGGCATGACAGCACGAGCAGTTTACAGCGGAAGAAGCCGCCATGGTTAAAATTGGACATCCCGGTGCCTGTGCCCATGCCGGTGCCAGAAGAGCCAGTGCAGGTATGGAGACTGTGGTGATGCAGGGGGTGTGCAGAGCCCTGCTATGCTGACAGCTTGCCTCTGTGATGGTCTCCAGCAGCCCTGGCCAAGAGAAAGGCAGTGTTGTGCGTGACAGGTCATTAGGATCAGTAACAGGCTACACCTTGAAGGGGATTTGGAGGGAGGGTCTGAAGTGTGTTTCACTTTTTAGATCAGTGGATGTGGCTGTTCGGGTGCGAGGACTGTGAAAGCGGCCTTGTGTAGAGGGTGGATGTGGGACTGAGGGATCCAAGCAAGAATTCCTTAAAGGAACTGAAGAAGTGAAGGTCTTCTATAGAAACACCAACCTGAAAGTGCTGGAGTTCCTGCTGAAACGAGCAGGGAATTAATTTGATTTACGACTAGCCAAGATAATGACAGGCTGTCATCAGTAACAGCAAAGAAAGAACAGTTACTGGCAACACAAAGTTGTTAATAACATGAGCGCAAGAAATTCACATATGAAGAGAAATAAGTGTTATTGGAGAGTGGTGGAGTAGAGATGAAATGATAGTTTATGTGGGACTTCGCAAAGCATGAGTAAAACACCCATGTTTCTGCTGGGAATAGGAGGAATAACAGGAATCTCTACTTCAGAGTGGCAAAACGCTTACATGTGGGTGAGATGACTGCTGTCTGCTCGTGACCTCGCTACAGGATAAGAAACTGCCTCCACCAAAAGCAGATCCATGAGTGGAGTGTGGTGTCTGGGTTCAGAGAAATGGAAGGTTCTGCATCTTCCTCGGAAGGGTGTTGAGGGTGTGCTTGTCTTAAAGTGGCATTCATATTGCTCTTGGAAGAGCGTGGACTGGCCTCTGCTGTTCTTTGATCTAAGGGCAAAAATGGACTTCTGGCAGATACAGCTTGGTCTTGGTCTTCCTTTGGATGGAAAGAGGTTGGGGTTCTTTTTGCAAGGATTAGAGGAGAACATGGGGTTTTAACTGTGTAGGTTGAAGCTTTCTGAATTGCTTAAGTCTTAGATGGATGTTCTCTTGCCTGAAATCTCTAAATCCAACTAGGCTTCTTCTGGAGAGGCACTGTAATTCAATGGAAGTTGGCATAGGTAATGTTCTCTGAAAGCCCAGTGCATGGGAGTGCATACAGGCTTCTGTAGCTTAAATTCTGAGGGTCCAGGCATTGTTTTAACATAAAACTTAAGAAAAAGAATAAAAATTATGATTACTGAACGTTTTTATCTCTCTGGCTAGAAGGACTGGAGTTTCAAGCAGTTACAGATAGTGTCTGACCAGAGAAGCAGTCGGTTCACTGGCAAGTGAAGCAGAGAGGTAATCTGCACACACTGTGTTTTAGAAAGGGGATGGTATCTGCCAAGCTAATGAAAAATTCATGCAGAGCAGCCTTGGGGCAGTTAGTAGGATGGGCTGAGAGCAGTCTGGTGATTTGTGTCAGGTTTGGCAGGTGACATTCAGCCAAGAGGTGCTAAGGAGCTTTCAGACCTGAGTGCGTGCAGACAATTAGGTTACGAACAAAGCTGATGTGGCTTTTCCAGCTTGCTTAGCCTGTGCCAGGCAGCAACTGCAGAACAGACCCACCCACGGCTCTCATAGTCTTTTAGTGCAGATGCAGAGCTATTTATAAAGCTAATTTCACTTGGCCCTGCTTTGTGTACTTTACATTGTGCAGTGGTCTAGGAGCTTGTGATCTCTGTTCCTTCTGGCTAGAAAAAAAGCCAGAAGGATGCAGGAGCTCCTCTAACACACCCGTCTACAGATGGACATCAGTTTGTGGGCTAGGCTAGAGCCAGTCTGCACTGAAACTAAGAAAAAAAAAAAGCCTCTGCAGATGCCAAGTCCAAGTGCTGACTGCTCTGTTCTGCAGATCCAGTCCTGTTTCTTCACATTAGCCAGTCATGAACTCAGTCCTTGTTAGGCTGAGTTTGCCACTCAGCTGCATGCACCCAGCTTGTGGCTTGGGCTGGGGGCAAAGGGGTTTGTTGTGCTGCTGACTAAGTTGTTCACACCCTGGCTGGCCCTGTAGATCATAGTTCTAAGAATGCTGACTCCCCTTCTGCTTTCTTTTGCAGGCAGCAAGACGCCAGGCCTTTCTACGAAGCGTGAGCATGCCTGCTGACAACAGCCGCGTGCCCTCCTTGCCTCATGAAGTGAGGAGACCGGTGCTACAACGACAGACCTCAATCACCCAGACCATCAAGAGGTGAGCTGCTGAGCTCCTGGAGCCTGGTTCAGTGGATTCTGCCATCCATTGCCATCCTTTTTTTGTGGTCTTCTCATTCTCCTGTTGCCTGGCACTTTAAGGCATGCTGTCAAAATAGGCAGAGATAAGTTTTGATTGCCCTTGTGCCTGAAGAAGCTGGCTGTTTCAGGACCTGATGTATAGCTAGCAACATATGATGCTGTGTCCACTAGGACCCCCAGGGCTTTTCTCCCAAGCTCCTTTCCAGCTGGGTGCCCCTGGCATGTGTTGGTGTCTGGGGATGTTCCTCCCCAGGTGCAGGGCTTTGCACTTCTCCTTGTTGTTCTTTATGAGTTTCCTCCCAGCCCAGTTTTTCTTCCTGTCAGGGTCCCTGTAGGTGGGAGCATTACCCTGGAGAGTATCCACCACTCCACAGGTTTGTGTCATCTGCAGACATGCCGTGGGTACACTATCCCATTGTCCAGATCATTAATGGAGATAGTCATGGGTCCAATACCATTTAATAACCCTTGGGATACACTGCTAGTAACTGGCTTCCAGCTGGACTTATGCCTTTGCTCACCACACTCTGGGCCCAGTCATAGAAGCATTATTTATCCACTTCATTGCCCATGCAGCCCTCAACATGACCTGAAATCAGGCCTCTGTGAGTCTTAGTGCCAGGACATTTAGACAAGAGCATGTTAAGGTTGAGAAGATACCCTGGTAGAATGCTGCAGGAGCCTTGATAAGAAGCTCTGTATGGAAGGGCCAGGGCAGCTTTCTCCCTTCTAAGTCCTTATGGACAAGGCACATGGAGCTACAGTGAGCAAAGAAGTGCTGGACAGTGATGGTGAAGCTCCTGGATACCAAGGGAGATGCCAGTGTCCTACTTAGCGTCAAGGCCATGGGCAAGCACATATGACTGGTGCAGTGACAGACCTGTGTCGTGTCCTCCATGCCTGTGTGGCCTGTAATGGCAGAGTTGGGGACCAGCTGGTGGCAGCATCCATGCCTGTGTCTAATGGTCTGGGTAGCAGTTTTGTAGCCCTGAGTGCAGGGGGTTGATGCCATTCTGCAGTGCAGAGTTTTCTTGCACAGGCTGTTGTACAACACGAAGAGTGTCCAAAACTCTGTCCAGGAGGAATTGCAGCTTGTACATGTTTTTTGCAGAGCACTTTGGAATGCAGGTAGGAAGACAGGTGCAGCAGTGGGAAAGACTGAGAGAGGCAGAATTGCAGGAAATGTGCGAGACATGAAACTAGCAGTAAAAGTATGAAATAAATGGATCAGAAACAAAGACAGGGAATTGGAAAGCACTGAGGATAGCCTAAAAACCAGTGCCAGTGCTGTGAACAGCAGAGATAGGTGTGCAGTAAAGAGATGCAGATGCACGAATGGGATTCAGCAACCTCCTGGATCCTGCTGTCACATGCATTGTGGCACAGTTGCCACTGATGAGGTTAAGTTAAGAGATGGGGAAATGTTAGACATAGGTTGCTGCGTGCCTCCACAGCCCAGTGGGCTCTTTCCGTTCAGCTTTCTTTTCTTTACAGCAGACAGGTACGGTTTCAAAGGAGTCAGACCCTGCCTGTTCAGGGGAACCGGGTGGGCAGGAGTTCCCTGAGAAAGCGGCAGTCCCTGCCCCGATCGTTTTTCAGGTACTGGTAGAACTAAGTGTGCAACCCACCCATGCATGTGTGTGCAAGGGCTATTGTGAACTGCACCGATTCTGGCTGTTGCTGAGACCACGTTACCTTCCAAGGCCTGACCAGGAGGCCTGCAAATGGATGGGAGTGAGAAAGTCCCCGTGTGCATCTAACAGAAAACAATGGTCACTCCTACTAAATACGTAGGCAGCTGTCAGTAAGTAGCATGGGACTAACAAACTGCCCACTCTCCAGCCTCACTTCTTTCTGTTTTTCCTAACAAGCTGACAATCTCCTGGTGTTCACCATAACTGCAGTATTGCTCTGGGGCAGCCGCTGTGCAGCCTGCCTTTGCTAGCTTTAATGCAACACGTGAAATACGCATATCTTGGTCCCAAGGCCTTCTTGGAGCAGAAGAGGAAAGAGAGAAAGTTGCACCAAACAGATGTGGTTTGAATGAAATGCAGAGCTGGTGAATTCAGTATAGCATCCACCCTTTCCTGATGATGTCCTGTTGTTTTGTGATGTGTGTTGTACCTGCACATCTGCACAGCTGGTGCATTGTGCCTGTCTGTGGGCTTGGTTCAGGTGTTGTAGGCCAGGCTCTGACCCCAGGCCTGTCCACTCTGAGCTGAGACAAAGATTGCTGTGGGTCAGTGAGAGCAGAGCAGTGCTCTGAGACCTGCATAGCCCCTTCTCTGAGGGGTGGCACCCAGTGCCTAGTAGAAGAATTCAGTTTGGCTCAGGAAGGGCAGGGAAGGCTGGCAATGGCTCGCTTGAGTTTGTGCCTGCTGGAGAATAACAGTGCTTTTGGTGATGGTTTGCATTTGCAGGTGTGAGTTGGAAAGCCTGCTTTGAATTTGCGTCTTTTTATATAGTGGCAGGACATCTTCAGTTGCTGGTTGATGATATGTATCTTTGTTCTGCAGGGTGCAATAAGCAAAACACAGGATTTAGTTTCCTGTCTCTGGTGCTCTGACTCAGTTCACCAGTGTGACTTACTTCTAGATGTAACCCTCGTTTTACGTTGGTGTATGTTTTGATGCTCCCTTTGTGATTTGTGAGCAGTTGGAAATCTTACCTGTGAACAGTGGCCCGAGGTGAGGTTTTTGGGTTTGGCTTGGAAGGGTTTTCACGTTTCAGCACCTGGGCCAGCTGTAGGCTGATGCAACTCGCCATCTTCTGATGCGGGATTAGCCACAGTGGTAAAGGGCTGGCAGGGCTCTGATGATCTTTAGCTTCTCCTGAAGTATTTGAAGGCTGTTAGCCTAACTTACACCTGTCCCTTTGCCTTCCTTAGTGGTTTGCTTCTGACCCAATGCTCTTCCACAACAGCAGCCACTTGGCAGCAAACCTGCTTTGTGGCTGCAGCCTTGTGCTCCTGCTTCTGCCACCAATAGCTCATTGCTGTGTGTGCCTGCATCAGGAGAGGGCAGAACCACAGCAAGCATTTGCCATTAATGTTACTTGTGAGCAGGATGGGAATCCTGAAGCATGAGATGGAGAAACTGGGGATATTCTGGGAGTGTGATGGGAGGCTGGGAGAGAACAATGAATTCTGATGGCCAGTGGGAAAAGCTACAGAGAAAAACTGCAGCCCCACAGTGGGGACCTAGAGCTGGCCTGAAGATGGTAAGTGTTTTTTGTGAGTGCCTTATAGAGGTGAAAAAAAAATCATTTCACCAAGAGGGAAAAGAGTGCTGTTGATGCTTAAACATTTCTGACCAGGACCTGTCAGGTTGCTAAAACTGGCTGAGAACAGGCTCTGAGGTGCTTGTGGGGGAAAGTTTTCCCTGTGTTTGGATTGGGGTTGGCTGGAAGTACCATTGTGGGTTTTATGTTTTCATTTGCATAATCTGAGCAAACATGATGCTCCTGCTTACCTATATGCTGGCATTTTTTAGAGGCACAGCTGACTGGTTTGGAGTAAGCAAAGACAGTGATGCTACACAGAAATGGCAGAGAAAGAGCCTTCGCCACTGCAGCCTGCGGTATGGGAAGCTGAAACCTCAGGTCATCCGGGAAATGGACTTGCCCAGTCAGGACAATATTTCCCTAACAAGCACAGAAACCCCCCCTCCACTATATGTTGGGCCCTGCCAACTGGGCATGCAGAAGGTGAGTAGCGTGGGACAGAGTCAAGGCCATCATGAGCTTCCTGCTCGTGATGGTGTCTTCACCACTTTTAACCCATCTGTGGTCTTAGTTCTGCCTGAATGTGTCTTGTCCAAAGAGTTACAGTCACTGACTCAATCTAATGTCTAGTGAGTCTGTACTGGGACAGGTACTACTTAATATCTTAATCAATGACGTAGTGGGGTTGAATGCAAACTCTGCAAGTTTGCAGATGATGCCAAGCAGAGCAGAGAAGTTGATATGCTAGATGCCATTCCGATTTTGACAGTCTTGAGGAGTAGTCTCATGTGAACCTCATGAGGTCTAGCAAGGCCAAATACAAGGTGCTTTACCTGAGCTGGGGCACTCAGTAAGGACTGGGTGATGAATGGATTGAGAGCAGCCCTGCAGAGAAGGACTTTGGGGTACCGGTGAATGAAAGCTCATGTAAGCCAGCAGTGTGTGCTTGCAGCCCAGTCAGCCAACTGTATCTTCAGTGTCAAAATAAACGTGGCCAGCAGAGCAAGTGAGGTTCAGTCTGCTCCACTCTTCTGATACCCAGCTGGAGTACTGCAACCAGTTCTGTGGCTCCCAACACAAGACCAACAGGGACTTGCTAGAGAGGCTCCAGAGGAGGCTGCAAAAATGTTCAGAGGGCTGAAGCAGCTCCCCTACAAAAACAGGTTGAGAGAGTTGCAGTTGTTTGGCCTGGAGAAGAAAAGGCTTCAGGTAGACCTTATTGCTGCCTTTCAGCACTTAGAGGGTGCTTGTAAGAAAGACAAAATGGCATTATTGGAGTCTGTAGTGATGCAGGATTTGTACTGACAGAACAAGGAACAATGGTTGTACACTGAAAACTTGATTACATTATAGGTCTTGGAAAAGTATGTCTTGCATCAGCTGAGCCACAGCTCTGCTCATGAGTCCTCAGAAATTGGCTTGGGTGCCTGCAAAGGGCATCTGATAGCCCTTCAAGTGTGGCCCTAGGGGACAGGGACTGTGTCAGTCGTGTCCAGTTGCCAACACTTTAGAAGTAACCCATAATATTCCAGCAAAGGAAAGACTCCTTGCTCCACTCAGCACCTTAATGCATGCAATATTAGGGCATCAGTGAACACCACTGTGGGTAAGTATGAAATCAATTCCTTCCAAAGCAAATTGATCCGTGACCCAAAGCCTGGCTGCATTGCGGAAACAGGAGAATATCATGTCTTTCAATCCAGTCTCACCTTGTTGAATGCTTTGGTCATAGGATACTGAGAAATGTTTTGGGCTTATGTGAACTACATTCAGTCTGAACTTGGTTTCAGTAGGTGTAACTCCATAAAGCTTCCTATTGAGTGTGCAACTGTGGATTAAAAAAGGCTCATAAAACATTAGGATAAAGCACAGAAGTCATAAAGAAACCACAGCTGTGATGATGTAAGGACAGAGGAAAGGTTTGTAGCTGAAGGCAGTGTTTTCATTAGGTTGATTCGTGTGTTTGGCAGCTTTGGTCTGAAGAGTCCCAGAGAAGGGCTTGTAGCTCCTGGAAGCTTGCCTGCTTTATCCAGCTGTTAGGATTAACAGAAACAGATGTAAATATACAGTTAAGCTCCACCAGGATACTGTTTAAATCCAGAGCTGCACACCAACAGAAAGGAAACTAGCTTTTGAAAGGGCCTGGCTCTATTGAGAGATTTCTCCAAGCCCTGATCAGATATCACGTTCTCTGACTGCAGACTTCTCTGTCACAGAAGATGAATGAATCCAAGAGCTTAGAAAGGGCTGAAGGAGGTTTGAAGCTGTCATGTGAACATCAGAAATGTTCTGGATGAAAGTGATCAATACCAACAAAAAAAACCAACCCAAAACAATGACGAACTTTGAGGATTTGACCTTGGGACTCGGAAGTTTATCTCTACAGCAAGTTATTTCCTATCTCCCTAATGTAGAATTGATTAGTGGTTTTTTCAGTCTGGTTCTTGATTGGCCACTGTCCTGGTCTCAAGAGGGAGATGATGGAGGCTTGAAAGGAGGAGAGCTTGGTAGGCAGGTATTGGGGGGTGGCTGTATGTGCTGATGGACTTCTTCTCTGGCAGATCATAGACCCTTTGGCCCGCGGCCGAGCTTTCCGAATGGCTGATGACAATGATGGCTACAGCATCCCCCACACTCCCATCACGCCAGGTGCCACATCACTCTGCTCCTTCACCAGCTCACGCTCGGGCTTCAATCGCCTCCCGCGACGGCGGAAACGGGAATCTGTTGCCAAAATGAGCTTCCGAGCAGCTGCGGCTTTGGTGAAGGTACCGTATGTGGGAGGGCAGCAGGATGCGGCCATGCCCTGGAAGGGGAGTGGGAGGGAAGGAGCTATCTTTTGTAGGGAAAAACACTTTCTGTGAGTAGAGAGAGTGGAGCAGAGCAGTGGTGGAACAGAAGAAACCAGGACATGTCCTCTCTTAGCTGTTTGTGTAGCAGACAGAATGTGCAAGAAGCAAGGATGCTGGGTGGTTTGTGGTATAGGTCTTGCTTGCCATTTATCAGCCTTGGGGCTTTGATTCCCACAGCCAGCAGCTTTAAAAGGTTCCAGCAGGTCTGGTTAAGCTGGGACCTCTGGGTGGTTTGTCTGCACTGCTCATGGCAGAGTAGAAGTGCCTGAGCACTATGCAAGAGCTCTTTTCTGGGTCTCAAAAGGGTCGTGTTTGGGTGATCCTTCTGCTCTGTGACTGCAGTTCAGTCTGACATCATTGTACAATGATGGAGCATGTTACAAACCTTCATGTGGATCAAGAAGTGGGGTAGCACTGGGATTCATCACCTGGAAGGTGCTGCACATCAGTAGGACTGTTGTGCTTGATGGCTCAGTGTGGCAGGGTCAGCGCTTGGGCTCCTTGTGTGCAGGCCAGGGTGACACTGTGTGGGCCTGGGGCTGGGGTGTCTGGCAGTGACTTGATACCACTGTGTCTGTCTGCAGGGTCGCTCCGTGAAGGACAGCACACTGAGGAGGGCTCAGCGGCGCAGCTTCACCCCAGCAAGTTTCATGGAGGAGGATACAGTGGATTTTCCAGATGAGCTCGACACTTCTTTCTTTGCTCGGGTGAGGGGCAGCGCGGTGGCACGGTGCTGACTCCAGAGACTTTGCAAGACTGCAGCTCTGGCGGGGCTGTGTGGTGCAGTGTGGTGCTGGTGTCTCAAATGTGATGCCTCCTCCTTCTGATGGGACTTCTTTGTCTTTGCCCAGGAAGGAGTCCTTCATGAGGAGCTCTCTACTTACCCGGATGAGGTGTTTGAGTCGCCATCAGAAGCTGCGGTCAAAGATACTGAAGTGAAACCTCTAGATCAGACAGATCTCACAGGAGGTGCCTTGGACAAAAATGAGCTTGAAAGAAGCCACTTGCTACTGTAAGTATTTTCTTGTAAGGTGCCAAAGCCTAACATGGAATGGTGGCCTGCCCATTCAGAGTGGAGTCTTTGGTGCTGGGCAGCTGCTGGGGCAAGACCACTGCTCCTTCATGAGGGAAGTTGGGATCTTAGAGCCATGGGCGTCTGGAGCAGAGCAGTGATGGGATTTCTTTAAGCCCTTCATGCCTCTCTTGATGTTTTGGATGAGAGTCCTCCTGCCCCTGCAGTCCCTGAAAGGTGACTCTGAGGCAACCTCTCCAGCAGCTTCCTGATATGATGCATTTTTGAGGCTATATCATAGCATGGGGAAACAAAAGACACTTTAAGTCAGCTGTGAGGATGCTGGAGACCCAGCCTTCAGCTGTGGAGAATATGACAAAGGTAAGAAGGCTGTTGCCATTGCCACAGTCTCCAGGAACTGTTGAGAGGAGTGAAGTGAAGCATGGCTGAGTGTCAAGCTGAGCTACATTCCTCACTTGAAACCAGAGAAAGGTGTGGCACTGATGCTGAAAGCCCTGCAAATATGTGGGTGGTACTGTACTGTGTGCCTAGATTTTTTCCACCTGAGTAACTGGTACTGAGTAATTGCTCCATGTCGTTTCCGAGTTAGATCTGACTTATCTGGCAGCTCACCCCAGCAGAGAGTAGTGCTGGGTGTGAACGTGTAGCAGACAGGGAGGTCCTTGTTGTGGTTCTGCTGCTCACAGCCCATCTTGCTGTGTTGGAGTTTTCCCTTCAATTGTTTCCAAGAACTTGACTCACTCTTAACAGAAGTGGGAGCTTGTTGTCTCTCCACTGAGATGGTCTCAGTCTTCTTGGCTCCATTAGGACTTTCTCAAATCTACATCCCTTTCCCACTTAGAGAACTGCTATCACAATTGCAGTCAGTTGTCCTTCTAGGTGGCCAGGTGTTTATTTTGGGATAGGCTGATAGTCCAGCATGAAAATACTGGGAAATAGCACGTCCATTACACAGAAACCACTTAAACCTCATCCTATTGCTTGTCCATACTTCAAAACTCTTAACTTCTCCAAGACACTCTGGTTATCTTTCAGAAAAAAATGTGGTTTCTGTGACCACTTTTGACAACCACTGTCTTTGTGCAAAGACAGTCACTTAGGAAGCCACAGAGTGTTTCTGTTAACTGGCCGAGGACTTGCCAGTCTAATCACACTAAAGTGCTTCAAGGGTTGGGATTTCCACTGTGGGGCTAAACAGGGCTTCCATTTCATAGGAGAGAATGGAGTGAGGGGAATGAAGCAGAGGAAGAAATAGATGTGTATGAGTGTTAGCTGCCTAATAAGAAGGTGCTGAGAATGTAGCCCATGGCTTCCATCTCTCTCTGTTCATTTTGGATCAGAAAAGAGTTAAGGCTAAAGTTGAAGTTGTTAGAGGTGGCCACAACCACAGGATGCTGTTCTTGCTCCCTGCTGCAGTGTCAATGCTGGGAGGCTGGAAGCCGTGTCTCACCAAAATGAGATGCTCAGTGATGCCCAGCTGCAGTCTCCCCATTTTAACCCATTGCTGACAATTCTAAACCTCTGAGAGCAGCTCAGGAGCGGGGTTCAGCTTGGCACCTGCCTTGTGCCACCTTCTGCACATAGTCCAGTGCTTTTCTTCTTTTTTTGCCGGGGCTTTGTAACATTCGGGAATGCAACTTCTACTTCAGATCACCTTGTCTGCCTATTGCTGCTGCTCAGCTTGGGTACGGTGGGACAGGCACGAGGTCTGCTGCCACCAAACACCACAGAAGGGCTGCTCCCTATTACTGTGCCATGAAGAAGGAAACCATTGCTGTTCCACTTTTTATTCCAGCCCACTGGAGCGAGGCTGGAGGAAGCAAAAGGATGGAGGCCTGGCACAGCCCAAAGTCCGCTTACGGCAGGAGGTGGTGAGCGTCAGTCCACAGAAGCGTGGCCAGCGCATTGCTGTCCCTGTCAGGAAGCTTTTTGCCAAGGAGAAGCGGCCGTACGGCCTGGGGATGGTGGGGAAGCTGACAAACCGTACCTATCGCAAGCGCATTGACAGCTATGTGAAGCGGCAGATTGAGGACATGGATGATCACAGGTGAGAGCTGCTGTTACAGCTGGGGTCCAGGTAAAACACCAGGCACTAGGAGCACACCCTGCTCCTCCTGGTGGGTATCTGCATCTCTTCCCTGCTGTCCTGTGATAAACAGGAAGGCTCTGGTTGTTCTTGCCTCTGGTTGTTTCCATAAACTTAGTATTTCAGCTGCATTACACATTTTGGCATTAGGCTTTTGTATCTGTGGATGCTTTTCTTGGCAAAAAGTGCCTTGTCTGGTGTTTAGGGGAGAGCAGAGGCTGTCTGCTAACAAGATTATTGCCTCCAGTCATGTATGCCCTAGGTGATCTTGGTCCTGTCCCCAGGGTTCCTAGGGAAAGAAAGCAGTTTTTGTCCTTGCTCTGCGAGTAGATGTAACATGAGAGATGCTACGAGATACAGTTTACTAGCTTAGTGGGTAGTAATGGTGATAGGATCTTGTAGGATCTTTCCAACCTTGTGATTCTGTGATTCTGCGCCTGGATTTCTGCCTCAAATCTTTTCCCTTTCTCTCCATCCAGGCCCTTCTTCACATACTGGGTCACCTTTGTGCATTCGCTCATCACCATCCTTGCTGTGTGCATCTATGGCATTGCCCCTGTGGGGTTCTCACAACATGAAACTGTTGATTCGGTAAGTAAATCACCCTGACTTGCCTGACTTGGAGTGTGACTGAGTCACAGCTCTCAGCACAATCGCCACTGAGGGCCTTGTTGGCTGGACACCAGGTGTCCAGGGCCTGCCTGCAGCATCTGTGAGCCCAAGTGCTGCTTGCTTTCCCTCCTGCAGTCAAGTTGCTCTTGACATTGAGCTCTATCAGGTGGGCTTTTGGCACAAGCATGGTGGGCTCCTGATAGGTTTTAGTTGTGGCTGTGTTGGGAGTCCTTTTGAGCAACTTGTTCCCCTCCTGATGGGGACCTGGAGGATGTTCATGGCAGGGAAATATTTCAAACCTCAGTTAAGTTTTTGTAACAGCTGCAAGATTTTGTTTCCTGCCAGGAGCAAAACGGACCTGTCTGACTTTATGAGCTGATCTTGAAGCTACTTGTAGCCTTCCCACATGTTGTCGAAGGTCTCTCTGAGGTGCATATCTCTGTAGCACCATACTCCTGCTCCAAGCAGGGGGGGGATGCCCGGTGTTACTTCACACCTACAAGTCTGACGGCTTTCACAAAGCTGTCACCAGCATCTGGACTTGCATGGCTGACAGCTGCTGCTTGTGTTGCTCGGCTGTGTGAAGCTTTATACAGGATCTCAGCCAGATGGACATATTCAGAGAAATCTTTAAATAAAGATGCCCAGGCCTGCCCTCCTACAAAAGACCAGTTTGAGAGAGCTGTGTACCCAGTCACCTACTGGGGGGATTTCTGCTCCTTCTGGGAGCTGTTTCCACCAGTCCCTGCCACTTGTTCATGGTACTTTTGCTTCCTCTCCTTGCAGGTTTTGCGGAACAGAGGGGTTTATGAAAATGTCAAATATGTTCAGCAGGAAAACTTCTGGATTGGCCCCAGTTCGGTGAGTGTTAATCATCTGGGGCTGGCAGTAGGCAATGTACAGCAGCCATATCACCCCAGGGACCTTGGCCCTCTGCTGCTTGGGGCAAATACTGAGAATATGCCTGATGTATTTTGAACATCATCGTGCAGGACTTGTTTCTGGCCCTGCTGGGGGTACCCCTTGCTGTTCTTCTCGCTCTACTCTGCCCTGGATAGTCCTTGCGTTTACCTTGACTGATGTTTTTCCATCTCTCTCCCAGGAGGCCCTTATCCACCTGGGGGCCAAGTTCTCACCATGCATGAGGCAGGACCAGCAAGTGCACAGCTTCATTAAGGCCAAGCGTGAGAAGGAGAAGCACTCAGCATGCTGTGTGCGAAATGACAAGTCCGGTTGTGTACAGACTTCGGAGGAGGAGTGCTCAGTGAGTGTGGTGTCCCTTTTCCTGCTGTTACTGCAGGCTCAGGGCCACTTCTGTTGATGCTTTCTCCTGCCCTAGGACTCACAATGACATTTCCCCTTTCCCTTCTCTTGCAGTCCACCCTGGCTGTGTGGGTGAAGTGGCCCCACCACTCCAGCACACCAATGCTAGCGGGAAGCAAGAGGCAGTTTGGGTCTGTTTGTCATCAGGACCCCAGGTATGTCCTTCCTAGCCCACCTGCCATCCTAGGGACACCAGGGCTGCTGTGACAGTCAAGTCAGAGGCATGGGGTCCCAGGCCAGTTCATTGCAGAGTGTGTGCATAGCGTTGTCCTTACCTGCCCTTGTGGTGGCAGGGGAGCTGAGGCAACTCCTTCTGAGAGCCTCCCATAGCGTGAACTTATTTGTGTTCCCTGAAGTCTCTGTTGTTGGCTGCCCATGCACACAATGGTTTGTTCTCAGCTGTGGGTTCTTTTCCTGTCTCCTCCTCAGCTGCTCCCTTTGCTCCCTGCATGGGCTGCTTTCCCATGGGATAGCAGCTCCGTTCCCAGCACAGCTCTCCTGCAAAGCCCTGGCAGCCACCTTTGCCCTTGGCCACCACAGTCTGTGGGAGGGCTGAAACCAGCTGAAGGTCCATGTCTGGAGTTCTGTTGTTGATCAGCTGCGTGCTCTTTGCCAGCTGATGCTGTGATCTCTGGTTGTGGGAAGCAAGCTGTAGGTTTGATCAGCACAGCCTTGGCTGACATGAAGTAGTGTGTGACCAGCTCCTTGCCAGGGACAGAGGGGACCTATGGGAGTGTAGCCTGGGGGCAGGGACAGTGTGGTGTGCTAGGAAAAGTCATTTCTCTGGGTGATCTTTGCTTCCTGTTGCTGCAGGGTGTGTGAGCAGCCAGCCTCGATGGAGCCACACGAGTGGCCGGATGACATCACCAAATGGCCGGTGAGCATCACTGGTTGCACAGCAGCCTCCTGAAGCCATCCAACAACAAAAATTCCTGCTGTACCAGATAAAGCCCTAAGCCCTGCCAGGGTAATAGGATGATGGATACTTAGTCCATCTAGGGGCTGTTTTAGTTACATGGCAGGGAGGAGGCATTAGTTTGGGCTCCAGCAGCCCAGGCAGATGTCAGGTACCATCTTACCATTTGAAGAAAGCCTTGGGAGGCTTTGTCTGTGGGACTGGCTTCTTCATGAGTGACTGTTCTGACCTTACCCAGGCAGCAAGCCAAACTATGGATCTCTGACTGCAGCCTGTTGTCATTTTCTAGATCTGCACAAAAAACAGTGCTGGGAATTACACAAACCACCTTCACATGGACTGCGTGATTACAGGCAGGCCCTGCTGCATTGGGACCAAAGGAAGGTAATGAGTTTAATCTGTGTGGAGAGGGGCTGGGCATTGGGGTAAGAAACAGAGGGCTGTTTTAACGTTGTAGACACAGCCATTTTCCTCCTTGTCCTTCCTGTGTGCAGACCAGAGCAGTGCTAGGGAGAGGAGTCTGGCAGGGAGCCCTGATGGGTTTCCCAGGCAGAGCAGGACTCTGGAAAGGCAGCTTGAGTTTGATGTGGCAGGGTATCTCATTCAACTAATCCAGCAGTTTAATGGGATTTGGAGCCCTGGGGATTAAATGTATCTCTTAGTGAATTCAGTGCTTTTTCCTTGGAATGACCAGCTTGTTCCTAACAGGCTACGCTGACCCCAGCCTGGCCTCTGTGTGCATTCCAAGAGGAAATCATCTGATTTGGGTTTGCCAAGGAAGATGCTGTTCTTCATGTTGCTCCTCAGCTTGAGTAGTTACTTAGTGCTTGGGCTGGGGCTCCCCTGCCAGGGAGGAAGATCAGTGCTGCTGTCCCTGAAAGTCATGGCAGGACCCTTGGCTTAACCCCACTTTGTGTTCTGTGAGTGTCTGAGGCACAGGGCTCCCCAAGCTCCAGTGTTTCATTCTCAGCTGTAAGTAGCTGTTTTGTATTACTTGTTTTGGAACCTTTGTTGCACATGCACTGTAGCATATCAGGGGCTGCTGAATGCCCCGTAGAGAGATTTGGGATGAGGTGTTAGTGGCCAGGGAGGGCACAGGATAATCCACCATGTCTTCCATGTGCAACTTGTTCCTTCTTTTGATTACTGTGCTTCTTCCAGGTGTGAAATAACTTCCCGGGAGTATTGTGAATTTATGCGGGGCTATTTCCATGAGGAGGCAACACTTTGCTCTCAGGTAGGTGCAGAGTCGTGGTTTGTATGCCCATCCTTCTCACTTCTGTTCCATCTGTCTGCTTGGCAACATCTGCAGCAGTGAGTGGGAATGTTGAGTCCTACCTTGAGCCCAGAGGAAGTTGCTGATCCAGGATGTAGTGACAGAACTTCATCTGTCCTTGGGAGACTAGTTTAGAATTTGGAGCTGGCAGCCACAAAAGTCAGCACGGGACCACTGTGGAAGCAGCAGGTGTCCGCAACCTTCCTGCTCCATGGGTGAGCAAATGTTGTTCATGTGTTGGGGTGATGAATAAGGGCATAATGCTGCTGTAAGTAATGGGTGGAGACACGTGAAATGGTGCTGGAGGCAAGGGCTGGAACTTGGTATAGCAGGGAAGTGAGTGGAGTACCTCTTTTTCAAAGCTAGCTGCAGCTTCTGCTGTGGCTGTGATACCTGGCTGTGCCCAGTAGGGTTGGCTGGCACACCCAACAGCCCCCATTTTGCTGTCCTAGGTTCACTGCATGGATGATGTCTGTGGACTCCTCCCTTTCCTAAATCCAGAAGTCCCTGACCAGTTCTACCGTCTCTGGCTCTCACTTTTCCTGCACGCTGGGTAAGTGTAGGTGCAAAACTTCCATTGTCTGGGAGGGAACCGTGGGGTTGTATGAGGGTGGTTCTAGCAGTTTCTGTCCTCGGAACAGCATTGTGGGGCTGAGCTGTTGTCCCTGCTGAGGCTTATCAGGCTGGGTTTGCTAGGAGGGATATTAGAGGCAAGCACTGCACCAGGTGCTTTCAACAAGGCTCAAAGAAGACAGCAAAGAAGACAGACAAGCACTGTGGGGAATGTGGTAGATGCTACTTCAGCTCCTGTACTCTGAACTCGGCAGGATCCTGCACTGTCTGGTTTCAGTCTGTTTCCAAATGACGATCCTGCGGGACCTAGAGAAGCTGGCAGGATGGCATCGCATCTCTATCATCTACCTGCTCAGCGGCATCACTGGGAACCTTGCCAGCGCAATATTTCTACCCTACAGAGCAGAGGTGGGTCTCCTACACACTGATATCCTGGTGGCTTCAATACAAGCCCCTACATGCTGTGCCTCTCTGGCACAAAAATCAGAGCTGCCCTTATCTTTGCAGTACGTGTGTTGTGCAGATTTGTAGCTAGCAATCAACACCGCACCGTCATCTATGTGCTGAGCAGTAACATCCCCCAGAGCACTCTGGTAGGCTTTCCAAGTGACTGACCCGTTCTGGCTGCAACCCTCGGGCTGCCTCTCACAACATGAGATAGGAGTGGTTCCAGCCATGTGCAGGCTCTAATTCAGCTCTGTAGCTGGTGTCAGTCCCTCCACATGCAGGCAGGCAGGCAGGCATAAAGTGAGAGCAAAGCTTTGCCATTCCCACAGACTGTCCCTGCCCCCATTGCACAGCTGGAGAAGCCCTGTGTGACTGCCCAGCTTCACCTTAGAAGACTGCACGGTAGGACCTAGAGGACCACCTTCCAGTAAGGAAAAGCGTGTGGTGGGTGAATGGACCAAGGAGATTGCCTCTAAGGACCTCCACCCTCTGGCAGTTAAACCAGATTCATCCTCCTTAAACAGAACATCTGTTCTAGTGAGCTCACACCTACAATGATCCTCATGTCAGACCAGGCCTTGAACCTCATAATCAGGATGATGTCTTGGGCTGCAGCATCTGTTTCTCAAATAACACCGAACAGGGAGTTGAAATAACCCTAATGGAGCTGGTTGCAGAAGCCAGGAGTTGAAATAACCCTAATGGAGCTGGTTGCAGAAGCCAGGCGGCTGGGTTGTGCCTGATTTTACCTGTAATGTTGTTCTTCTGCAGGTTGGCCCTGCAGGATCCCAGTTTGGAATTCTGGCTTGTCTCTTTGTGGAGCTCTTCCAGAGTTGGCAAATCCTGGCCCGGCCGTGGAGGGCTTTCTTCAAGCTGCTGGCTGTGGTGCTCTTTCTTTTTGCCTTTGGCCTCCTGCCTTGGATTGATAATTTTGCTCACATTTCAGGATTCATCAGCGGTTTTTTCCTCTCCTTTGCCTTCCTGCCCTACATTAGCTTTGGGAAGTTCGATTTGTATAGGAAGCGATGCCAAATTATTGTTTTCCAGCTCATCTTCATTGCACTCTTCTCAGGACTTGTGATTCTATTCTATTTCTACCCCATCAAGTGCGAGTGGTGCGAGTTCCTTACTTGTATCCCATTCACGGACAAATTCTGCGAGAAATACGACCTGGATGCACAGCTTCACTGAAAGGCAAAGACCGGCTCCTCGGGCGGGCACTGGAGATGGGCTGTCTTTGCATTTGCTGTGCTAGTTCCACGTGGACGAAGCTTCTAATCCAATGACACTTCTAACCAGGGCTGTGGTTAATTTAAACGGTCTCTAGCACTCAGCAGGCGTGGTTTGCCTTATCAGAAAACTCTGAACAGAACGTTGGTGCCTTGTTCAATTGTATTGAACCTCTTCTGCTGCCATTATTTTTATTACACTAGTTTCAATACTACATTTTTAACTAGAGTTATTTACTGCTGCTAAGGTGGTGATTAAATGGAGAGGTAGCGTTTTAGCTACTGCTAATTGTTTTGCATAGTCTGTGGCTATGTTTGTTGCTTTATGTCACCGATGCTGTTCCATGCACCAATAGAATCAATACTCTTTTAGCACCCAACGTAACCCGACACACATTTGCAGCTGGAAATAAGAGCTTTAAAAGCTTCAGAAAACGAGTCTCTTTAATTACAAAAAGCACCTTCTGCGTACAGCACAAACAAAACATGTAAGAGCAGCTGTTCAACTGGGCTCTGCTTCTCTGTGAAATCTTTCAACCTCTTCCCCTTGGGGAGCGCTGAATCCCTCACCTGGTCCTGGCAGGGCTGGATTCTCTGTTCTACCTGTTAAAGAAATAGTTGGGAATAGCAGTGTTAACTGCATGCTGGGCTCTCTTATCACTGCAGTATGGGGGCTCATCCAGAGCTCCGTGGGGTGAAGCAGAGCTCTGCTGTCATAGCATGTGTCATATCGCACTGGGTGCTGCAAGTATGATAGCGCTGAAAGAGAATGAAAGCCTCTATGGTCACACAGCGATGGTTTAACCCAGCTAAATGGAGCCACCGAACAGAACAGCTGGAAAGCATGCAGTTAGCACTGCTCGCAGCAACTGCTTGTGGCTCAGAATGCACCCAATGAGGAACAGCAGCCTTTGCTTGTTGCATTTGCTTGTGTGCAGTGATGGGACACTTGCAGTGCTCTGAATGGTACAGGAGTGTTAAGAGCAAAGAGGGAGAACAGTCGCTTGGGTACAGTGAAAATGAGATATACAGGAGGATCAAATGAACTGTGTGATGGCAATCAGTCACTGCTAGCACAGATTTCCAGAGTTCCATGAAGCCTAAAAGCAAGGTCCTAGAAGCAATCAAAAGGGCAAAGAGAGGAGCACTGCATTTAATGAACCTCAGGGCACTGCAGGAGCAAATTCAGAGCCTAAAATGCACAGTACGGTTAGGGACGCACCACTGCTGGCTGCTCCTGATGTGCTTTGGACCACCATTCCCTGCCCCGAGAGGTGCACAAGCAGCACAACCAGGACGTGGACATGGGGCAGAGCCAGGCTGAGAGCCCAGACACACAGAAATGCTCAGAGCCTGAGCGCTGAGACCCTGGGAAGGCAAAGCTGAACAACAGGCATTTGTAATGGGCGTTCAGGACTTACCTGACAGGTCACTTCCGGAGTTTCTTGATGAAGCCGACCTCATCCCTGTTTCTGATGCCGTACCTGAGCACAGTTGTGTTGTTAGTTCTCCTCTGACCACAACCTGCAATCCCACACAGCTCCTGTTCACAGGGCCGGATGGACTCCCGATGTGCTCCACTGCCCAACAGGTGGGAGTTCTCACCCGTGCAACCAGACCAGGGTCTGCTGCTCTGCCTTTGTAAACCCACCGCCAGCTCTGACAAGGCAGCGCTGCCTCGCTATGGGTTCTCTGAGCCGCATCCCTTCGGATCGCTGCTCCCCGGCCCTCTCAGCCCAACCGGACAACTCAGCACCGCCCCGAGCCGCAGCTGACGGCGAACCCCCCGGCGGCCGCGTACTCACTCTCTCAGCTTCTTCCTGTCGTCCGCCAGCTTCTCCCCGCCGAACGTGAGGTGGTAGGTCCTCCAGATGTACCTCCTGCGGGACAGCGGCGGGGTGAGCGGGGACACGGCGCGGCGGTGTTGCAGTGCGGCGGTGTTGCAATGCCGCGGAGCGGTGCTGCTCACCAGCTGAGATGCTGCACCCCGCCGCGCCGCGCCTGCCGGAGCTGCACGTGCCGCCGCAGCGCCTTCTTGAGGTCCAGCACCGAGGCGTTCTGCACCACCACCACCGCTGCGGGGACACCCGGCTCAGCGCCCGCAGCTCCCGCCCCGCCCCGCTCCGCTCCCCGCCCCGCCGCACTCACGCATGCTCTCGCCGTCCGCCTTGCAGACGCGCACGGTCATGGCCTGCCCGTACTCCAGCGCCACTTGAGAGCCGATCTCCTCCGGCGTCACCTGCGGGCGGCACCGCGGGGCTCAGCTGCGCCTCAGCCCCCCCCCCCCCATCCCCATCCCCGTCCCCGTCCCCGTCCCCACCTGCGGCGGGAGGTCGCAGAGCAGCGGGTCCTGCACGAGCCGCGCCAGCGCCGCCTGGAACAGCTCGAGCACGTCGGCGTGCGCCAGCTCCTCCTCGGCCTCCGCCATCCCCGCCGGAAGGGGCGGGTCCGGATCCGGCGATGTTGCTCTTCTGCCCGGCGTGCGGTAACGTGCTGGTGGCCGAGGAAGGGCCGCGCTGCCACCGCTTCGCCTGCACCACGTGTCCGTACGTGCGGAACGTGACAAGGAAGGTGCGCGGCCGCGGGGGGGCGGGATGACGGGGGGGGGGGGTCGGGGGGCGCGAGGCGGGCGGTGCTGAGCGCTGTGCCCGCAGGTGAGCAGCAGGAAATACCCGCGGCTGAAGGAGGTGGACGATGTGCTGGGAGGAGCGGCGGCCTGGGAGAACGTGGACTCCACCGCAGGTAACGGGGCGGCGAGGGGCCGGGTGTGGGGGGGGGGGTGTTGGTTGGGTCTCCGCTCACCGCCTCTCCCCGCAGAGCCGTGCCCCAAGTGCGAGCACCCCCGCGCCTACTTCATGCAGATCCAGACGCGCTCGGCCGACGAACCCATGACCACGTTCTATAAGTGCTGCAACGCGCAGTGCGGGCACCGATGGCGCGACTGAACCCCCCCCTTCCCCCCCATCAAACCGCTGGGCCCCCCCGGCTGTCAATAAACGCGGTGATGGAGCTGTGTCTGCACTGTGAGCTGTGCTGGTTCCATGGCTCCGCCGTTAAGCTTCGTTCTCACCTCAAATGTATGTAAAAGTATCAAAACAGAAAGGATAAAAAACCTTCCTTTAGAACCAGAATGCAACACGAGAGGGCAACAAAGTGACAGCATTTAATCCACCTTAACATGTAAAGGTTAAACCCAATGCATGAGGTCCAGCTTCACACCTTCTACATGTGGATCACCTGCACCCATTTGTTCCAGTTCACTTCAGCAGGGAACACCCCCCCCAGGCGCAGGGTGCAGTCCACGGTGGGCTCATAATACGCTGCAGAGGCCTCGCTCAGTTTGGGACTGTGCAGCTGCTCCGCTACAAGCGGCTGAGAGAAGAGGGACGCTGGGGGTGCCACCTTCATGTGGAACCTCCTGATGCAGCCAAGAGCTTCCAGACTCTGCAGAAAGAAAGTGCGTTTCAGCTTAAACACCTGCAAAATAAAGTTGAGGAGCCGAAGCAGCCCGAGGTCGCAGCTCCTTATTCACATACCTGCAGGATCTCCAGCACAGCAACAGGCTGCAGTATCCCCGTGTAGTGCTGCAGCAGCGTGCCTTCTGTTATGCCTGGCTTTGTCATGATGTGATACAGCACAGCTTCTATCATCCCCTTACACACAGGTTTGTTCAGGTTCCCATCCACAATCCTCCACGGTCTCCCAATGAAGCAGACATTCTTGCAGGCCCTGCAAAAGACAGTTTAAATCAGCTCTGCCAGCTCCTAGATGCAGCCAGCAACTGCACTCAGACAGGAAACTGAATTCCTTAGTAGTAGCATTCTGGGGGGGAAAGGATGCTAGAGGCTGCACGGCAATCCACACTTCTCATATTGCAGTTTCTCTAAGGCCACGTGTGGAAGGTGGGACCTCCTGACATCACACGTGGGAAATACAATGAATGTCATTCTTCTGATTCTGGAGCTGGTTGTGGTATCAGAGGTATATGAACACGTGAGCAACATTAAGAGCGATGGAGGAAAACAGGGTTCATCTTCCATGTGCTCTGCCCATCGGAATGGAAAACAGTTCTCCAAAGTATTGGCTTCAGAAATGACTCCGGCTGTGCAGAGCATTCAGTCACTGCAGCCATCTCTGTTACTCACCCATCCGCAGCTGCCTGGGACAGACCGGGCTCAGAACTGCCTGGAAAGAAGAAAACCACGCAGTTTTGAAGTTAATTAGCCCAAACTCTTTGGTGGCTGTTAACTAACAGGTGGCTAAACTGCAAAAGGCAACAGCTGGTGCTAGAAAACAACAGAACCAGGCTGCTGCTGTGGGATGTAGCTCAGGGCTTGGGAATGCAAACATGAGATTTCAGGTAAGAACGCTGTGCTTACTAAGGGCCACGTTTGTATCCCCTCTGTGTTACACACAAGTAGAAGTTAAGTCCGCAACAGTAATTCTTAACATGAAACTCCAAGTCTGTGCCATTTAGGCAGCCCTGAGGTGATGTCCTGCAGGAAGGCTCTAACCAACACCCAGCTGATTGGCATGGCAGTCTGGCTGTAAACGTAGGGCAAGGGCAGACTGTGGCCAAACATCACAGTGTGTGATTCAGTCTGAAATCAGAGCTGACAGAAATGAAACTAGACGAAAATCTCCAACAAGGTACAAGGTGTAAATCCTGGCAAGGATTATGAGCTGTTAAAGAAAACTGGCAGTACAAAGGATGGGAAAATGAAGTCAGATTGGGTCGCAAATTAGGCTATTAATCTTCTCGCTGGCATGTGCTGCATTCTGGTGAGTGGTTTAATGACTTCATGGCTTTTAGTCATGGGCATTCTAGTTAAAGCATACGTCGTGCTGTGTTTTCTTGATTTAAAGATGTCAAGCCTTTGGGCTGAAGCCAGGGATGGGAAAAATTCATCTCTAGGTTTGTCTTTGGAGAAGATGAAAGGACACGGAAATGGGTTTTTAAGGAAAGCACGTTCCTGGACTAGTCACAAACATTCCAGGAACTGGCACAGGAAGGAATCGTTGATGTATCTGACAATTAGTGTAATGCTGCCGTGTCTGTAATGAAAACCTCTCTCAGTGGCACAGCTTCATGAAGGATCTAATAAGTGCTTATAAAACGCGACATGGTTGGGTGGTGAGGGTGAGCCAGGTACTATTCCTTGGATGCAGAGCGCTCCTACATACCTGTAGAGACCTCTGGGTTCTCCTGTAAATGGGAAACATTATCATGCTGCTCTGTGGCGCAGTGTTCAAGGCTAAGGAGATGCTTGTTGAGCTCAGGGCTGAGATCATCATTCCCTACTTCAAGCTGTTTGTCCTCAGAATGTGGCTTATCTTGATCCTTGGGCACATCCACACTAACAGTGGCTGAAGGGCCTCCAGCCGTGTTTTCTGTCTGCCCTTCCAGAGACCCGGTTTCCCCATCTGGGATGAACGACTCCTTCACTGTAACAGGATCAGTTATACCTGTGTCCAAATTATCCTCATTTGCACTTAGCAAACCGCTCTGCAAACCCTGGCAGAGTTGGTCACCCTCTTGAAGGCCATCACTTTCAGTCCTGCATCTCTTCCTTGGCGGCTCTCCATCACTGGGATGGTTTGTGTCTTCTTCCAGCTGCTCCTCCTCTCCTGAACATTCCTCTCCCTTCTTTGCTGCTGACAGCAAGCAGTCGTGTTGTACCTCTGAGAGGGCTGTGTCTGCACAGTGCTGACCAGAATCTATGGGTTTATCCATCGGACACACCGAATGCAACAGCCATGGCTTGGCAAACACAATTGCAACCAGTCTTACGCTATTGCCTCCTACTTCTAAAACCTGCTGCATTTCAATCAGGTCCTGTGGAAAACAAAACAAGAATTATCTCAGGATAATTAACACTGGATAAATGTCGATACAGTCAAGTACTGTGGAACTGCCACCTCTAACTAGCAGCAAAGAAAGACTAATTGCTTAGCGGGATATTCAGTTTTATGCTCCATTGTATCCCTTCAACTTTACTGAAATTACAGCCCTAAACATTTTTGTTCAGCTTAAATTAATGTAAAATGTAACTGGGAAAGAAATGAAACTGCTTCCCCTCCAAAGGTGACTGCTGGTACCTCTGGGCTTCAGAAAAAGTTAATTCTTACCTTGGATTAAGTGCTGCTTTAATTTTTGGCCTTCCTAACTATGAGGCAAGACTGCTGTCAGACTATTGCTATGTTAACTCTTGCCTAACAGGAATAGGTTTGTTCGCTTTGTATTAGCAAATAAAGCACACAGCTTAAGAGACTGTTCTGTTCTAGGGCAATGTCAGACACACAAACATTAGTGTATGGAAAAGGGCTGTCTGTTAAACCACCTGAATGTACTGCTGCAGGTTCCTGGTGCGTGCAGGTTCCTCCTCTTCATAGCTGCAGAACTGTCTGCCCAGCTCAGCTTTGCAAACCCCAAAGTGGGAAGCAGCCTCTATTGCATTGCGGATCTCCAGAACAGCAGCTACATCTCCAGGGCTGTAGCCATAGTGTTCTGTGCACTCACGAAGAAATGGATCAACGTTATAATTCTCTTCTTGGATTTTTATTAGCCTGGTAAAAGTTTGGGGAAGGGACGAGACTCCCACAGCCATGTTCTCAAGCTGAGAAGAAGCTGAAAAATCAAATGATAAACAAATAGTTAAGAAGTGATGCACTGTTACCACGCAACACAAAGATAAATATTCAGACAGATAGATGAGAGGTGTTCTGGATCATGCTGATTAAAAACAGAGCTCAGTTTTCCACGTTCATTACTGCAGCTTCCTTCCTGCTCACATATTTGTGGCTGGCAAAACCCGTAGAAGCAGAGCCAGCTGGTTTAAGGAGGTTTACTCTCTTATCAAAGTGAAGTATCACTGAAAGGCAACACAGCTTGCTGGCATTCCCTGACTCTGGGCCAGCTGAGCTTTAAGTCAATGAGGGAATCATCTTTGACTGAACAGCCTAGTGAAAGGAAAAGCTATGGAGGAGCTCCCTGTCCGGCTTCAACACATCTGTGCACATCAGGCCAAACAGAAACCAACCTGGAGAGCCGAGTCTTCCTGGGAGTGGTGTAGAGCGCAGCTTCACCTGCACCTGGCAGGAATCGACCACGATGTTGTCATTGGGACTCAGATTGCGTGTGCTGACAATCCCAGGAGCACAGTAGCCTTTCATCAGTAAGTAATTGGTATGAGATGCTTGATGAGCTTTTACTTCTATCTTCCGTTTGCCTCCAGAGCTGTCATCTAAGTCCTCCTCCTCCTCTTCCTCCTCTTCAAGTCCGTCTTTTCCCAAACTGTGGCAAACAGAGGCATTTTGTTTGGTGCTTTTCCCTCCCCCTCAAAATAAGACACTGACTCATTACACTGAGCAAAGCCAAAGCATGTGCTGTTCTGCATCCCAGCAGTTAAGTCACCAGCAGCTGCAGAATGCACAGCAGGCTGAGCTGCAGCGCTGAGAGCAAGCACTGACAGAAAGCAAAAGGCAGCAAAGGTCTGCAGAGAAGAAAATACTCTCTTCTTCTAAGGCTTCACCATGAGGGAACGCCTGTCAGAGCACAAAGGCTGAGACCGTAAAGGTGTCATGCAGGACAGACACGAGATGTGTCTGTCACATACAGCAGGATTTATTTTTAATGGAGGAAAGGAGAAAGCACTGCAGAATAAACACTTAACATCAACTGTAGATAACTTCAATGTAAATAATATAACAGCAGCCATGATAGATTTCCCAACAACAAATTTAGTCACATCAACTCTATCACTTTCCAGGACAGGACATCTCTGATGGCAGGGAAGTGCCTGGCAATTTAAATGTCACACAGGTGAAGGCAAATGTAGTCCGGAGCTGTAATGATAGGCACTAACTACAGCACCATCAGGTCTTCAGAAAGGTCCCTTAGAAATGGAAATCTAAGCATTATCACAGTGAAATATGCCATGACACAAAGCAAGAAATGGTAATGCTCACTCGATGTCATTCAAGTTATCCCCAACCCTTATCTGCTACTTAAAGTAGCACTGTTTACCTTTTCATCGCTTCATTTTCCACCATAGTGCTGTCCACCACAACTATCTGCTCTGGGATTCTCACGTTCACAGATACAAGTCCCAGGGAGAACAGGGAAAGTATTGTCACGCAGTGACCACCAGTTCCATCCATGGGAAATGTAATCATGCCTTCTGATGCTTTGCTTTCTTGATCTTTGAACAAGAAGCTGTCTGGCTGGTCAGATCTTCCTATATCCTTGAGCTTCTGGAGGAACTGAAAGGACTCTGTACAAATTGTACTGGGAAACCGCCAGGTAAAAACTCTGTGGGGAAACAAACAAAAATCAGAGCACAAATCTGGCATCTCTTCAACTTCAGCTGTGACAGTCGGGTTCTTTGCTCCACATACATCATGAGTATTCTCTCTCCCATGCCAGTTCTTCTATTTGCTCATGCACACAGAGCGATCTTTCTGACACCCACCTGTAGTAACTCTGGGACAGCTGGTAGGACATGGGTACAAAAGGCAGAGCCCGGCTTTTCTTTGGGCCCAGCATATGGTTTACACGACGACGGTTGACCAGGCCTCTCTTCTGGCACTCCAGGAAAGCCTTCACAAGAATGTCATCCCGGTACTCGCGGTACAACCGAAATGCCTGCAAAAACACCAAGGTGAAAGGCAGCGCTAACTCTGAACCCACTGTTAGGTCCCCTTACTTGAGGTTTATATTAACTAAACATGGAGCTACAAGCCAGAAAGTAAACGATATATATAAATTCATTTAACACATTTATTTCTTCCGTTGGCTTCCAGGCTTTCTGCAGTAGATGCCTATTAAAATAACTAAATACTAGAGAACACCTGAGAGTCCAAATGGGGTCCGTCTCCCACTAAAGAGAGAAAGGAAAAATACTCATTTGCACCATGTCTGGATAGATCCTTCCCATCATTTTAGCAGGCAAACATGCTTCCAGGGAGGTGGAGGAGTCAAGGAGTCACCGACCCTGGTGGTGTTCAAGGAACACTTAGACATTGTGTTGAAAGACAAGGTTTAATGAGAACTATTGGTGATCGATGGATGGTTGGACTGGATGATCTTGTCGATCTTTTCCAACCTTGATGATTCTGTGATTCCACGAACTTGACTTCTCAGGCTCCCCCCTTATCTGCTGATAAGATACTGAACTCCTCGTGAACTTCTAACTTTATTTTTTGAAATGCTTCAGTGATAGATGATACATTTTCGTGGCCCTTTTTTGCTGGAGGAGAGGCTGACCAAAACCCGTCAGCTGGTTACAGGGACTGTCTTTGTGGTATCTCCTCCACAGCATAATTCCAGCTGCTCAGGAGAGCACTAAATTATGACCCACTGGAACGCACTGGAGTTCATTTCATACAACTGCCAACCTCACATCTTGCAATCTAATTCTCTGAATGCAAAATATAATGAAAAGCTGCATAGAATATATAATTACTTAAAAGCAGAAGAGGATAATCTTCACAGAAAGGATATGAATGTAAGTTTCTGGGTTTCTTGTCTCCCATTTGAAAAAGGCATATATCAAGTTAAGGAGAGGCTTTTTGAGACTATATGACCAGTAGTGGTTGAGATTTTGTACCTGAAATGACTGGCAAGATTTCATCTGGTTATCTGAGAGTGCCAAAGTGCTCTGTATAAGATTCTGTAGCACTAGGAAGTGAATATCACAGACACTGAAAGAGAAAAGCAAGAAAAAGAACAATGGTTTTAATCATGAAGATTTCTGTGCATGAGATATGAGACTGTTACATTAGCACAAGAATAGGTAAACCAAAGCACCCGCTCCTTTGAAATAGATACCTAAAGGTCTGGGATCACTCCAGCTGAGAATCATGAATGTAAAAGAGCCTGTTATATTTCCCTCAAACTTACACCCTGAATTTCTGGATGAGTCCAGATAACCTGACACCAAACAAAGTTCTCCTTAAGGTACAGGAAACTGCTGTCAAAATGGTAACAACCATTTTATGGTAACAAACAAAATGGTAACAACCAGAATTACAGCTTATTGTGTAGTGTTAGATCAGAATATTCAAATGGTAAACGTTTATGAGACAACTATCTCAGATCTTCAGTGCTTGCTTCATAAAGCACCCCATGCAATAGAATCCCAACCCTAGGAGACAGCCCGGGTACCAGTGAGAGCGACCTGCAGCTATTTTCCCCCCCTCCCAAAACTCTTTTATCAAGCAGTTTCTACTGAAGTCTTACAGTTGGCAGGGCCAACCCAGGGGAGCTCAGGTGCAAGCAACGCAGATGAATAACCAGAAGGGCTGGAGCCAGGATCCACCCCTTCCCAGCCCTCATGTAAGGACTGGCCATAGTGGTGGGGTTTCTCACTGAGACCTTTCAAAGGTAAGCAGACTTTCTTCTTTTGTTTCTGCACCGATGGCTGCTGTATTGGGGCTTATGCTTATTTGCTGTAGGCTAGGATTGTGCCACCCTGCTATTATTGCTGTACTTTCCATCCTGTTATGGCATTACAATCTTTCATAGATGTGAGGGCTGACAACTTTGGAGTCATAGTGGAAAAAAATGGTATTGCTGTTTCTCACCTATTAAGACTGTCGTCTTTTGTGGTTTGGTTTGTGTCTTCTCCAATCGCCATAACTCGAAACCTAGTCAAGGGAAGAGAAAAGACAGCACTGTAACAGAAGTAATGTGAAGCAACGTGCCTTGTGCTGATCTCTATCATAAGATCTTTGCTTTACATTGACTGTGTAATGCAGAGGTTGACCACTGCAACTGCCAATAAGGGAAGTACTGAAACAATACTGCTCCAACAGCTCTCAGTGTAAGCATCAGAGAAAAAATACATACACAGGAGACAGCACGGAATTATACACGTTGAGATTCTGGACTTGCAGTTACAACCTACAGCACTTCTGTAGCATACAAGGGTAGGAGAGGGTGTAAATCATGCAAAGGTCTGCACTGAACTTCCCACACTGTCTGCCCATGTACCGTCAAAGCCAACATCACTAAAATACCTGGCAAAGAGTTCCTGCAAAGTATCAGGAATCTCCAATTTGGGGTTCCCCAGAGTTGAACTGAATTTCGCTTTCAGTCTTTCCACAAACTGCTTGAACTCTGCTGCACAAACCTTCAAAGGAACAGAAAAATGTTACCAACCTCCATTCCTCAGAGCGGGAAAGATGCTCAACTTCTAAAGTGCTGGTGGAAACATGGAGAAATAGCAGAGTGTAGAATTATCAAGTCAGAAGAACAGTTCAGTTCTTGCTCAGGTCAGAAGGAAGCAGAGAGGATTGAAATAACAATCAGTGCCCATGGATGCTCAGCCACGGGTACCGAGAAACACACTAAAAAAAAATGTGGCTTTTGCTGCCCTGCTGATGTGCCTTTGGAAGGCTGTCCATTGTCCAGCTCGCTGCAAAAACAGCAATGATGCTGCACTTTTACATGGCACTATAAGCATGACTCTATTTTTAAACATAGTAAAGAGAACAAGGGAGAGATAAGAAAGCAAATCACAGTAATTGAAACAGTGCAAGTACTCAGTATTGTGAGCTACTTCAGCACTCTGTGACCTTTCGGATCGTTTCCCTCCTACCTGTGGTTCTTCATAGTTATTTTCTCTATTCATGAACTCATCAATGAGGGCTTTATCTTGGTAAACCTCAGCAAGGCAAACTCTGCAGTAGATAAAAATTGAAGGTGTCACTGGTCGAAGCTTTCTCAATTTGATACTGCTCAGAGAAAACAACTTCAGTTGAAAAACAGAACGAATGGAAATATTCTGCCTAACTTGTCAACATCCCATCATTGTCAATGCAATCAAGCCAACCGCTTGTTTTACTACTTCACTACTGACATGTAAGTGTAAGCCACACAAATAGGTTTCCTCAGCCAGTCTTTTTACAGAATCCATTTCCTGTGCCTTTCACTTATCTCTGATTTTCTGCATCATTTTTGGAAGTTATGGGAGAGGGAAGAGTAAGCAGGCAGAGCATCAGCTAAGAACAGAGGTGTGTAGAACTCTGAAGATGCAAGTGCACGATGGATTTATAGAGCCACATGATATTTCTTGTGCTATTCTTTAGGCCTTTGATAAACCTTTCCCAAGGAAAGGGCAGATTTGCTAGCATGTTGCATACAGAAAATTAGGAGTTTATATCCCTGTGAAACAAGGCATAGACATGGGAGGAGCATGGCCCTTCATTTCAGGAGAATTTAGCTCATACCAGGGATGTAGACAGAAACCTTCTTACTTGTAGTTAAGGTAGGTCTGGGGATTTTTGACAATGTAACGAGCTCTTCGTCCAACTGAATGGGAAGTTTTATCGAGGGACTCCTCAAAACTGGCATGCATGATATCCCGAACTACTTGCCATGGAACAAAGGGCCTTTTTACCTACGAACAGCAAAAAACATTCAGAGTTAAACTTCAGCTTTTATGGATGCAAGTGATGGTTAGAACCAGAAGATTTCCAAGCACCAAAGAAATGTGTTCGGTACGCAGACATCAAACAGAGATGCTGGGGAATACCTTTGCATTTAGCACATGACTAGCAATTCGGCACAGCATAAGCAAGACATCTTCTTGCACTGTCCAGGTGACACGCAGACGTGTCATTCTCTGCAGGGCACTCTGGTCAGCTTCATCGTGGTAGCGCAGCCTTTTGCTTTTTTCTACGGATTTTTCTTCTAACAAATCAAGAAAAAGACAATTAACTCAGCATTACATTTTTCAGTGAATTCAAACTCCCATCACAGGCAATAACAGAATGGCCTGAGTTGAAAAGAACCTTAAAGACCAGGTTCTTCTTCTTCAGGGCTGCCAACCACCAGACCAGGCTGCCCTGAGCCACATCCAGCTTGGCCTTGAATGCCTTCAATATAAAGGCTTATGTGCAGCTCCAAGGACAAAAACCAAAACTAAAGGATTACTGGGCTAAATATGCCCTCACTGCTTTGAAAATCGCTTCAATCATGGGAAAAATGGGTTAAAGAATCCCACAGGACTTGACTGGTGTATGCATGGTAAATGGTTATAATGTACAACTTGTACAACAAGCGGGTGCTTTGAGCAGAAGAAAACAATCTTCTTTCTCCAGATCGAGCTTTGTTTTAATTTACACTGAATTTTTTTTAGGACTGGGTGCTGCTTGAGAATAGGAAACAGAATAACCTGCCTTCAAAAGATGCCTAAGGAGTAACCTGAAACATTACAACTGTATTTTATATTGAAGAAGGTCAAAACAATGGATCTTGGCACTATAAGCACGGCATAGCAAGGGTTTTCAAGTTGCAGAAGGAAAAGGTTCTCACCATGACTAGGATGAGAGTGGAAAAGCAACAGCCAGGCTTTCAGTTCTCAGCAATAGCTTCCCAGCCAATTCAGACCATAACAGAGCTTTCTCTACTGGTGCTGTCTTTTCTCATTAAGATTAAAGTAAGATAGAATGTCTGATAGGAAGAAATTTTGTTAACTACAATCTTTGCTTTGTTTCTTTCTTCTTGTACTGCTCCATCAGTCTCGCTTCTGTCATTCAAAAGCAAAAACCTGATTGTATCAGGGGAGCTTATTGTGAGATACAACCTCAGAAACAAGGAACAGTCTAGATATGCACAGACATGCAGAGGATTAAATAATGTTTATCTGTCTGGATGTGAATTCCTAAGAGGACAATGAGGATTATAGGGCTAGGAACAATTCCAAAGCTGAGCTTGTAAGAATGAAAACTCAAAACAAATCAGGAAGAACTACACGGCAGCAGAGGAGGAAGTAAATGCATTAATACCTTGTCCAGAAATGAGAAAACAAGCCCGTAGGTAGCAAACTGATTACTTAAGGGTTCTTAATGGTATGATACTCTAAGCCAACTACCCAAAGATATTGCTGAATTGCGATGTTCATCTGCTTGAGGCACAATTAGAATTTCTTTAGCATTTACAGGAATACAATCAGGATTCACACACAGGTTAACAGCTACAGCAAGCTACTGTACAACGGAACCTCTTCTCTAGAAGTGACAAACCAGAGGGCTGGCCAGTACATTTCCGTTTTACACACTGTCTGTCGCATCAGCTTTACTAAAGGAAACTACATTAAGCAGAGGCATTAAAAAGAATGCTTCCTCTTCATGGTGTGTGCTGGTTACTTACCTTTCTTCTTTTTCTTTGTTTTCTTTCCTGTGTCTTTCTTAAGCCTCTTCCTCTTTTGGTTCTTTCCACCTCTCACTCGTTTGTTTCGATCCTTGGTAGCTTCTTGACTTATTTCAATACATTCCTTTTTCTGAATAACAGATTCAGGTCCTACCTTTGGTTCTTCCAAAATGTTTATCTTATTACCTGAGAAGACACATGATCTTCATAGTAATTACATTCTCCAATACTAAGGTATAAAAAGCAAGTGCCAGCTTCTCTGTATTTACAAACAGAAGCTCTTTCCAACTTGTCCTTTTCAGTCACCATGGTATTTCATGGTACTTCTCAGCAGCTTACACAGAATAAAATCACTTAAATATGGAATTATCAAGTGATTATTAAGTCTCCAGTGCAGTGCAAAACTACAAGGGAACTGAACTGAGCTTTTATATTCAACCTGAAGCATTTCTTCCTACTTAACATAGATGTAAAGCTATGCAATTTTAACAGTACATTTTCCTTCTGAGTCCCTCTGAATGATCTGCAAACTGCACATCAGAAATTACAAGACAAAAAAAACCCACTGTTCCTGATATTCATTAACAGAAAAGGGAATTATTTACTAATCAATTATAATGCCCCAGGAGCATCCTGGGATACTGCAAGGAGATGGAAATAACCCACGTAATCCATATGGGGTGTGACAAGGTTATCACCAGCTACAGCACATTACAGACCCACCAGCATCACCACCTTACCTCCGGTACTGAGTGGAAGAGGGTGTTTGGTCAGGAAGGTTTGGAGTCTTACTGTCAGTCTGTTCTCAGAAACTGCATTTTCCTAGAACAATACATCTCTTAAGTGTGATATGCAAAAGGAGTGCAGCAGTGTTATTGCTACAAATAATTCCTTTGAGCAGTATAAATTATACAAGTTTTCAGTGTAAACCACAGAAAGATCTATGGCTACAATGAAGGATTCACTTGTCTTTGTACTACCACGTGTTTGAATGGCTCTGAGATTCTAAAATGACCATTTGATTATGAAGGTTTGAATTTCAGTACATCACTTAATATAATTATTAGGGAGCTAAAAGTCTTTAAGAGGGAGTAGTGGCACATAGGAGGTCTTTGAAACTTTTTACTACATGAAGTTGTAGATAGTAAAGATCTAAACATGCCCAAAAATCAATTGTACAAACTAATGCTGGATGAAAAGGCCCCAGAATCAGAAAGGTGTTGTATATGCTAATGAGGCTGAACCTCAAGCCCCACTTGCATTTTCCAGCACTATCTACTCAGAGGATTCATTTAGGGAGACCATACTATAGATCACCCTTCTCTTATATCTTTCCAACCAATCTTCTATTGGCAGCCATCAGACACAGGACATTAGCCAGAGCTGTGTGATGGCCATTTATATTTGCCTGTACTGGGCTTTCCAGTATTATTTTATTATGGACTGAAAGCAATCCTGCAGGGGACCTGTGAGCACCAGTAGATGAAAACACAACATAAACTGGCAATGTGTGCTTGTGGCACAGAATGCAACATTTTGCAATCACTTTCTCAATCCTTAGGCGAATAAAAATCTGCAGCAATCCTTAAAGTGTGAGATAATACCTTCTTAGTTTTATTGATGATGTAGCTTGTCCAGATCCAATTGCGTTTTAAATGCCCATAAAAGCTGGAATCCAGACCTGCAGCTCCCAGCCCATCCCCAGGGATAGTTCCATTATCAACCACTTCTCGGCTGCCTCTAAGAGAAAGAGTAGCAAAACAGCGATTATTTGGTAAAAGCAGCTGAGAATGGGTTCCCCAAGTCATGTGCAGAGCTCTCCTCTTACCTTCCCCCAGGTTGGGAAAGAAAGGGAGAAAAAGATACTCCCTCCTTTAACTCTCTTCCAGAAGCAGAGTAACAGCAAAGCTTTTCCATTAAGTATTTATGCCTGACATTTAATGCTTAAAAATGATACCTGAATCATTTTCATTATTGTTAACTAAGTTCCAATGGTCATGTTAGATGTAATCGTTATCATTCTTAGCACAGAACTACTGACAGTACCTGCTCAGATAAGAAACTTTCTCAGGGCACAAAAGGCTACTATGACAATGTGGATTCAGTCAAGCTTCCAGTAAACAATGCTTTCATGAAAGCATTACACCGTTAATTAAATCCAAACGCTGGTGTTGCAGTCATTCCCAGACAAAAACCAAGATATCCCATTGCAAGAGATCTGTTACCACATAATACACTGAAAAGTGGGCTGGTAACATAAATACCCATTTGATGGACAAGTTCCTTGTTATCAGTGACACAAGCATGAAGCAGACATACGTGGTATATTCCAGCATGGCACATTTCCGTTCCAGATTGTGCTTATCCGCTGCTGACTGTTGCTCCATTGCTAGGGCAGCCTCCTCCTCCTGAGGATTACTTCTCTTTGGACGATTGCAGCGGACGACTCCTACACACAACAAATGGTTTTGCCTATCAGGATGAGCAGTTAGGCTTCAATCCAAAATTCATCTGCTCTGCTTTGCTACTGCAAAGTATTGCTCTCACCAATGGACCAAACAGCACTCGTGTTTGTACTGCTTCTCAGTAACACCTGCTACCTTCCTGCAGAGCCCATGGTGCCCCAACTAACTCTGAGTACAACACACTAAACTAACTCATAGTGTCATTGGGAGCAGAACCCCTTCCCTCCATTATCTTTAAGATACACCTGCTGTAGCTGTATATCCTATTGAAAAAGGACCAAGCATGAAAATCAACTCTGGAAAAGGAAGGTGTAAAAACTCCCTTTGCTTCCCAGCTAACTCAGGCTGTTTGCTAGAAGGTTTAGCAACATGTGTATAAGCAAAAGAAAGCTCTGTTTGAACTAGTGGAGGATTATGACTACTAACTATTTTCAAAAAGGGTTTTTTTTATAGCCGGACTGAAATCTAATGGGGCTGTTACCAAATTTGTTACTTCTAATATAACTGCAATAATTTTTCCTCTAAGGCCGCTCTGAAAATTTTAAGTGCAGAGTTTGTAGTTCTACAAGTTCAATGGAGTTAGAAGGACAGAACTCCAAGCTGCAGCTTTCTATGGTGCAGAAAGGGAGCAGCCAAGAGAACAAAGCACTGGCAATTACAAAACAGAGCCTGGATTAAGTTTAAGGAAAAACAGAGGAACTATGGTATAAGCAGAATAAACAGCAAAGGCAGTAGGAAGGTAAAGTAATACCATACCCAACGGTGTGTTAAGGCAGACGCACTGCAGATCAAACCAGAAGTTCTCCACGTCCTGCATGGTGTTCAGGACGTACAAACGTCTCTCAAACGGGCGGCTGCTTTGAGCCAAGTTATAGTGGGGGTCACAGATGGTGGTATCTACAATCACAGCGTTTCTCTTCATATACACAAACACCTGTTAAATACAGCGTGTTTCAGGCTGATAGAAAGAGATCAATGAAATAGCATAGCGTACAGAACACAGCATTTACTGCAGTTTAGGCATTAGGATTGGCCAGAGTTCGCTCAGTCTTTTCAGATTACCTGATCTTTCTCTTGAAACTTCTCTGTTGGGCCAAACTGTATCAATCCCATATAACACAATCTTTGGAGGTTTTCTACCACTGTGAAGATGTACCTCCTGCAGCAATGTAAGAAGCCTTACAATTAGCATTCATGAAGACAGAAACAGCGATGCCAAAAATCATGCAGTTTTCATGCAGTAACCCAAGTTTCAGGAAATCAGCTGCTTTTCTGAAATCACAGATTTTAGAGTCCCTGAAACCGAATTTTCTCTGAATTGTCAGTTCACAGAAAACTTGGAAAGCAGAGAGGTTAGCAGTTACAGGCCTTAGCTGAAGACAAGTCTTGACAGTTGATACTGTCCAACACTATTCACTCCCAGGTGATGTGCCTGCGGATTTGGGAAATGTACAAGTCTCCAACCATCCAAATTCACGCCTTTGGCCATGATTTCCTCAGGAAACCGATGTTTCCAACCTTAATGATTCTGTGTGATTCTCATTCTGTGTTAACAAATACGCATTGAATCTAATAGTGCTATTAATTCCACATACTCAAATCAGTTTCCTTCAGCGATGCTTCCCCTGTTCACCTGCAACCCAACCTCTATTTCTGAACCTTCTAGATGAGGAATGGCAAACAATGGCAGACATGCCAGCGAGAGCCCATAAGCAGAAACTGCATGCTGCGTACAAGAGGTATGAGCTAGGTAATGTGGCACCTTTTAAAAGATTTATGAAGGACAGCATCATTTAGACTCTATTAAATTTTGAATTCCGCAGCAGTGAGGAGTGTGTTTTGAACAGAAATAACATCCTGCTGATGAGTTATGAAGGACAGTGCCTCCCAGTTCTCAAACACTGCCTGACAGCATGCATGAATGCCATTTATTAGTTTCTTATTACCTTCTATTTGGGAGAGAAAAATAGTTTGGCACACTACCCTTAGAAGATTGATGATCCTTGTCTTGAGTAACAAAGTTCTCTTTGACACAAACAAGAAATAACTGAGAAAACAGCCAACCACTTGTTTCCTCACTAGAGCCATTTTCTTTGACTCCTCTGCTTACCTTCTGTAGAGAAGCTGCTGCCGGACTGACCTTGGCAGGAATCTGATCAGTGTGTGCTTTTTTATTGGATCATTTAAAAAGTCTTCCAGACCATCCACCTAAAATTATTCATTAGTTAATTAAAGCAGACTTTAAACTAAACCAACTATGAAACAACATGAAAATAAAGCAATGTACCTTGTAGCTCACTTGCACTATCTGAATAAAGAGGGAGAGAGGCAAGCAGAGAAGAACGTCACTAACAAGAGCCCATCCAAATCCAAACTCTCTGTGAACTGGCAGAGGAGGGACATAGCGCATCCACGATGCGTCATCCACATACACTAGGGAAGAGACAATTGGCTTAGATTCATACAGTGTGAACACAATTCTTGCACTTGTAATTTTACTGGTAGAAAACCTTTGACAGTTCACTGTTAGGTAATATCCAGGTAACCAATTTCATGCATTTTTTTCACCCTTTTTTGAAGTGGACTTTTACATTTTTCAGTGTTGTGAAGGACTTTTGAAAAGCATATTTAAGCCTATTAGCAGTAAGTCTGCTCTTGTTTCTTTGCTTGTAGACACTTTAGAGGATGCCTGAAAGCTACTACTACAATAAATTCCCAATATAATCTGTTCCAACACTTAACTACCATTCGAGTACATTAAAGATCTAAATACCTGATCCAATTCTTTTTCTACACCCAGCAGTATGAAGAACAGCTTATCAACAGCTCTAATACCTGTTTTTCCTTTGGAAGACCTGCATCCTGTACAACAGTTTCTTTTTGTATAAGAAACACATGGTGCAACATTCTGTACATCAGTATAAGCACAAATTATGCAACTGTGGCCTCAATGTAGACCTAATAAAACTAAGCTACTTCTCCAAATTAAGACAATTAGGAATTTAAAACTTGCAAGTTAGGACTAGCAAACCTTCCAGCTTGTTATCATCCATAATTTCAGCCTATTTTATTTTGTTATGCAAGTCATTAAGAAATAAAGTAAAGCTTCTGCACGATAACCTTTTTAACTTGTGTAAGGTAGAACGATACAAAGATGATAACAGCTATTCAAAAGGTTATTTATAAGGAAAAAACCACCAGTATGGACACCTTCACTGGGAAATACTGAGGCAATCTCCACCAGGGAGCAATCTCCATGAGATGCTGCCTTAGTGGTGGTCAGCCCTTAAATGAGGTCTAGAGGAGGTGGGTCAAGCTCCACCCCTTCCGGGTGCACAGCTAAATTACTCTCACCTGTGCTCCCATAGCTGACCCAGCACTTGCCTCAGCTGATTAATCAGAAGTTTGGGCTGTGATTACCAATTTCCCATACAACTTGAGAACAAGTAATTGATAATCTCTCAGTACTTTTCCCAAACAATTGTGTTCCTGCCTTTACGTGTTGTCATTGAAATCATATTGCTAAATGGTTATGGAAATGCTACACAGAACCTTGACAAAGCCTGCAGTAAAGTCAAGGTAGGTCACTTCTTACCTGTTTGATTAGACGATTCTACTTCTGAATCCTGTGCAGCAACTTCAGGATTTGTCTCAGTTCTCGTGATTTGTACGGCTTCGTCTGCCTGGGCTTCATTCACACTCGGCTTTTGTTTGCTGCCTTGTTTCTTACCATCACTTCTTTTTCTGTCTGTTCCATTTAAAGGGTGTCCATAAACTAAGTACCAGAGGAACATGTGGACTATTTTTAAACGGGGCATTTTGGGAAGAAAGCCACGAAGACGCCCGAGTCCTGGAACTGGGAGGAAAAATCAAGGACCAAAGAGAATTAAAAAGTGAATTAAAACAGCAGAAATAGCTTCCCCTGATGGTACTGGAAGGTTAGGTGGGACATCAAAGGCATCTCGGTAAGGGAAGAAAAAAACCCAACCACTTCTATCTTAGGAATACCCAACATCTGAATCAGATCATTAATAATGAATAGAAAAGTGAAAGATGACAGCAAACAAAAAGTCTGATGTACCTGTAACAGGGTGATAGTTTTTTAGTTGTGTTATGCCCATTTTTTCATCAGTTTTTGTTGCCCGACTATTTTCATCTTTACATGAGTTTTCTTGTGTATCTCCTGACTCAGGAAATGCCACTTGCTCCAGGTTTTCTTCATTACCGTGGTCCTGGGATGATGGTGTCTGGGGAGCTTTAACCCTGTATTGAAACCATACAGCACTTTGTTAAAACTAAGATATGATTGTCTGCTTTGGTTGAAAAGAGATAGCATCACTGCAGCTGGTAATCAAAAGAAATGCTTGTTTCTTTGCAAAAGAAAGACTGTCTTGAACACTTACACTGAATAAGAGTACTTTGATAGAAAAAGAGGCCCTTTTATGGGCTTATTTGAAAAGATAAGCTGGGTGGTGTAATTTAACATGCACGATACTATTCTCTCTTGATATGAAATTTCTTCTTTTATTTTAATCTTTTCAGACATAAAGTAAAGGTGATTTTCATGTGAGGATGCATCAGCAGTTCCTAAATAACGGACTGGAATATCATCTTAGAAAAACAGTCTCCTTGTGAGGCTACTCACTTGTAGTGGAAGTGCTAAGTCATGGGCTGAAGCAGCGGTGGAACACCTGGTGGGAAGGCAGGGCCAGCCCAGGGGAGCTCAGATACAAGCAATGCAGCTGAATAACCAGAAGGGCTGGAGCCAGGATCCACCCCTTCCCAACCCTCATTTAAGGGTTGGCAGTGGAGGTGAGGGTTTCTCAATTGAGATCCCTGCCTACCTGAGGCCTTCCAAAGTTAAGAGAATTTTCTTCCTTTGCTTCTTTATCTATGCTTGCTGCATTTGGGCTTATTCTTGCTTGTAGCTCTATGACTCTGCCACTCCACCATTACTGCTGTGTTTTCCACCTCATTATAGCATTATGAGTCATATTCCTTCTTTTATGCTGTATGTCCAAAGTTGTGAATCTTATGCTCTCTGCTTAAATCCCAAATGAAACAGAGTAGGGATTTCTTCATCATTCATCTCTACAATTCCCATATTTCTGCCTGTTGTTGAAGTGAGCTCAGTTTCCTTTAAATACTGCACCGAAATTATAGGCTTAACCTAGGTCCCAAATCCACTACTAACCTAAAGACATATGATTAAGAAACTTAGTGCTGCCCATAGGAAAGTCCCATCCTCTGTGAAGGACAAAACCTCGAGTGCATGATACCAGGCAGAACAAGTCTCCCTGAAATGAAGCAAAATGAGGACAAAAAAGCCAAGAACTTGTTCAGTTCCTCCTCTTTCCTGTCTTTGGGCAATATTCAGCACCTTGCTTCATCTTTGTGCTTTGATTTCTCTGTTGTTAAAGAGAAGGCTAATAGTTCTTAATTTGTATTTATTTCCTCTCCATGTTTTTGAAAGAACCAGTTGTAATAAGCCAGTTTCCCCTGAAACCATACAACCCATCAGTGGAACTTGCCTGTTTGCTGTGCTTGAATTGGAGATCCGGAAACGCACCTGCTCAATGGCACTTCGTACAAGTGGATCACTAGGACTCACTGAAGGATGGACAACAAACTCTGCCTGTTCAAGGCAGAAGAAAACAAGTAAGAGAGATTTATGGAGGTATTAGCTTTTCTGTGTTTTAACTCAGAAGCTGACTTAGTTTCTCATGAAATGAGATAGAATATAATTGTGCTGTAGCCTGACAGTGCAGGAAGAGACAAGCAATAGAACCTCTCAGAAGGAAAATGCAGAGATGCTGACCTGGGGACTCATTGTGGTTAACTGCAGTACAATAACTGAAAGTAACCAACAACCTGGTTTTCATGGTAGCTAAATCTCACTTGTGTGTTCTTCTACAAAAAGTAAAGTTCTCCTTGTATTTATCAGTAAAAAGGCCCAAAATACTTTGGTAAATAAAAAGGTTGTGAGAAAAGCTGCTTCTGTCACCAGAATTTGAGCAGTCACCTTTTTACTAACACCATCCTGAATGACAGTGGTACGATAGATTCGGAGGAGTCCTTCTTGTGAAAGTTTCTGTACCAACCGAATGATGGATTTCTTGCAGCATTTAGTGGAGACACCTTCTTGCTTCTCTTGATCCATGATCATTTTCTGAAGCCTACAGGATGTAAGAAACATGGCATTTTAAGCTCAGAAATACCACAAACTGCCTAGGCAGTTTGCTAGAACTAAGCCTTAAATTTCATCTGTATTTTCTCTGCTATTAAGATTATTCTTTTAGATGAACAATGCTATGCTATGCCAGGCTGGATATGGCTCTGGGCAGCCTGGTCTGGAGGTTGGTGACCCTGCACGCAGCAGGGGGTTTGAAACTAGATGAGCACTGTGGTCCTTTTCAACCCAGGCCATTCTATGACTCTTAGAATAATGCTATTCTAATGTGACCCCAGGCACTGGCATACTATGAAAGGAGAAAAACTGTTAACCTCCAGGGTAACTCCAATCGATCTCAATAGAGACTCCCATTCTATTTATGTGACATACACCGTTTAAAATTTTGCTTGTTTAAAGATCTGCAAAGCATCATTATTGCTGCTAAACAGCTGACTCATTTTTAAGTTTCAGTTTAATTCTAATCTCTCCCCACCCCCTCCCTGTTGCAATGTCTGCATCCTTACTGCGTATACTACTATTAGGGACGAGAAAAGCCAACGAGAGAAAAGGCACACGGGACTGCTTATGCTACCACAGCACATCAGGCCCCAGCCATGCTGCTTTCCATCACTCACGTGAACAAGCTTTCAATCAGCCGGAGGTTTCGCACGGCTTCCACGATGAGATTCCGGCGCTTCAGCAATCTGTATGTCTCACGAGATCGTTCAGCTGCTGCAGCCCTGGAACGTTTTTCCTTCTTTTGGTCACACATCTTCTAGTGCACAGTAAGGATACAGATATTTCACATGAGCTATTAAATGTCCTTAGCCTTATGTTGTTTCATCACATAGTAGCATCTCAGCCATTCAGGATTTTGATGTACTTATTAAAAAAAGTCAGTTGGGGATTTTCTTTTATCTCCCCTTCACAGGTATGGGGCTACAGCAGAAACCAAGACTTCCAGGCAGTTTCATTCACTTTGTCTGCCCGTTCTGTTTTCTGAGCCAGATTCATTTGAAAGTTTTGGCCTAGAGAGCTGGTAACTGCACTGGTGTAGTGCTGAGTCCAAGCCAACAGGTCCTGTCTCTCAAAAAGGTTTCTCTTGCTCATCAGCAAGACTACACAATGTTTACGCTGAGGCCCATGTGTTCCTCCTTTAGAGGAGACAAGCCAGATAACATGCATTACTTGTGTGTGCCAGCAGACATTAGGCAATAGGACACATTAAGTCAACGGGGGAAATTGTAGAACCCCAGGGAACTAACCCAGAATGGTATTTTGGGCATCTCCCTTCCTAAATGCTGCAGTAATTTTATCCTATTAACTATAATGCAAGGAAGATACTAATATGCTTTGAAATCAAATTTAAAAGAGAAAATAACAAATCCTATAAATGATTTAAAAAAACCAACAACCTATATCTAGTAGTCTTGTCATGAATATGCAGGACTTTGCTCAAACAGTTAAACTAAAAGGAAAACATTAAGACCTGCGATCTTACCTTAGGATCTTCAAGTCTGACCTCCTCAATCACAGCCATGTCTCCATCTTCATCATTGATGGGAGGACAGGTAGAAAGACCGGACTCCTGCTTTACAGCTTCCAGAGTAGAACTCTCCCCTGGAGAGTTGTCTGGGACTTCATCAGATTCTTCAAGAACTGGGGGGGAAGGCAGCTTCTTCCCCAAGGACTTCACAGCTGCTGGCTTTGAGCCTGGTTTAAAAGTGAACAGTCTTATTATGCTCTCAGTTTCCTCTGAATGTTCAGCTCTCTATAAAATGCCTTCCCCCATTCACACGGGTTACTGTACTTAAAAGCATTCTGCTATGTTTTTCACATGTTGTTCTACTCTGCTGAAAGCTGCAGTTTGATTGTAATAGCTTTTATTTATTTTTTTTTTTTTTAATAGAATAATCCTTAAGAAAAATGCAGTGCTTTTTGCAGGCTTCAAAACTACAACCTACCTTTAGTTGGTGTTGACTGATAAACAGCATCTTGGGAACTTAATTTCAATGGAGAACTTGAATTGGCCTTCTGACCTTTTTTTCTCTTCTTGCCATAGTTCACTTCTTCTTCGTTATCAGACTCTGAGACCAAAGTGTCCTCTTCTGCAGGGAAAGCATCTTCTAGTGGTGGGAAAACTTCTGGCACTAGAGCCATAGTAACTGTAGCTAACTGCTCACTCCTTGCCTTCTCTCTCTCAAACTGACGGTTTAAATCACTCTCCTCTGCAAAAATGTATGAAATATATTTCGTTGTCCTTTGCCGACCTTCATCTTCCATAAAACCCTATGAAAAAAGTTGGAACTTTATTTCACTATTTACTTTTCCATGCTTACAGTCTCTTTTCCAGCATCAATGGTGGATAATTTTTCTAACTTATATCAAAACATTCATTTTTAGCTTTTTTTTTCCCTCCTAAATAACAAGAATGTTGACTAACCTTCACATAGAGAAACCGAAAGAGACGCTGTTTGAAAAAGACATTTATGTTATCCGTATATTAGAATGAAATGTCTAAAATATGTGGGATGTATAAAATTGTAGGGGAGAAAAAATCTTCTGTAGTTAGCACAGAAATCAATCTTTTTTCAGGAGGTCATTCCGCAATGTAGAATTTAACAGAATGAATCATTTTTAGGTAGAACTGCTGCTATTCTACCGCACCAGGTGCTTTAAAGCATCTGGAAACTCAAATGAACCATCAACAAGGGAAGATTCTTTGCAGTTTGTTTAGAACGTGTGCTATGATTTACATTGTTCGTTTGTCTTTTGTTCTACAGAACTTCTCAGTAAATGACAAGAGCTTAGCAAACAATTCTCTGCCGAAGGAAGATGGCAATTATCCTGCCTTTGTGGAAAGCTGTGGGTGTTTGCATGCAGGAATTTGTTCGCCTGTAAGTCACACTCCTGATGAAATGAGAAAATATTGAAATATTTGGAAATAAGGAGTTTAATTACCACAGTCTCCATACAGGGAGGGAAGGGTATTTTTTTGTTCAGATTTTTTACAGAATTAATGCTGTTTAAATATGTAAGTTAAGTTGACTAATGACTTTAAATATACACAGGATCTCTGACAAAATCCTACGGTAAAGACAAGGAAAGCAGCCCATCTTGCAAAACAGAGGCTGTCTCATAGTGAAAAATGAACCAAAATGGCTATTTAGAGTGAGACATTTATGTTCACCTCCAAGAAGTATTCCAGAAAGTGCAGGTTCCCAAATACCAGTAGGTTACCAGGGATTACAGTAAGTACACTTGAGTGGTCAAGGCCCATTTGTCTGGCCTGACTCTTTTTGGAGGCTATACCTGCCCTGTGGTGCTGGGAACAGTGTCACTCTGGAGTACCATGAAGCTGGACCTGGTACAATCCCATCCAGTACAGAATCACAGAATGACCTGGGTTGGAAGGGACCTCAAGGATCATGAAATTCCAACCCCCCTGCCAGGCAGGGCCACCAAACTTCCAGATCTACTAGATCAGGTTGCCCAGGGACCCATCCAACCTGACCTCGAACACCTCCAAGGACGGGGCATCCACAACCTCCCTGGGCAACCTGTTCCAGGATCTCACCACTCTACTAGTAAAGAACTACCCCCTAACATCCAACCTAAATCTACCCCCTTTCAACTTAAATCCATTTCCCCTTGTCCTGCTATTATCAGCCCTTTCGAAGAGTTTACTCCCCTCCTGGATATAGGTTCCCTTCAGGTATTGAAAGGCTGCAATGAGGTCACCCCGCAGCCTTCTTTTCTCCAGGCTGAACAAGCCCAGCTCCCTCAGCCTGTCTTCATAGGGGAGGTGCTCCAGGCTGCCAGAGCACACTGCTGGCTCATGTTAAGTTTCTTGTCCATCAATACCCCCAGGTCCTTCTCTACCGAGCTGCTCTCAAGGATCACTCCTCCCAGCCTGTACAGGTGCCTGGGGTTCTTCCGACCCAAGTGCAAAACCTTGCACTTTGCCATGTTGAACCTCATTAGGTTCATCTGGGCCCAGCTTTCAAGTCTGTCGAGGTCCCTCTGAATGGCATCCCTTCCTCCCTCTGTATCAACCGCACCACTCAGCTTGGTGTCATCATTAGTGTAGATCACCAGAATGTGCTCTCAGTATAGGCAGCATACAGGATGCAATATGCATTTCCTACCCCAGTCTTTAAAGTTCAAATTTCACTGAATGCTTTTTGAACACTTCTGCTGTATATCTTTTCCTCAACTGAAGTCATGATCTTTTCAATCTTATCAGAATTATTTCCACACCAGCTCTCAAATCCCATCTGTTTCTATTGTTTGAGATGTAATATGTTGTAATGTATTACCACAGTGCCCACAGTTAAACTTTCAGTTTCAATAAGTATTGAAATTATTTTATTTTAACCTTACTTTGACAACTTTGTACCTCTCCAGAAGACGACAGAGCATCCTTGATTCCAGCTTCCCCACATTCATAGCCAACCGAAGTTCTGCCTGAGAAATACCTTTGGTTCCTCTACTTTCAACTGTTTCAGACAAAAGAAAAAACAGAAAATACATCATAGAAATACTCCAGCCCAATTGTATACACGTACATCTGTATATATGCTCATATTCGTTCTCAATAACCATTACTGAGGCAAACTTAAGAGCTACCTGATTTTGAAACATACATCAGATCAAAATCCTTAACAGTCATTGCTATAAAGTATGTAATTTTCAAAGGCATATACAAAATACAGTCAAACACTGTCATAAAATGCAATGCAGCATCCCAGTAGAGCGAGGTTCAAGATCGAAGTTTCATATTAAAAGCAAAAGCAATGTAGGAGGTATTCTCCTCTGATACACAGACAACTGAGACACAAAGAGATGACATGACTGCCCCACCACCTACAGGAAGCCTACAGCTCCAGTCTGATCAGAACATAATGTTCTTTTCCATAAAAAAATACAACACATTGATGCACAGAAAGCATCAAACTTCCAATTACAAAACAAAACAAACCAACAAAAAAAGCCATAACTTTCTTTTATAAATATAAGGAGTACGAAGGCAATGGGAAAAATCTTCAGCATGTCGTATCTGTGATGCTTTAAGAGCCTTAGCACACAATACTGTAATTTACCTTAATATGAAGTTAAGAACCCTTTTGTACTCCAGAATTAAGCCAATCAAGGAAACAGTTCTGTTAGTCTTTGTAAAAGCGACTGATAAACTGTTCTGCACACGCAAATATTCTACTCCGTCACCTACTTAGCTCATAAGCCTGGGTGAGCATATCCCTTTCACAAACAATATCCACAGGCTGAACAACTTTTGTGATCTCTTCTTCATCATTATCGTGATAATCTTCCATTTTCTTATGAAATTCTTTTAGTAATTTAAGGCAACGGACCATGACGTCGGTACCTGCAGACATAGGGGAAGAAAGGACCAAAGACAACTGCTTATTTCTAGGAAAATGTTTGCAACAGTTTTTTCCCCATATATGAACCTGTCAAAACACTGACTGGAAGCATTCCTGACGTGCTCCAAACATTCATGGCTATGATAACTTTAGGGCTCCCTGGTGCAGTGACTTGTGAGTGCAATGAAAAACACTGCAATAGTGGGAAAGCCGTGAACAGTAAAAACAAATCAGTGCCACGTGTTTCTGGATGTACTAAGCCACAGAATGACATCTTCAGAACACAGAGCTGACCTCGTGTTTTTTAAGGCATTTTTGTGGATTTTCAGCTTTTACATCCATAAGATGGAATTATCATTCAAGTTAAGATTCACCAGGTGGCACTTTTCATGGTGAAATGTTAAGAAGTAAACGCAGCTTCTGTTGTGCCAGTCTGTGACAAGACAAAATGTCTTCTGCTTTGTGTGCTGCCACATTTATAAATGGATATGCATCTTCTCTCCTTTTAAGTAAATACTTTAGGAGTCAGGTGTTTAATTACCAGTTATAAAGTCTATCTCTTTACAGTGCTTCTGGTCTCCCAAGTTATTACTCAGTTTCCCCACACAGAACATTCTTTTCCCTAGACTTAAAAAAGTTGCAGGAATTTATTCTATCAAGAGCCTAAATCCACCTCCATGTAACTGATGCTCACGTTTGCCCTCTCAGTGTTCTCACATTTTTTATCGGTTCTTGTCCCACTTCCTTTATGGTCACTCCTGTATGGGAACTGTTGTATCCCAGCATGAACTACTGATAGAGCACCTGGAGAAAAGACCTGGTCAGCCCTGGGAGGACAGGTGAAGGCAGTTCACCTGTGAGACTGGAAGGAGTGGAGACTGACTGCATCTCTCTGCAATTTCATTTAAGGGCTGACTGTCACCGCAAATTACACCACAGGAAAGCAAAATATGGCTCAGTTACCTTTCTTTGTCTTGTAAGGCCCTCCATTGGGTTGCACTTCTTGCAGTGGGATGGATATTACCTTGGCTAGGCCAGCATTCATCATATATCGATAGAGACGTTTGAAAGTTCTCTCACAGAGACCCTAATGCAAAAAGAAATGACAAAAAGCAATGCAGGACAGAACTCTGAATTCCAGGAATTCCACAGAAATACCTGTTGATCTTCACAATGAAAAAAAGAAAAAGATCAAGGAGTTCTCTAATTTTATGCTAATTTATGCTATTGTAAGCCTCTATCCTTTTGGTGATTAGTATCAAAGACATTCATCATATTGCCTGTTTTGAAACAGTACTTTGTGTTAGATAGCAAGAAAGGACGTTAAAAATCTATTAGCGCATATGCGAGGCAGAGCTTGAGAGGACTCTGCACTCTGCTCAGTCCTTCCTGTCTTACACTCAAGCAGGAGCAATCAACTATTAAGAAATGCACAACTATATCGACTGACTGTACACAAAAAAAGGTCTATTACTGTGACAAAACATTTCTGAAGCTGTGGAATGAACAGAAATTCTTCCTTACAGCAAGAAGCGTCAGTAACTTGATCTAGGGCAAAACAGCAGCAAGAGAGCAAAGAGATTTTTAATTCAATGAACATTTAAGATCCTACGTTTTATATCTTACCACAAAATACTACACAACTTTTACTGCCTTTGATACGCGTCATCTGTATCTTACATAGAACAATAATAATGAAATCTCACCAGTTCTTCCCTCAAGTTTCCTAATGTTTCTATCTGTTTTGGACGAGCGCTCAGCATACTGGAAAGCTTCTCCATCAGAATATCATATTTATTCCTCCTAACCGAGAGAAGAGAATTGCCATATTACATATCACATTATAAGCACAAGTTACAACATTCTAAAATGTTAGCTATTAGAGGAGGTTCACTGAAGTGTTCTTCCATTGCTTTAAGTGAGAACACTTAAAATTAACAGATGGATTCGAGCTATAATGAGAAGAGTCGTGTAGGCAAGTGACAGACACCAGGAAGACCATTGTTCACAGTTGAAAGGGGAGTCCAGCATCTTCAAGAGGAGTTAATAATGAAAATGAGAATAGTCAATAATGGGGAACTGTGATGGTTTGGTGAACACAGCACAAACATTCATCATAGTATAAGGTGACAGCCTACCCAGGACATGCCTTAAGCATGTCAGTGGCACATACCTGTCAACATGAAAGCGAGTCAGAAGCAGAAGAATTGAGTGCTGCTGTGCTCCACTCGGTAGTCTTATCACATTAGACTGCATTGTTATGAGACCATTTCTGTCCAATACTCTTCGGTGATAATGAATTTTTCCAGCATCCACTCTAAAGAAAAGAATGTAAGTTATCTAGGAGCAGAGGAAATTTGTGAATGAATTCTACTGATTCAGTATTCCAGTGCCCTTAACTACATCACCAACAGCCTCAGTGATGCCCGCTGTGCTCATTTTCAATGTTACAATCACAAAATTAGGAAGTACCAAAATTTAACCCGTGAAATTGATGGACTGTAAAAAGCATTTTATATCACTATCTCTCCAAAACCTTTTGCTTTATTCAGTGACCAGGAAAAAATAAGAGTGGCCATACAATAGGAGACCATTTGGGGATTCAGGTTTTGTCGTTGTTTCAGAATTATATATGAGAATTATAGGAGAATAATATGCAGTCCCCCAGGAAAGAAAACTGAACACACTGTTGTAAATTCTAAGGGATAATAAACAAGCCCCCTACAGCCAAGCTTTTTAGAACAGCCCCACCGCTCCTCCTGAGAAGAAATTTTTCCTAATATCCAACCTGAACCTCACCTAGAACAACTTAAAGCATCACCTCTCATCCTATCGCTGTTATCTGGGAGAACAGGCCTACCCCCACCTCGCTACAACCTCCTTTCAGGGAATTGGAGAGAGTGATAAGGTCTTCCCTGTACCCCCTCTTCTCCAGGTGGAACAATTCCATTCCCTCAGCCTCTCCCCATAGGACCTGAGCTCCAGACACCTCACAGCCTTGTTGCCCTTCTTTGGACACACCTGATGGCCTCACTGTCATTCCTGTCATCAAAATTACAAAAGAGGTCCCAAGAACCAAACAGTCCATCCCATTATTAAGGATGAAATGCTACCAATACAGATACAGACTTAATCAGTACACAGGGATACAGAATTTTCTAAGCAGTCAGTAGAAATTCATTCAGTTTAATTTATAGAGCCAAATATAAAAGTACTTGAAAGCTCCACAGTGAAGATCTCTCTGGAGCTCTCCTTGCCACCTGGCACGCCCCAGACGCTCCAAGATGCAGTAGGAGAAATCAGGGAGCTTTAAGTCGGGATCCCCCTCCCAGCCTATCAGGGCTCTGTAGCGTTGGTCCTGGGAAGCCACGATGACCAGCTTCTCTCCCCATCTAACAGAAGGAAACAAAACAAAAGATTATTACAGAATCAGAGTGTTTGGAAAGAACCTCTGGTTGTTATTGAGTCCCAACTCCCTGCTAAAGCAGGTTTCCTGCAGTAGGCTACACAGGAAGAAGTCCAGGTAGGGTTGAGTATCTCCAGAGAAGGAGATCCCCCTTTCTGGGCAGTTCCAGTGCTCTGTGATGCTCACAGTAACAAAGTTCTTCCTCATGTTTGCACGGAACTTAAATCCATAAAAACAAAGATCAGTCACATTCCCCCCAAGGCCACCATTCTTCACAGTGCTTTTCAGAACCGGATTTAAACGACCACAGTCTGCAAACTAAGTTAAATATTCCTTAATGTCGGGCGTTGGGACTTCACTCACTTTTCAACAGCTTCTGTGTAGGTACAGCAAGGCTGCAAGTCCTTCCTCCTTATCTGATCGGTGATATCCACTCTCTCTTTAAAGTACTGACAGGAACCCTGCAGGCCATCTTTATCATCCAAAATCATGTGGACGGGGTAGATGTCGTCCAACGGCATGGGATCCCTCTTGGTTTCCAGTATCCCCGTTTCGAGGTCGATCTCCTCGTACCTGCAATGAAAGCGGCCAACACGTCACCGGGCGGCTGCGGGGGGCTGCGGGGAAGGGAGCGGGGCGAGGCGGAGTCCGCTCACTGGTCGCGAAGCTGGAGCGGCGGCCGCGCCCGCGGTAACAGGTAGAAGCGGAGGTCGGGCTGAGCGCTGAGCGCGGCCCACAGCAGCTGTCTCGTGGCGGGCTCCAGAGGCAGCGGGAAGGGCGGCGTGCGGGCGGCGAGGCGCTGCCACAGCGCTCCGAGAGTGATGCCATCCAGCCCCTCCAGAGACACCTCGTCCAGCAGCGCCCACAGCGCCTCCATGCTCCGCTCCGTTCACTTCCGACACCGGGAGGCGGCGCATCGGAAGTGATGTCACAACTGCGACGGTAACCAAGGCAACGCAGAAACAGCACGGTGGCGGCGCGGCCTGGTCTGGCGTTGCCCGGCTCCGCGGGTTCTGGGCTCTGCCGCTTTGCGGAGCCGAAGCAGCGCGTGGACGGCTGGGCCCGGGCTCGGGTTCTGTTCCGCCTCCCAGCTCTGACATTGTGCCTTGGTGGAGGTGCGGGAGTGGTGTTGTAACAGAGGTACGGTGCGATTGGTAAGAGTCAAAGTATGAGGTTTCAGGTTTTTTTTAGATAGGGAAGTAAATGTTTTAGCAACAGATTTAAATTTCTCAGTATAGAAGTGCACTCCGTCACAAATTGTAGCGGCAACTCTGGAATACAAAGTGGGAGATGTTCGCATTTCCTGAAAGGCAAGTAAGGTTAAAATCTTCAATGTATACATTTTTAAACATATACAGGCTCTAAAGTAAATAAGTCTTAGATTTAACTTTCCCTGTGAATGGTACCAGCACAGGAATAGCGTTGGGGAACTGTTAGGTCCCAGCTGGAACTGATGATTGAGCAGCTGGTGAAGGGGTGTGTCTGCCCACGGAGCACAGGCAGATGGTTCCCACCTGTGAACAGAAGGGGTGGACCCTCTCCCCAATCCCCCCCCCCGCCCCTCGGGTCTTATATAAGGGGCAGCCACTGAAGAGAGTGCTTTTCTTGGACCTGGATCACTTTCTGAGAAGGAATCTTGTGTAGTCTGAGAGCCTTTTCACCAGTGGGGTGAGTTTGACTTTTCTTTCTGCATATGGCTATTTTACCTTGTAAAATCTTTGCTTCCTGTTGCTGAGCAATTTTGCTTCTTTGTGAACAGGACAAATAGTGTGGCCCTTTCAAATGAGTGCCGGTTCCTGGTTTCTGTCCTCCTAGTTTTGATAGTTGGAGAAATGCAACCAATGTAGTCTCTGATCATCAGGAAGCTTGTTACACAATTTGTTTTATACTCTGTTGAAAGAGGAGCTTCTTTCAGCTTAGAGCATTCACGACTATGGGGGGTGCTGAACCAGTAATATTCTATAGTGGAATAATTTATTCACATCAACAATTCTGTTCTTTTCAGCTTTATATTAAGGACATGGTGACTAACTTCGATGAAAAACATGATGAATATTTAATAGCACTTCAGCAGAGAAACCGGTAAGCACTGTTCCCACTCTCACTGAGTACATGATATAGGTATGGTAACTGTTGAGTCACAGCCTAAACCACTGATTGAGCACCTGGGAACCCAGGTGAAGGCAATTCAGATGTGTGACCAGAAGGAGTGGAGCCTGGCTGCACCACTGTTAGACCTCATTTAAGGGCTTACTGCCATTGGGGAAGGATCTCTGGTTGAAGAACCCTCCTTTGTGGACTTTTCCCTGCTACCCTTGATCTTCAGAGACAAGTGAGCACTTTTTCTTTGTAACACTGTTTTCTTTGTAACACTGTTCCATTTACTTAGCCCCTTCGCTGTCACACTCCTGTATTGCCCTTCTGTTGCATTAATCTTTCTGATTGTAGCATATAGTATCAAATATGAACAGTGGTGAATATTAGTTCAAAAGCTTGGTTGTAATGTGAAACTTAGTTTGCTGTGTTGCAACACCTGATTTGGTGTGACTTGATTGAAGCAGCTGAGGTAACCTTGAGACCTCAGAGGAAACTTTCACTCAGGTGTCAGCATATTGAGTTGTGATATCAGTGGTGTCTGTTGTACTGGGAGGGAGGTGCAAAGAATGCCGAAGCAGGTGGGAACTGGAACTTATGATTCAGACTCCTGCCCTAGGATTTTTTTTTTTTCATTGTTTTGTGAGGAGCTCAACTGTTTTAAGATTTAAGTTCCTAATCAAAGCTCTCAAAAGTTCTCAGGAAGAAAGTTTAATCATATAGAATGCTAAATGGGGGGGGAGGGCAAACAGTGAAATGACAAACAATCTAGTGGAATTCTTAGAAGGGGAACACTTAATTGAGCTTAAGTCTCAGGGTGTCAGTACTCATACAGACATTGTAGAATGTGGACAGATCATGGAAGTTATATCCTGAATTGTTACTTGAGCTATGAAATACCTTTTTTTTTTCTTATAACTCTGTTGCACTCTCTTTGCATTTATTGCTAACTTTACCTGTATTCGTACTGTGGACAGATGAGTTACTATTCTTTCTACTTTAGGCTACTGAGACATTTGAAAAGAAAGGATCCTACACAAATCAAACTAGAGCAGTTAGAGCAAGGGTTTTCTCTGTATATGAATGGAGCAAATTCAGAGCTGAGAAAGTACTGCAAAAAAATCCATCCACTTGGCTACTTCAAAAATGAGACACAGATTGTCACGACAAATGGTGAGTTACACTGAGACAGCAATCTAGAACTATTTAAAATATTTACGCATCAGAACTGTAATTTGATCACTGAAGTTACTTCCCAGGCTGTGCAGCAATGTATTTATTAAGCTGGATGTGTGTTACAGAACAGTCTCTGCAACTTCCTATGTCTTGTTCAGTTGATCTCTATCTAATTCTGATGCTTAGTTTCCTCACCTTTCCTGCTTTTAACTAGAGAATTAGAAATTGCTATTGTAATGCATTTGATACATAGCGCTCTTGTCAGACTTTAAGAGCTGATGGATTCCTGTGTTGTCTAGTGTCCTGCAGATAAATGGTATTTGGTTAACTAGACCATAGTCAAATTGCAGACTTAAGTTTTGTTTAAACTATTGTAGTCTTGTTTAAAAGTCAAGTTAATATTTAATTAAACATTTGAAGTAAAGAAAATTTGTCATCTGCTAGTGATTAGCTGACTTTACTTGAAATGTGTATTTTAGTTCCAGTTAAAGTCTTTCTGTCAAAGAGCAGTGTAGTAGTAGGTGCAATTTTGCATATGTGAAATTATAGAGTGAGCTTAGTGGCCTTCTAATCCATTTAGTATAATGAAATTAAATGATTTCAGGAATTCCCAGTGTAAAGCAGTTTATCCTCATATTAATATAACCTATTTCATAGAGTATATCTTTTAAATTTGTTGCTGTGAAACAGTATCTTAATTAACGCTTTATTTTTTTTGCTTGATGATGAAGATGGACTTAAAAATAATGTGAGAATTTATGATTGAAAGCTTACTAATCTGAGCAGTACCAAAAGCTGACTTTTCAATCAGTATCCATACTCCAGTCTCTTTTCTGAGGTTTTTCCCACTCTCCCTTTTGCACTGGGTACTATTTGTTTTCAGTCTTATGTGAGTTCAACTTTAGCTTTCTGTTATGATTTCCTGCAAGTTGCACAGCATGAAGATGGGGAACGAGCTCATCACCTGTGTACTGCCTTAGTTGTGTGTAATGGTGAAAATGCTCCATGTTCTTGAGTATTGGTAAAAGAAGGAAACTGAGTGCTTCTGGTTGAATTAGGGCAATATGTTTTTAGGTAGCCAAAGTATGTGGACAAATATCTTTGACTTTTTGGTCCAAATATTGTGCTAACAATTGTAACATATCTTTGTCAGGAGAGATTTACTTCTTCTCTATGCTTAACTAAAGAGAGAGAGAAAGCACAAGAGACTACAGTTAAAAGCAATCATTTGTCTGCATTTTTCCTCAGTTGAAATTGACTGTTAGCAAGTTTTTTTGAACAGTTCACTGGACAGATGGATGTAGGGGTTGTCCGGCCTCCCAGAGATATGACATTGAGGGCTGGGATGAGCTAACTGATGTAATTTTGAAGTAAGCCCTGCTTTGAATTGAAGTTGCACTAAGTGACCTCCAGAGGTCCCTTCCAATGTAAATCTTTCTTTGGTTCTATGACCTTGGTAGGAAGACTGCTTCTTTTATTCGTTGTACAAGTTCCTGCTGGCTTAAGATGACCATTAAATTATGGCTTAAAGAAGAAAGGTTTTGCATCAGCTATTTTTCTTTGCTGAAAAGAAATGGAAGCTGTAAATCTGTCTTGGACTTAGGAAATGAGATGCCTTTATTTAGGATGGTATTGAGAGTGTTGATTATGTCCTTGCTCTGTTGGGGTTGTTGATGTGACCTGCGGGATGTAGGTCTCCATGTCTTAGTCAAAGCATCTTCTGAAAGATCCATTGCTTCATTGGGACCACTTCCAGTGTAAGGACTCTTTGTTCTTCTTGACCACACACAAAATTTTCACCTAGGTTATGACACTTTGTTACCTTAAAAAAATTAATGATTTTCCTTAGTCTGACTTGTACACGAAGAATACTTCTCTTCACAGTATGTTAAATGTGTGGTATGTTCTATTTTATCTGCTGGTAACTTGTTTCCTTAGTTTGAGAGTAAAAGCTCAAACTTACTTCGTAAACTCAGTATAACATCTACTGTTCACCAGTACCTTGTTTATCAAAGTCTGCCTTCAGTTTCTGAAGATGCCTTACTCTCTTCCCAGATAGAAGTCAGAAAGATGTATCTATGCTAGAATATACTTTAGTACTTTCATATCAATGAATGTGGGGCTTTACGTACTGTTTATGTAGCCTTAAACAATTCTCTTGAACACACAGTAGTAGTAATCCCCAAAAGAGATTCAGCACTCTTGCCACTAGTACACAACCAGCCAGTGTTTGGAATGCCTTTCTAATTGTTATTCCTGTTCTTGTATCAGGAACATGCCCTTTTTTCCTCAGCTGAAGCAAAGAAATAATTACGTGTATCCTTAAATACTGTATTTCTCTTTTGTCTTCTAATTCTTGCCTCTGTATTCTGGAACAGCATCGCAGCTAAAAGCAAGTGAATTGCAAGTGCACGGTACATGGACTGCACCAAGCAAAATACAACGCAGAGGATGGCTTCAGGTAAGAAACAGCTTGAAGTAATGCACCTTTGAACTGTTTCTTATGACATAGACTTGTAACTCCTCTTGTTTGTTGCCCATGTGTTTGTTTTCCATTAGTATAGAGGTATTTAAAGGAGGCACCCAAGCGTGCCAGTTTCCTGAACAAACTTTAGAGCCTTCCCCAGGAGGCTATTCTGCAAACACTTCTTTATATTCCGGTGCTTTAAGGGGTTTAACTGTAGCTGCTTTGTTGATTGCTATGTCCCTTTTCCTATCTTTTTTTCTCACCACTCTGGAGCCGGACATAAGCCATGTGCTGGATGTGACCTCCTCCATGGAACAGCTGAGGAAGAGATCACTTGACCTAGCTATTATGGGAAAGATGTTTATTGATTATTATATTGCTGATAGCAAGAAAAAAAATCAAATTATTTTGCATGTTTTAACAGAAAGCCGTGGAGATTAAAACAGAAAGAGGAACCAAACTCTGCGTTAAACCTCCTCTTGAGTACTCTGAGGATTTTGAACCTTATGAAAGCATAAGTGTGGAGAGAAATAGTGATGATCCTCTCCATTACTCTCAGGTACAATTAACAGTTGCTAATGAATTTCAAATGTGTTTCCCTAGCTTGTGTTTTCAGAGGTTCAGTATCAGCTTTCATTTTGATGTATCCCATGGATTATTTTTACTGGTTAAGTTGTTTGTACTAAATCAACTATCACCTTAATTAGCAAACAAGTAAATCCATTACCACTGTGGCCACCTTCTCCTTCCACTACCTCCTTGCCTTTCCTCACTGTGTGCCATGGTTCAGCACATGCTGTCATGGAAAATGAGCAACTGCTTTTAGTCCAGAAATTGCTAAGCTGACTATATTTGGAATGGGAAGTAACACAGTATTTAAGAAGTGAGAATTAACGTTATGAACTGGGACTTGAAAGCTCCTGTAACAGAAGATTTGAATAGAGCAGGTCACATTCTAAAAGATCCTGAGTTTCTTGATTTTTTTTAAACCTCTATATTTAAGTTAGACATATCTTAATGCATTGGTGGAGTGTATGTGTATTCCGTGTGTTTGTGTTCCAGTGGAATGATAGGAAAGCAGACTACTTCCATTATCCTGCATTTCTACATTTTCTGTATTGCTTTTGGGCTTATGATTTTACTTGCCACTCTGCAAAGGCATAACTTGCTTTCAGTGACAGGTTTTTCTAATTCTTTATGTGTAAGTAACAAGCTATTAAACTTAATATTGAGACAAAACCCCATTTTTTATTTTTATTTTTAAATATCCCAGCTGGAAATGTTTGGCATTCCTGAAGCTGAACTTTGTTCTCTGTACTGTCTAACAATGCAGCTGCCGTGATGCTTTAAACTTAAAAGCAAGCTCATAAAATTCCCTGTCAAATATAAATATTAGCCTTGCCTGTCATTAAGACATGCTCAGTATCAAGCTTGAGATTGTTCGTAGACCCTTTCTTGAACTTGAATTTGCCTTCTCTTTGTAGTATGTTTCTGTCAACATGGTTTTCCTAACAAGTCTAATCTGTAACAGGAGAGCAGCGTGCAGCTTTCATTACACACTAAATGTACGCTGTCACAGTTCATTTGTGTCTAAGATAGCTCTGAGTTTTTGTTTTACTCCTGCAGTTTGCTTACTTCTCTCATAGTGGTATCAGCAATGGTAGGAAAAATAGATTTAGGATAGACAAGATCTTTTCCTTTAACAGTCATAAAAATGAAAGGCTCTCCAGTATCTTCTATGTTGTTTGTGGCATTTGCTGAGTGATGCTGGGCAGTTTATTCAGTAGTAAATTAATAGTTGAATTTTTAGCATGAAATCTTGTTACAACGGGTCTAATTTAATTTCTTCACAACCTGGGAGCTCAATTCATTGGACTGTAAGTCTTTTCTACTGTTGTTTTTGCTCTTCAAGTACAGATGTCTACAGGAGTATTGCCATACTTTAAGTTACGTACAAAGGGGAATAACAGAGTAGTTGATGGTGAAAAGGACCTCAGGGTCCCTCTGCTTCAAGCCCTTCCCCAGCAGGGTGCCCACATCCAGGCAGCTCTGGAAGATCTCCAGGGCAGGGACCCCGCAGCCACTGAGCAGCCTGTGCCAGGGCTCCTTCACCTCCACCTTTCTTGGCCTATAGAATTTTCCTGCAAGGACTCTAATGAGAAGGAACACAGGAGACGTAGGATGTTTTTTCTTTAAATGTCCTCACCAGGGAAGTGAAAATATAACATGGGAATCTGAGTATTTTTAGCTCCATGTGATATCTTAGAGGAAAAGGCAGCCACATGGGTTTATTTTAAAATAAATATTTGAGTTTTCGTGACAGATTTGTTTGTCTGAATTGTGTCAGAAACTGAAAAGCAGTTTGCAACTCAGTGTAGAAGACGAAAAGATGGAAGAAGAATCTTCTAGTGAGGATTATGACTTTGTTGAAGAGGAATTGTTTTCAGAACCATCTCCTACTGAAGAAACAATTACAAGCTTTGCAAGCCTTCAGTTGCAGAGCAGTAGATCTATGCAGAAAGAAGCTTCTGAATGTCAGGATGCTGGAAGATGCTCTAGCCTGGTTTCTGATGCCCCTACTGCGTTGGAGTACAAGCAGGATCAAAGTAGTAAGCCTCTGTTGTACATTGTTAAAGTTCTCTGTTAAATCTTAGAAGCAATGCTCTCAAAGAGACTCATTACAAATCTGAGCCATAATTTGCAATACTAGTGTCCACAGTTACGTGCTGGAAAGGTGTCATACCTGGATAATGTCCTCGCTTTAATTGTGCATTCTAATCACCTCCTTCCTCGACAGAGTAAAGAGCAAACCAGGTTTGTGTTTTTGCCTTTGGGTAGACTTCTGACTGGGACAGTCCTTTTGCTGTATGTCCTTATAGAAATAATTCTTCTTGAAGTACATTTGGAATTTAGTAAGCTATAAGAAACAACCTTCTTGTAGTCCCGGGGTCTGTGTCAGGCCTGAATATAATTAAAGTCACGGGTATAGCATTGTTTGTATACATGGATAGGCATCATATGGTTTCTTTTTTATGTATAAATACAATAATTATTGCTAAGGGATGTTTAGAAGTTCAAATACATTAGTGGCTTAATTAGTAGATGTTACAAATTACTAGCTAGCTATTTCATTATAGTTTGAATTAAATGCAGACTTCAGCCTCGTGAAGAATGCACTGTATATTTCATATTTTTCCCTGTGCATCTGCTGCTCACTGCTGTCAGAGAAAAGATCTTACCATAGCTTGTTATTTGTTCTGACCCATTAGGGATGCTGTTATACCCAAGGGAGCTGTACACTGGGATTTGCTATGCTGTTTGCTAGAAAACAGACAATTGAGGCTGTAGGCGCATACAGCTTCTCAGTGTTGACAGCTACATCAGCTTTCAGCTCAGGCTTCAGCTTCCTGGGCTAACTGTTCCCTCAAGAATTTAGTAACAAGTTTCAACCCCTCTGATAGGTCACAGGTGTTCAGGTTTCAGGTCTGAGATGGGGAAAAAATAACCACCATCTAACTGGTATCTGTATTATATTGTATTGAAAGTAATAAGCAGGGAGACTTAACTGGTTTTGACGTATAAATGTACTTGCTTCTGATACAGAAGGCAGAAGCACAACAGTGCTGACTGTGTGGTAGGCAGGCTTTAGGTCCAGCTTTGATGTAATCACATAAACCACAGTGAATGACTCAGTCACCCAGCCTGAACTTATACAGCACTAGACCTAGCACTTCTGTGGATGACTTCTGGGTACTGTTTGGGATGAGCTTTTCTCAATGGTATTTCAGTTCTTCTCAGCTACCTTTTCCACTGATTAAAAATCATAGTTTCTCACTCAGAAATTCATATCTTCTATTGCATCCTCGTTAAATCCCATTGTTTCACTTGATGGTTCTTTGTTCTTGTTAGCACAGATATTTGCTTTTTACTGCAGCAGAAAATAGCTCCTTAGCAATGTCACCTAAAACTTGTGCTGGTGTCTAACTCCTGTCTTCACTCATTTTCTTTGTAATCTCTCTTCGCTTCTGCTGTCTGACATTCTTTTCTCAGGTTGGCTTTCCTTCTGAAACTCCTTTCGATTGTCTCAGAGTAACAACATCAGGCTAAGCTTTTTTTTTTCCCCTGGAGTTGTATCATAGCAAGGTTAGGCTTACTACAGCTGCTTCTCTCTTCATCTGTCCTGTAAGTAAGGGAGTAAGGGATGTGGTGGCAGTGAGAACGTGAGTATGTGGCTTATCCCCTCACCCCCAGAAGTAAGAGCAGATAAGCACTTCTATGAACTAAATGCCCATTTCCTTTTAGTCTATGCTTCAGGAATAATTTGACACAACTGTGTTAATGAGTGACTCAGGGTTTCTTGTTTATTTTTGCTCTTCTGGTCAGCAGTGCTTGAAAATACCTGCCCCTGTCAAGATACATTGGTCTAATGACCTGACCTACCTTATAGTGATGTATTTCATCACTAAGTTGGTTGAGGCTATGCATGTGAATAGAATGTAGAACTGCATCAGTAAAAGGAAAGGAGGATGGTGGTTATTGTTTTACCTATGCCAGGATAATTAAAGTGGCAAAATGTTAGCATGTAAGGTACAATAATAATTCCTGTCTCGCTGCTTCTGATGATCTCTGAAGTTGATTTTCTGTTTCCTTATCTTACAGAATTGAGGCCAGTGCGAGTTCTCTCAGCCAAAAGAAAAGATAATGCTGAAATGTACATTCCTGTCAGACCAGTTGTGGTAAAAAATAAAATCAATCGACCGCTCTCTGCTGAGTCCTTGCAGCCAGACAAGCAGGAAAGAATTTGCTATAGTAAGGAATATGAATATATGTCAGTAAAGAAGATGTTAATGATTTTGTTTTCCAATCTGATTTGGGTGTAATTTCATCTGTTGTTAAGATACATTTTTTAACCTTTTATTATTATTATTTTAGCTCTTCAAGAATTCTGACTTAAGTAGGATTGTGAGGAAAAAGTCCAGAGCTTGCACACTTGAGTCTGTGCTGTGTCTCTGTTAACTTTCTTCTCTTTTTGCTTCTATACCATAAGATTTCCTCCTCTCTTTTTGGTCCTTATGTTTGCTCTTTTCCATTTCTCTGATGGATATCTGTTCTTTATGGCATTAGCAGAAGTGTGTCTTAAGATCAAGTTGAAAGTTCTGAACACAATGCTTCTGTAGCTAGAAAGGAACTGAAATTGCCCATGGCCAATGGGAAATGCTGTTGATGTTGCTGCTTTTAGTTTTTTTAAGTCTCCTCTTTAAACTTTTTTCCAGGCTGTGATGCTTATATTTTTCTGTCATGTTTGGGAAGATGGGCCCAAATTCATAAGGTCACCTATCTTATGTTGCAAGTAGCAATGTCTGACTCTCTTGATTTTTACCAGAAGAATCTTGAGATTTCCCAGAACAGCTGAATACTCAAGTTGCATTGAATAATGTTGGTGGGCTGAAATCATATGTACTTTTATTTCAGTTAACTGTTGCAAAGCACGCCCGTTAACTGCCTGAACAAATCAACTACATTTTTAACGCATAAAAATCCTATTTGTCGTTTTTTAGTTTTGTTTCTGTTGTGATGCAGTTTCATCTGTTGTTTAGGGTAGATGTAAAAACAAATTGGAGCAGTTTAGCCTTGCTTTAGTTTATTACTGTTTAGCTAATGTAGCCCTGTGCTAGTAACAGAATCGGATGTTTCAGATGTGTGCTGTTGAATATTCCATGCTTGTTTGTCTGTACAAATGGATATTCCTTTGTTCTTTTTCATGGCAGGACCATTAAGTCGACCAGAAAGACCACTTTCAGCAGCTAGAAAGAATGAGTGTGAAAAGGACTCTGAACTCTCTGTTTCAGCTGTGGTTAAAGCTATGCAAATTGAAAATGAAGCCTTGCAGAGAGATTTGCAAAGCCAGTCAGTTTCCACAAGCCCTCAAAAGGTATGGCAAAAAAGAAAAATAAGTGTTTCTTCAAGGAGAAAAGGCGTTTTCCTTGAACACGAATTATAATAGTTAATTATTACACAATTGTAGAATAAACAGTGATATCTCAATTGTAATTGGATTTGTATTACTTCCATAGGGCGTGGGTGTTTGTTTTTTAAATCTGGCTCCTTGGATATCACCCCACAGCTTTCTCTTGCTTTCAGGGGTCACTGAGCAACTGATAGTTCACTCGTGTGATATGTCTACACAGTCAAGTGCTCAGCTGTAGGCCCATTTGAGCTGTTTTCATTCTGAAAGCTTCTTAAACAAGATGTGTGATTTCCTTGCCAATATTTCCTACCATCTTATTAAATTCGTTAATACGAGCACAGTTTTTTGTTAATAATACATGCTCAGCATGTGCAGTGTGTGTATGTCTTTTATCTCCAATAAGCACATTTAAAAGCAATTAAAAACTTACTAAATAAACAAGGAAATAAGAAAAGTTTACTCCCTTCAGGTCAGGCCATTATTCCCTCTTAAGTAAAAAAAAAAATCAGATTTGTGCAGATGTGCTTAGAAGATGGGATGCAAGAGAGAGAGAATTTGTTTTGTCATAAAAAATGACAGGACTTGTCCTCTGTTGGTTTTTATCCCTTATGTAATTGAATCACAGAATGGCTTGGGTTGGAAAGGACCTCACGGATCATCAAACTCCACTGCCCCCACAGCAGGCAGGGCCACCAGCCTCCACATTTAATAATAGACCAGGGTGCCCAGGGCCTCATCCAACCCGGCCCTGAACACCTCCTGTGTTCAATTGCTATGACAGTTCTGTATTTCCATAAAATGAAGAATATCTGTTTTTATTATAATAACTGAGTTTTTCTGGGGCGTTTTAAAAGTCTTTATGCTCCTTCCTTGGAGGAGGGGAATGAGAAAGTCCAGGCAGAACTGTGTCGATGCCTTGGCTGTGTCATACCAAAAACATAATAAGATTTTAGGCATATAAAAAACATACGTATGTGGTATGTATACATAGTATATTTTAATATATATAAGTGTGTATATATAGTTATATTCTGTATACACATAGTTGTTACAGGATGCTTTTATGTTACCCTTTGTTCCACATAGGAGATCAAGCTCAGCACTTTCGTTGCAAATTAAAACCAATTCTGCTTAACTCTTTGCATAGAGATACAGATTAAATGAGGTTAGAGCCCAGAAGTTAGTCTGAACTCTTCTATTCTGGAGGTGCAGACTGATCTCACTGGTATATAGAGAACAATGTGAATGAAATGTGTGTGGTTTTTTTTGTTGTTGTTTTTTTTCCATACATAGAAGTTCTCTGGTTCATCTGTTCTCTCTGCAATGGTTGAACCTTCAGAAAAAACCCAGGCAAAGGCTGCTGTCACAAAAGATGTAGAGAGCACTTGTCCTTTTGGAAACAGGTATATCTATTTCATCTAAGACGAACTTTCTCTCTAAGGGGATATTTTTTCCATACTGAGCACCACTTTGATGGCCTTTAGATATCCAAGGGCAAGTATTGGCAAAAACACAGAGAGGGCAGAGTTTATATTACCTCTGCTCATATTATTTTGAATTACTTTCTCAAATTGCCTCATATCTAGCAGAGAACTGGAGTGTGGTCTTTTAAACAGACTGTGTTTATCTGGGGTGGGATGCTGTGACAGCTGTTGTTCAACATGGGGTACCTAAGTTGTTCTGTGGGGTGTATGGAGTTCATTCTGTCACCTTCACACCAACAAAACCATGTCTTAAAAATGCAAGAATTAAAAGGAAATAGCATGCGAAAGAACATGTGTTTCAGACAACAGGAGAAACTTCTGGAATTTCTTCAGGAGACTGAGAGCACTTCTACCTGTGATAATGACATACTCTTATCTGATGAAAAATTAGAAGCAGATCGTGTTTTGACAGAGAAGGTCTGTATATATGTGCACTATAACTGATGCATCCAAGTACTATTGAAATACAAATGTATTGAATGGTCAGCATTACCTTATGGCAGGGTAAGAGAATTTATCACCTTCATAGATTACAGCCCTCTTGAAGGTGTAAGAAAGCAAGTCTCTGTCTTACTGGTAGGTTCTTTATACGATTTAATTCTTGTAGTCTTTGAAGAAGGACAGAATGTAAGGGGACCTCTTTAGTCCATAATTACTGCTACAGCTGTTTCTGTATTACATGCTCTTTTATACAACTACTAGTTATTATCTTCTCTGCAGTTGTAGGGCTTTGGGAAGGTACCATTGAAGTTCTCTTACTTACCCTGCCATTTCTATTATCTAGAACTCTATGTCAGTGTTGGATGTGTTGCTGACTTCTTCATTTGATGATTTTGCAACGTAATTTTTGTGTTTCTCTGGTGAATGTGGTGGAACTAACAAAGAATTCAGACCTGTACAAAGGCCTTAGATATGTGTTATTTGTAAGAGGGCCCATTTTATAAAGCTGTTGCAGAAATCCGTGTAACCAGTTTCTTTGGTTTATCTAAATCACTTAATTCACTTGCTAGCTTTCATTATTAGTGATCAGGGAAGCCATTTCTTTGGTGTATTTGCTGCTCTAGAAGTTATCCCAAGCTATTTATTTTGTTAGTCAGTAGTATCAAAGCAGCTAGTACTCTCAGAAATGTCTCAGTTCTTCATGAGAACATGCTAATGTTTATCAGATTACTTGAGCTCTAATATGTTTTGGATTAATTAATCACAGCAATCGGATGTACCTCTTTCTAAAACATGTCAGCATTGGGTGCTGTCTTGATTGAAGTCCTGTTTAGTTTAGTGGTTTCTGCTAATTCACGCTTTTAATAGACCTAAACAATTTTCATATTAAAATGGGTTCTTATTTGTTAGTAAGGATAAAGATCCTTTATTAATCATCAAGGTGAATCATCCAGCGTGTGAGAAAGCCCAGATGTTTCAGCAAAAGTTGATCTCAGAGACCTTATGTAAATTCCCTCTCCCACTTGTTTCCTAGCAGTCTGATTCTCTTGGACTGCTTATTGGCAAAGAGATGTAAAAGTTGTGTGGCTGTTTCTGTCCTTTGGGCTCTCATGTGCTGTGGGAGCCAAGACATCAAATATCAGGTAGCTTGTGCTCTGAATTTACAGGCTTTTTTTCTTTGAATTGATATCACTGTAGTCTTAACAGTCTTTATATTGCTGCAGATTTTACTGTTGTCACTTATGCGTATACTGTATTTCACTTGGGTCCAGATGACAACAAATGTGGAAGTACGCGATGCCATTTATGTGACTGTGGAGCTTCTTTCTAACTGGGGAAATCCAGTAAACATTGGCTTGAGAGAGGTGGAATTCTTTGATTTATACAACAAAAAGATATTTGTGTCTCCTCACGATGTGGATGTTCGAAATGCTGACTACCCAGGGGATTTGTGCTGCTTGGTCAATAAGAACTTAAATGTAAGATGACAGTTTAGTTCTGGATATGACAACTTCTGTTTTTAATGTTTACTATTTCATCGCAGAGTTTCTTGTTTGGTTGCGTGATTGCATTTTGAATTAACAAATCCAGTTTTCACGTCCAAGATGTTTCTATTCAGTTATAATGTTTTATAATTTGATTAATTTGTTTGACTTTAACTGAGCAACTGGAGACAGGTGCGTTTAACTGTGTTTCTTATGTGTTAATACTTTGATATTGTCTTGGGTGAAGGAACACGTTTTTTACACTGCTGTAATCATGGTATTTGCAGGAAAAGAAATCACAGCCTTAAAGATAGGGAATTTCATGTTCTCAAAGTATGCCTGCTGTTAAATTAATTAGTTCTTGTGATCTGAAGGTATAGGAGCATCTTCTACCTTCTTGTTTGAGATGTTTAGTGTTAGTGTCAGTAAACTCAAGACTGGAATTCACTTATTTGCACCTGTTCCCTTGTTATGCTTTAACCTAGAGAAGGACCATAGAAGAATGAGTAGATAGGTTGATTTCAACAAGAGATAAAGAAAAACGTTGTAATGTGGTGGAAGAAAATTACTTCATAGTAATCAGTCCTTACCATCATCAGGCATACATTTGAATTACCTTGCAGGGAAATTTATTTCCTGTGTTTGGGAAAATCTGAAAAACTCACAAAGTGAAGGCATGTGGACAAATAGTGACTTTATGTACATAGTGTATGTACTGTGAATCCTTGAAAATAGAACAAGCAGAAATGTATCTACTAATCTGAGATCACCAAAATGTTGCTTGCATGTGTATTTGTTTTGCCCTCATTTCTTTCTGTTTGGCTAACATTTGGTGTTAAGTATGCTAACATTGAATGTTTTGATTCCAAAACTCCTTTCTTTTCTGCTACATACTTCTACTTTTTTTTTTTTTTTTTCTTCTAAACATGAATAGACAGCACTTTTTAGCAATGTCCAGAGCTTACTTGGTACTTTAAACTGTCTATGCCTACCATAACCAATTGTCTGTAAAATCTGTGTTCAAAGCTTCTGTTCTATCATGAATCCTAAATGTAGCTCTAAGGAATAGATCTGCAAGTGAAATTAGTTGTCTGTAAAGACTGCAGGAGATAGAGGCGGTGAAATAAAATTGGTAAGATTTCCCTTGTTAGATGGTAAGATAGGAGCATAAGCACTCTTAAGAAATTGTGAAATGATTAGACAGTGTCCATTCTGCTCAGTGATTCCCTTTAGCACTTGCAAAGCTGATTAATTTGATTAAAATAAACTGAGCTTGCATTGACCCTGCAGTTACAAAGCATGGCAGACTGTCTGTCATTTGTGAGCGTGCAGATGTCTCTCTGGGATAGCAAGCAGCTGACCTTTATCTAATTGTCAGGTTGTGAGCTGTCTTCCAGGCAGGAGAGTCAGATTTATTGTTTGGGAATGAGGTTAATGCTTTGCTTTTAATATAGCAGATTTTATTATATGATTACTTTTCTAATTTTTTTTTTTCTTCTCCTATGGGGTGGTAAATTAATCAAAATATCCTGCTTCAAAGGATAGAGTATCAGTGACAGTCTGCTTGTATGTGTTTTTAGACCAGGAAGGAACGCGTCCTTTGGATGTGCCCTTTCCATCCGCCCATCCAACTTTACTTTATTATCCGCAATCCCACCCGATCCCATGACTTTGGTGTATCCAAGATCAAGATTTGGAATTACAGCACAACAAGTAGTGTAAGTAATCTTTTCTCACTTCCTCTGTACGCATGCTCTCCTTTTTCTATACAAACTGCAGTTTGATCTTTACTCTGAAGTATAAAATAAAAGTAGATGATGTTTTCTCTGATAAAATATGGAGCGTGGAGGTGCCCATGTCTACTGTACATTTCTGCTCCTGTTGTTGATTGTTGGAGGTAGAAATGTAAATGCTTACCTGTTCATAGGCAGTGTTAACATTATGAATATTTTACAAGCCTAATAAAAGGGTTGCATCTTCTGTCAGGTAGTCCTCTACTGAGAAATAAAGAGACAGCAGGGTAAGTGCATTTTAGTGTTCAGCATTTGGAGTTCTTTTATCAGTATATATTTAAACAAAAATCCTTGGTTGCTTGTGTATATAGGTATAAACAAGCTGAATGTTGATCAATTCTGGTGTTTTATTATTTTAATTAAAAAGTCTACTATCTACGTGTTCATAAAATAACCAGTGATCTGATGTTACTAGAGAGACATCTGATGGCAGATGGTCTCCTGTTTGTGTGTTTGAATGTTACCATGGAAATTATTCTTGTTTGTACACTGCAACGTTGAGGAGAAAAAAAACAAACAACCCAGGTACTGGATCCAAGAGGATTTGCTGCTCTGGATTATCAATAAGAGGCTTTAACTCTCTGGTTTTCTTCTCATCTATGTTCTTATATAAGCATATATGGTAATTTATACATACAGAAACGACTGTGGAATGAGCAGCTTAAAGAAGTTTACTATAACATGATGTATATTCATTTTCTGGAATTGTAACAGCTTTTTACTATTAAAATATAGGCTACAGAATTTTCCATCGCAGTTAGAGGTTGTGAAAGGGACTGCTGGGTTTTGGAGGTAATAGTATGAATTTGTTACTGAGCCTATTGAGTGTAATATGGGAAATATGCATTAACATATTTGCATGTTGCAAGGCAATGATTTTTTTTAATAAACCTCTATAAAGCAAATTGTAAGATCCATTAGAAGTATACCCCACATATTTCAGCAGCAGTTCTGCAGTACACATGGACTAAATATACACCATTCGTATGTGAAAGAATAATACAAAGTAGTTCTGTGTAATTCTATAGTTTTTCATGAGGAAATTTCATCTGAGAAATAACAAAAACTAAAATGTAACTAGAGATGTTTTATTTCTGCTAATGTAAATCTAGAGCTGTATTGTATTCTTTTTTGGGGTACTCATTCTTGCCAAACCTTACTTCAGAAACCGCATAAAGGAGAGGTGCCCATCTACTACTTCAAACAACATGTAGAAGAATAATTCAGGCCACTGTTTGTGTACAGTTGAAAATATTTGAGCTTTAGATTTTTGAATTGGAAAGTAGAAAAAATATTTTTTTGGAGGTTTTTTCCCCAAGTTTGATCACTAAGCAACTTGAAGCTCAGAAGAGCGTAACAGAGTATATTAATTCCAGGTTCAAGTGAATAATAAAATCAGGTTTTTAATGGGTGCCACAGAAAACAATTAGATAGAGGTATAATGAGTGGCAGAGCTGTCTGACATAAAGGCCTTTTATTTATAAGGCTAGTTAAGTGTTTAAATAGCCTATCAAGGCATAAAGTTGTCTTATTTGAAAAGTATTAAAAACAGATTTATTTGCTAAGGTATTGGTTATTTTACTTCCTTTAGTGCTAGGAGGTGAATGAGAATTTTAACATCCCTTCTAGTGGTGATTCTTAAAGACACTGAAGCAAAATCTACCTCTGGAATTTACATCTTGATCCAAAATAACTATAGTTAATCTAGGTGTCTTTGCTCAAGCTTTTCTAAATGTGCTTATTTCCTAGATGTCAGCCAAAATGATTTGTAGTCATGTCTAGCAATATGGTCGATCTTAAATACATTCTTAAAAATCCCAGAGTAGTTTGTGCTTATTTGAGCTATTCATTCAAGAAGTGGTTATAAGCATGTTACTGATATGAGCTTTTTATTGTTTTCATCAGAACAGTGATATCTAATATTTGAACAGTTTATTTGAAATATCCATACCTTTATTTTTCCAGGACCTTGATGTTGGAGCAAAGAAGGTGAAGTTATATGTTGATGAGAACCTTGTATTTGATGGTGAATTGGAAAGAGCCTGTGGAGATGTCATTGCTGACCATGGGACTACAATTGACCTTACAGATTGCAAGCAGGATATAACCTGTTCTTCAAATGAAAGTAAAGAAGAAAATGCAACTGCAGTGACAGACGAAGTGGACCTGCATTTTGAATGCTTACAGACAAACCATACACCAATAAACTCAGAATCTCTGCTAGAAGAAAATCTTTTTGAGAATAAGGTGAACACAGTCAGCTTGACTAAGGAAAACTTATCTGAGTTAGAGGATGATCTAGGAGTGTTACCATCTCACATTTGTATAAAAGATACAAAAGAAAGTGTGACAGTAGGAGAGGCTATTGATTGTGATCAGTCTGATGATGAGCTTCCTTTGAGTGGGCAAATGGAAAAGTTAACAGGACGAAAATTGTCTGATTCTGCAAGTGCAATTCCTTCTTGGTTACACTCATCTTCCCAAGGAAGAGAGACTCTTCAAGATAGTTCTGGTAAGCAGAAGCCTTCCTGGCTTGCTTCAGAACATTGTTTAGGCTTGAAATTTCAAGCAGACTCAGATGTAATCACAAACTTCCATGATCTGACTAATGAAGATGCCAAATGTCACAGAAATGAGCTGGGAAGATTGAGTAGTAGGAATGCAAATGGTGATGCGGGATTGCAAATGCTGACCAGAAAGGACAGTGATGTTGGCTTAGATATTTCAGAACAACTTTGTAACAAGCATGGCTACAGTTTGGAGTACCCGACAAGTGGAAGGAGAAGTGTAAGAAAGCAGGGATTAAACACCATAAATCTTAAAAGTGATTCAGCACTCAAAGGTAAGTGCTCATAATAGCAACCTTATTGTATGGGCTGGTATTTTTTTTATTTTGCAGAAGCACAAAATCAGTTTGGTTGGAAGATACCTCTTGACTCTATCTTGTTAACTCCCTTGCTTAAACAGTGAGCTGAAACAGATTATCCAGAACTGTGCTGGTGGTGCGTTGTTTGACTGCCCTCACTGTAAAGGCTCTTTCCTGTTTTAACATTGAGTTTCATGGTTTTTAATTTGTCTGTTGCTGAAGAGAACCTGGCTCCATCATGTTCATTCACTCCCACAAGATATTTATACATGTCAATAAAATGCCCCTGAGCTTTTCTGGGCTGAAGATTGTAGTTAGGTTTCTGTCTTTCTCAGTGAGAATATATACTGTCTACAGGAACTTGTACTATTACTACTCCTTTTGTTTCCTTTGTCCATGCATCTCTCTCCTTTTTACATATACAATACAGAAATCAGATACAGAGAGAACCAAGAATTCATTCAGATTGTTTAATCTGAGAATTGTGATCCAGTAGTCCAAGAATGTATCAACTTTGGGTATCGTGTGCTGTCTCGTTCTTGGGACTCTAGAAGCAGAATGTCTGTTGAAGCCATATTGAAAGGAGGAAAAATGTTTTGCTAGAAACATGTTGTTTTGCTATGAAAGCAGGAAACAGGTTGTTTTTCTTTTAACTGACTTTCCAGAGAAAGCTGAAGCTTTCTGTGTTTGCAGTTTTGCTCAGGTGTGTATTTAAAGAGGGGATGAAAAAAAAACAAACAACACTGATTTTTGTTGTTGTTGTTCTCAGTCTCAGTGTTTTAACCAAGGTTGTGTTCCTGGATTCTCAGTTTCCTCTCTGTGACATGGGCAGGTATGCTATGTATAGGCTAATCCATGAACCATGTTATGCAGCTCTATATTAGATAGAGCTGATAGACCTAAATCTCTCATTTCTTTGTTACTGTGACGTTCATCTAATTTTAGGGTATGTTTTATCTTTTCTATATCCTTTAAATCAGATCTTGTATTAAGTTAAGGAGTTAAAACCTACTTGTAATGGAAGCACTTAAAACATATAATTTAATAGAGGATCCTGTAACAATGTAGAATGAGAGATTTCCTTGCATTAAAAGAAGATTTGTCCATATCGCAAGATGGCACAGAAAGCCCCTCTCACTGTATTACGTTCTCTTTTAATCTTTGTTTTGTTGCATGTCTAAAATAAGTGGAAAACTAATACTGAGGAATGATACAGTGACTTTATAGCAACTTGACTTGGCTTTTGACTTTTAACTAGAGAGAGTTTGAATTTAAATACTTGCCTTTGTTACAAAAATTGTTTAAAAAAAAAAAAAAAAGCTCACCCTAATAATTTCTGTTATAAAATTAGTTAGAAATACAGTTTAGGAGTTATGATGTTGATGTTGATTATGATGATTGTGTCCTCTAATTTTGACGGAGCAGTTTTAGTAATCTGCTCCTTAGAGCTCTTAGCAGGAAAAAAGTGACAATAAAACCCTCAACACGTGGTTCTCCCAGGGGGAAATCCCATCTTGCAACTTTTGTTTTCCCTACTGTACGTGTGGGATAAAAGTCATTTCCCGAGAGCATTAACAGTAGCAAAATGGCTTTACGTGTTTCCTTAAGAGTGGTGATTTTCAACTTTCACAGGGCTATGGGAACTTCAGTTCCCCAACAGAAGCATGCAATGGGGAGATTGGTGCACGCAATGGGGAGATTGCTGCCCGCACCCATGTATAACATCACAGCTCTTCTTTGGTCGTTAAATGAGGAATAATGAGAAAAATGGAAATTAGAAATAGCACATGCTGGCACACTTGGCTTGAGTTACTGTTGCTATAAAAACATACATTTTTATCTTCAGTAACTGCTTCAATGTGCAAAGCAAATGATAAAAGTATGTTGATAAAATTTGCGAATAACATAATTTGGGGTGTTATGAGTTGAGAGGATTGAAGAACTGCACAGCAAGATGAACTCGAGGACTGGAGTAATAGGGGTGGAATAGCAGTGCAGAAGTACTGCTTGCGAGGTCATTTGGGGACTAATAGAGAATTAAGTTGTAAGCTGAGTAATCATCAGTTGCAAATGATTGAGGAAGAGAAGGATCCTGGCTGAGTAGCTGATCACAGATTGACTATGAAGTGCTGGTGTGACGCAGGCATGATTATAGCGAGGCACTCGAAGGATGTATCAGCACAGGCTTTTCTGCTAGTTAGGGAAATGTTAATATCTCAGCACAGGCACTTGTGAGACTTCAGTTGGAAAACTGCTGTTCTGATCATCCGTTTTCAGGAAAGTTGATTGCAAAGTGGAACAGAAGAGAGCATTTAAAATGATTTGGGAAATGAAGCGTGTGATTGCAGCTTGGAAAGATGATTGCTATTTTTAGCTGCAGGGAATAGGCATGAGATTAATACAACAGAGGAGAGAAGAGGAAATATGTTGTTTTCAAGCTTGTGTTGCCCCTAGAATGTAGTTTACTGAAGTTCTGAGAGAGGAATTGCATGGTGTGTATTGCTGGCAGAAGTAGGACACGAGATTTGGTGATTGAAGGCACTTGTCCAAAGCTCACAGGGGAGATGCATGTTAGTGGGGTTGTTATTTCTGGACTCCTTTGGATGGCATCCATCACACAATCAGGCATGCAGAAGATTAGAGACGTCTGACATCTGCAAGTGGATATTCTTTATCAAAGTTGATGGCAGGAATTCTGTGACTTGTTCACAGGGCTGTAATACAAGCAATATATTTTAGATGCTAAAAGGAATGGTAGACCTTGTAAATCTTCAGCCATTGACCCCGGCTTTCTTTTCAGAACTCCTCTTTTCCTGGTGTTGCTCTTTAATATAGCAAATGGACTTATTAACCTCGCATTGAAAATTGCTCCCTTTGAACTCTTGTAGAAGCTGTGATCTCTGCAGTGTTTGGAGTGCTTAACGTTAAAAAACCCCAAAAATAAAAGAAAAATCAAAACCAGGACAAGCCAGCGGTTATCAATTACACTTCTATAGTTCCCTATCCTGAAATTTTCAAGCTTTGCTATTTCAAATTGTTAAAGAAATATAGGGTATCTTCTTTTAAGTTCTGAGAATCTGGGAAGAACTGTTTGTGATCACCCAGCCCAGGAGTAGATGTACAGGCGTGGATTTCAACAACAAAAAGGGATTTGTAAATGATCACTGTTCTGAATCCACTCTCTGAAATTGGCTACCCATTTGTACTTCACTTGTGACATGGGGGAGGGTGGTCAGGTTGGTTTCCAGACTTTCATGCTTATGCATATGGAACACAATGCTCTTACAGGTAGTTTCCCATCTGCTTTAGTATTCTTATTTTTAATCTCAGTTGTCCCCTGTGTAAATGATTATTGGCCATAGACAGATTAGGAACATTGCCTCTTTTCCAGTGATTCCAAAACACAAAGTTAAAAATTAGTGTTAAAAAGTCCTCTGGGAAAACGTTATTTTGCATTTTATTGCAATTGGCGTTTATTCTTGAAAACCATTTGTTTTATTGCACACTCAAGGACATTGTACAGAAGTAAAATCTAGCCCATGGGCCTGTAATTGTTCAGTACTGCATTTGATTTTCTTCATTTATTTGTTAAATAAATACAGAAATGACAACTTCATTGAAAATCATAATTGTCTGCCCTCAGTTGTGCTGAGATGGAAGTTAAGCAGCTCCCTGGTGGAGTCACAAGGAGAGCACTGCTCCTACATGGCTTCTCCGTGTTGTCCCCACCATATTCCCGTGAAATCCATAGTTATCCCCCATCTGTATCTTACTGTTGTTGAAGTGAGAAAAGCATTTGGTTTATGTGTATAGAATGCAGTGCTCACCTCATCCTCACTGAATGCCGAACCTAGTTCTTTTCTCACCACTTTTCTTCTTGTGCACGTGGCTGAAAATTTCTTTCCCTTTTGCTAATTATTTGTAGTTACTTTGAGCACTGTCAGTTTAACAGTTCTCTTTAGACCTCCTTAGCACTCTGTATCTTCCTTTTGCCACGTGTGAGAATTGGACCAAACATTCCTGCCTCTTCCACAGTCTCTTCTGTGTTCAGAATAGACGGACCTCATGCAGAAATGCAGACAGATGGTGTGTTTTGATACTTCCTCAATGAGTATCACTGGGATTTTTTTTGCAAGGTTTTTGCCTAAGGTCTTAAATTAAGAGATTTGCATAATGGTAAATTTCTTTAAGTCAAGAATTGCCAGTCTAAAACTGTAGTTTTGTTTATTGCTGTGTGTTGCTCTTTAATATTCAAGTGATTATTTTCATTATGTTGAAATGGAAAGGGCAGTTGTGACATAGCCTTTATAATAGGGTGGCTATACAAAAGTGTTAATACAGCAAAATTTTATAGTCAGGGGAACACAAATGTGACCTGCATGGTTCTGGAATGTCTCTTGTAGTGGTTTACTTTCAGTTGTGTCAGTGTCTTAAATGTATATGTAATGTTATTTTCAGATGAGGACTTGTCTATCAAGGAAGTTGGCACCTCTAGAACAAAGTGGCACAATGAACAAGAACACACTCTGCAGGAGTCCTGGAACTCCTTGGTAAAGTTTAATTACTCCCATCGTGGCCGAATCTCTAACATGGATTTTCAAGGGGATATCTTTGATGAGTTTCTCCATCAGCAGAAAATCAGCCGACCTGGAGAATATCATCTCGTGAGAAAAGAGGGAGCACAAACACTACCAAAAAGGCGAGAAGAAGAAAATCCCATGGAGGCACATGATGGAAATGATTTTAAAATACCTGTTTTACCTTATGGGCAGCACTTGGTAATAGACATTCGAACAACGTGGGGTGACAGGCATTATGTTGGTCTTAACGGAATCGAAGTTTTTAGTTCTAAAGGAGAGCCTGTTCAGATTTCAAAAATAACAGCTGAACCACCTGATATAAATATTTTACCAGCTTATGGCAAAGATCCCAGAGTAATAACCAATCTAATTGATGGGGTAAATCTGACACAGGATGATATGCATCTCTGGCTAGCGCCATTTACCCCTGGAAAACCTCACTTTATCTTTATTGACTTTGTGAATCCCTGTCAAGTAGCTATGATTAGGATTTGGAATTATAACAAATCTCGCATACACTCTTTCAGGGGTGTGAAAGACATTATAATGATGTTAGATGAACAATGCATCTTTAAAGGAGAAATTGCTAAAGCCTCGGGAACCTTGTCTGGAGGTATGCTATCATTTCTTCCTTTCTTCGTAGAAGCAGCAGTACAGTATAAACAAATACATTTATCTTGTTTATCTCTTTCCTCTTCAATGCAGTTTAGGACTTCTATATAGTACTTAATCCTTTTAATTTCAAAATGTAATGCAAAACCATCTAGTGCATTTTCTAAAGATATTGTGGATTTTAGTAGCATATTGAGCTAATTTTTATTCATAATAATGTCTTATAAACAAGATCTTATTTCAGTAACCTCGGATAGTCACTAGATATAAGTTGCAGTTTTTTGGTTTTCACAAATGATATTTTTAAAGAGATGATAAGGTTTTTCCTCATCTTTTAAATGTACTTGAAATTTGACTGGGTCTTTGAGGTTTGTCTGCTAGGCAATTAAGGTTGAAATTGGATGTAATTGTGTCAGTAATCAGTACCTGTTTCCCATATACTATCTTTAAACACTGCTGTAGATTAAATGTAAGGACTGAATAGGTTATTATTATTATTATTATTATTATTATTATTATTATTAGTACTCTAAATATTCTACAAAGTATTTCAACTTCATTCCATATGTTGCCTTCAGCTCCAGAGCATTTTGGGGATACGATCCTGTTCAGTACTGATGATGATATTCTTGAAGCTATATATTGCTATGATGAGACGTATGATGGAGAAATGGAGGATGTCAGCTCTCTGAGATATGAAGAAGAGCTGAAGAGGCCAACAACTGCTGATGGGGATGGAGATGAAAGACCTTTTACACAAGCAGGATTAAGAACAGAGGATCAACAGGTAAGGGTCTCTGCACTCAGAACTCTTAGAAATGTGTCTTTCTGAAACATGATATGGAAATAGGAGGCGCTGATTTCTGTGGTGGTGTAGAGCACTGTAGAAGAACTAATAAAGCTATCTGTGTTTTGAAGATATATATATATATTTCTCCATCAGCTTAATAATTCATGGGAATTTTTTAAGCCCAGAGATTCTTCCACAGTTTGCTTTCTCTGGTTAATGAGTGTAGCAGGAAGGCTTTATGGGACTGTGTGTGCATATATATTTTTTTAACTTGAGCAGCGAACATAGGGGTTTCTTTCTTTTTTTCTTTTTTTTTTTCTTTGTTTAGGTACTCCTGAAGATTTATATCACTCTCAGTGATTTTTACCATACATTTATTTGTGTAATGAGTAGCTCTGTTCCCTGCCACTCCAAAGATTTATTTTTTCCCCTATTTTCCATACAGAGTATGCATTTGCTTATTTCTTCCTCCTGCAATAGAATACCTGATGTGGTCAGTGTTCACAAGGTGTGTTGAAATAGTAGGAAATAAAAAAAAGATAGTGGATAGTAATGGAATGTAGGGAACTGTGTGGCTGAGAAATGAGGAATATAGAGAAGAAGAGGTGATAAACAACCTTTTATGATCTGCAAGAGAGGGCTTAAGAAAACCAGTAACTTTACTAGGTCTGCAGATCTTGATGTTCAATAGAGTTTGAAGTTTTAATTACCAGATTGGTCTTTGAAAGTTGCTTTGAGAAAAAGGCACAAGGCTTCAAAGATGGGAGTGAGTGTTTTGTGAGAAGGTACCCACAGTAGCAGAGATTTTCCATCTTTTGTGGATTGTGTTGCAGTATATGGTTTTATTGGAGACAAAAAAATCCCACATGAACGAACAAGAATATATTTTATAGATAGTATGTCTCTAAAATGTACGTGATCTGCATGTTCATTGCACCTCTTGGTTTGTTCTTGGTTTGTTTTTAGGTTCAAAAGCAAGTAGTTCTGCTAGATTCTCTCTCTGCTTGTACACCCAAGGAACCAGGAGTATTTACTGGAAAGTGTAAGTTTGCTCTTTTTCACTTTTTGCATATGTTGCTCCCTACCCCCGCTAATGTTGTCTAGGAGGATCTGATTTGTTGTTTGCCTTTGTAGCAGATGTCAGGTCTGAAATAAAGAAGAATAATTGAGTATTTAAGCAGAAGTTGTGTGGTTTTTTTTTTGTTTTGTTTTTTGTTTTGTTTTACTGTGGAATCTAGAACACTGTATTGTAACAGATGGCATTTAATCTTAGGAACTAACACTAGCCATTTGCCTCGTCCTTGAATGGGATTTGTGGTAGCTGTGTCCATTACCAAGTAATTCTCTTCCAATCCTACGTATTTATTTAGACTGATTTTTCTCAGATCAGATTGACAATAGAAGCCCTAGAGTGAAACTAGACCAGAATGTTGCATCTGTACTGAAAGTATCTGGTTTGTTGATATTGTTCAAGGAAAACCCACCGTTTCTGGGACTTCTGACTATTTTCCAGAGTGCCTCTGCATAGCTCAGAAGTACCAGTTCCTGCTCCTTTGACCCAGCAGGGGAGAAATTGGCCTGTTGGGCATGGCGTATAAAGCATTTGGCAACCTGTGATGTACTCTTTGTAAATACACACAATACTGTTGTTCAGCCACATATCTATGGACTATTCCTGTAATCTATGAAGTGTATCCATCTATAAACTGTGGATGAACATGTCTGACATTAATTTAGATTTACAAGTTGCCATTTCCTCTTCCCATTTCTCAAAGTGGGTGAAGATAGTGAGGGTGCAATTCAAAGCTCAGCAGATGTAGTCTCTTACGCTGGCAACATATTGTTAACCAGATGATTGGGCTAACTTGTCTCTACCAAAGAAAGTCCTGACTTCCACTGAGTTCTTGAAGGGAAAGAGCTGGAGAAGGACTCAACCGTGGTTAAAGGGAAGCTTCCCTTTCACCCTGATGACAGTCTGACACAGGGATTGACAGAGTTTTTGAGATCTGAGGGCCTGGAGACATTCACACCTTCACTGGATGGCTCCTGGGAGACCTGATCTAATGGGCTGGACTTTTATCTAATATATCTAGATATTTTTGCCTGAGAACTGTTATGTATTTTTATAATAAGAAATGGCCTTGGGAATAGCAGCAATATCAATGTAGCCACGGTTCCAAGCTTGTCAGTTAATAAAACTATTTATTTCTTAGTGTCCTTGCAAATATAAAGAGATCTCAACACCCAAGTGAATTTATGTGTAGGCAGTCTCCTGCAAATTGCTTCCGCTGTTTATAGGTAATTGGGCTGGGTGGCTGAATAGCTCTAGTGCTATTTGTTTTACAGTGCATCGTAACTATCAGTGCTTCATTAGACATTGTCCAACTTGATTCTTTCCAGGCTACTTTTAATATATTAAATGAAACATTTTAAATTTACATTGGTGAATTTTTATGGGACCTGATCAGACTGGAATATTATTTGTTGTATCTGTGTATGTTTTTTATATTATCTGGGAAGTGTGAAACTGGTGGGCCTGAAGATAAAGATTTGTGTTGTTGCAATATTTCCTATTTAATTTCTGGAAATGCAGGGAAATCAACAGTGCTGTTTTTCAGTGGCGCTGTGCCATTTAAATGCTTCCATGTGTACAGTTTGGATGTGTGGCTTACTATTGTATTTAATGCACTTGCTTCTTTCACTTTAACCATGAATTGGTGTTCTCTAAGCAATCTACTGATGGGATTTATCAGAGACTGATTTTAGATAAGTCCACATAGTCACCTAGATGGCAAAAGATAACAGATTGCACCTATTAGTCTGAAGGCTCTCTGTTTCTGCATAATCTCAGAATCTGTCATGTCACTACTTCAGATGTATTATTGAATTACTGTCACTCTGCAATCTGAGTAATGAGACACTTGATAACATGGTTGATTGGGAACAGTATAGTTACAAGTGAGCAAGATGTCAGCAGCCCACTAAAGATCTAACACAGATTTACGACAGTTCCTGCACTATTATGTGGAGGTAGGCAAGTAAAACCAGGAATTACCTAAATGCAGGGTATACAGTTACTTAAACAATATGCACATGGTGCTAGTTCTTGGTAACTGCACATATGTAGTGCATATATGGAATATAGAATAAACATTTAGCTCATTAGAAGTTGTGTGATAGAAAATAGTAATTGATTGGACAATAGAGTACAGAATGGAAGGAATTTTGGCTTGAATTCAAACTGTTGGCAAGTAGGCAGCCTTAAATATACTCAATCACTAGAAAACAGTGATGCATGTATTATCTACCACACTCTATTTGCTTTATTTAGGATAGTGAGGTCATGTGGCTGGCCAGTGCTAATTAAGTCTGATCCTTGAATTAAGTGGGTTCAGATGCAGACTATGAGCTCTTGTTTGTACCAGTGTATGAGCAGTTGGACTTGGTGCATTAGTGGGTCACAGAGCGGAGAGTAAGTAGATCCAATAGCGCTGCTAATGGCAGTGACAGACCCCAATCAGAACAAATTGCTAGGTTGCTGGCTCACTTAGGAGTAATAAGAGAAGCCTTCTGCCCCCAACAACGTAGGTAAACACTTACAGCATTTTTCTGTGCTTTTATCCGTATTCTCGTGAGGTATTCTATATTAACCCATGGCATGAAGAGCAGCTTTTGAAGCGTTTGGTGAGATGTGGATTTGTAAGTAGCACTGTTGTATTGTTGTTCTGCTTCTTTGGTTTCTTTTTTTTTTATCTGCTCTGTACCAGTGAATGTGTCTTCTAGTTGATACTGATTACTCAGTTTTGGAGATTTGGCCCCATACCTTGAACTAGTATGCATGTATGTATATATGTATATTGTATGTATATTCTTTTACATAGGCCTGCAACTGAATTTTACCATGACTTGGGGAGATCCTCATTACCTTGGACTGACTGGACTGGAAGTGATAGGAAAGAATGGCCAAGCATTAAAAATAAGCACAGAACAGATTTCTGCTTCGCCCCGAGACTTAAATGATCTTCCAGAGTATGCAGGAGATTCTAGAACATTGGAAAAGTAAGTAGCAAAAGGGTTAGAATAGGTAGAATTACAAGTAATTCCTGTAGATGTTTTTTTCATGTGTTCTGTAGCATCTGTCTATGCATATGCAGTAGTATTTATGCAACATTTCTGGATAATTGATAGGAAAACTTTCAAGTTAGCAAAGGGTGAGAATGTATTAGAGAATAGCAGGTGTAGGGGCTGCTCTCTAATTCTGCAGCTTTTGTTTTTATAATTTTAATGAAGTTTTATGCATTGGCAAATAAGCTTCCTCAAATTATGAAATGTACAGAAAAATCTCCTCTGTAGGCATCAAGATCAAAGAAACGTTCCCATGAGAACCCCCATGATGAAAAGGCCCTGGTGGTGGAGTCTGGAGAGACTTTGAAGGACCCAGATGCAAAGAATTCATTTGACTTTTCTTGCGTCTTCTCTGGTGCTCCTTTTACAGCCCAGACATCTGTTGATCCTACAGATTTCTGGCAGGCTTTCTGCTCCTGATATGGTAGATGGATTTTATTTATGGTGCCTTTTGCTTGCTAGCCTACGTGTTCGTTCTTGGCATGTGCATATACATTTAGCCTTCTGGAGCTGAGGATCCTATTGATTTAGTTTGTTTGATCATGACTTTTGGTGAATGATGGCTTGTAGTAACCTTCTCCTGCCACTAAGTCAAGCTTAGTTTTTTATTTTGAAGTCCTTGCTTTTTCTTACGTCTTTCTTAATAAGTGAGATAATTTGTCCTATGTTTCCATTTCCACATTCGTAATATTTTCTCTGCTGCATGTAATGCATGTAATGATTTCATTTTCTTGCTATTTTTTTTTTTTTTCTTTTTTGCCAGACTTCATTTTTTACTTCAGAGCCTTTTGGAGGATAAGACACAGGGGCTTAATTTCTTTGGCTTTTCATGTTTCTGTAAGCATGTTGAGTAACTTCAGTGCTCTTCAGTCGTAGCTTTTGGAATGGGTCCTGTGTAGTATTGACTACAGGACTAAGTCAAGTTTTCTGTCTCTTTCTTATGGTCTCCTCTGTGGAAGGCTCATTATTCATATCTGTTTCTTTAAGAAACTGCCAAATCTGGTGCTCATTCTTCTATTACACTTTAAAACAGTATGCATGTAGGGTAGTGTACAAAAGTCATTACAGTGGGGCAATTGAATTATCTTCTCCTTTATTTGTATATTGTACTTTGTGGTTGAAGGCAGAGCTCTAGAATGGGGAAATTATGGAATAGGGTTTATCTAGTCAGTGCAAGGTCTGCTGTTAGGAGAAGACATTGCTGTGTTGTAGGATGGTGGAAGAAAGGGCTGTTCCTTACGGAGAGCATGATGAAGGATGTGAACAGATTCTATTCCACCTCTGGGCTGTCCGGCTACCATCTCAGTTGTGCTCAGTGTAGCTGCATTTGCATAGTAATATGCTGTCAACTGCCAGATAAACTAGTTTAGGCTTGGGTCTATATTAATAAGTTGTAAAGTGTCTGGGACTGTGAATTTTGCCTTTAGTGATTTTGGTAGAGGTACCAAATGAGCTTCTCTCTGCTTGTTTACTCAGGGAAGAAAACCAAAGGATTTTTCTGTTTTTCTTCAAACAGAGCCAACTAAAGGAAATGTTGTTCCCTCCAGCCACTCCATCTTTAATTCAACAGTTCTGTATTACTTTTTATGTTTAATGTGCTTTTTAGTTGCATGCACATAGGTATAATGATGGAATTGGTAAGTGGGAATAAGAAGAAAATTGACACCTAGTAAAACACCTGTTTTCATGAGAACAGCAGGCTTTTCCTTTCTGTTGCTAATGGATTTTTCTCCTTGTAGGTTAATAGATGGGACTAATGTTACAGCTGAGGATGACCATATGTGGCTCATTCCTTTCTCTTTTGGAGAAAATCATCTACTCACAATCCATTTTGATAAAAGTGAAAGTATTGCAGGGCTTCGTTTCTGGAACTATAATAAATCTCCAGAGGATACCTATAGAGGGGTAAGTAAAAGAAAAGGAGCACTGCCAGCAAAAATATACAGCGGTGCATCGGAAAATTGGTACTGTGATAAATGAATATAGCTGCCTTAATGGAACACCATAAATCTTTCTAGATTGTCTGAGTCTGAGTTTTGTGGCAGGTATAATGCATTTCTGTCTCCGCAAACAGCAAATATTGAGAAAAAGCCAGAGACAGTTTAAAGAAAACTTCACTGATGATTTTTCTAAGAGACACGTAGTAGCACATATTATTTTCAAGATCTATGATTCTAAAGTGGTATTCTCTCGCTATCCAGTATTTAAGCCTCCATGTGATTCTTTATTTCCTGCAGCATGAGGAATGATAAAATGGGGCATTTCAACAGCAACTGCTGTAGATAAGTTGAAGAAAGCAGTGTTTGTGTATTATAAACATGTGTTTTCTCTGACTGTGGGGATCCTTTTGTTTTTGAGCATTTTGCTTTTCTGAAGTCTTTCACTTAAAAGAAAATTAATATCTAGTAAATTGACTGTTAGTGATATTGAGCTATTTACTGAACGAGTAGCATTTGATAACATAAATAGAGATTTGGCAAGTCTTTATAAAAATAGGAATATAATGAAAATTCTTTAGACATGCACCAGGAAACCCCCAGGCTTCACCTCTGCAGGCATGCAGTGTCATTTTCAAATTTGCTTTCAGTTTTCAAGTATGTGCTGTGATAGAGCTTATGATACCTTAAGCCTGTGTACTTCCCAGGCAGTTCAATGGAAAGCAGTTGGTGATGGCAGCAGTGTACTTGGCTGACATGGATGTATTTAGTTGAGCTTATTAATCAGTTATCGAGAAGCAAGAGTCTCTGGGGCTCTTAACGTTTGTTTTGGAAAGTTGATATTTTGAAACAGTTTGGCTGGTGTAGGTTAGCTAAAATTGCATAGCACATTTCCCCATTATTTTCCAAATTACTTCTTTTAATTTTGTTAGTAGATAAGAAAATTTTTCCTATGTGCGAAACCAGAGGGAGACAATACAAAAAGTTGTAGGAAGTTTCTAGAACTGGAGTTGGAGGCCTGGATCATTCATAAGACTTTGCAAGGGGCTTTTCAGCCTGGAGAAGACTGTGAGGTGACCTGATGGCAGCCTTTCAGTAACTATAGGGGAGCTACAAGAAAGAAGAGGACAGACTCTTTAGCAGGGTCTGTGGTAATAGAACAAGTAGATACGGTTTCAAGCACGAGGAGAGCAGATTTATTTTGGATATAAGGAAAAGATCTTACAGTGAGGTTGGTGAGGCACTGCAGCAGGTGTCCCAGAGATGTGGTTGATGCCTCATTCCTGGAGACTTTCAAGGTGAGGCTGGATCAGGCCCTGGGCAACCTGACCTAGTTGTGCTGTCCCTATTCATTGCAGGGGAGTTGGACTAGATTGCCTGCAGAAATCCCTTCCAACTCTAAGGTTTTTATGACTTTAGATAGTAACAAATATGTTGTCATACGATTGGGCTTAAAGAAAGGACTTTTTTTTCCCCTTTATTCTTTTGAGAGTGATATGGTACTGGGGCAGCATGCGGCAATGGGATGAGTCAATTTGAGAGACCCAGGACAACATGACTTAACTTTGCAGGCTTCTCTGCTCTGAGCAGGAGTTGTGACTGGAGACATGCAGGAGTCCCTTCTGATTTAAATCTTACTGTGATTCTGTGTGCATAATGCAGTATGAAGAACAGCCGGTGTAGTGATGGGGGATATTTTGCCTTCCTGTTATAAGAGCAGGTCTTTCCAAGGGGGAGAAATGTTTTTGCATGAATTGTCAAACTAAATCAAGTTTCTGAGTGCTTGTTTGTGTCTCAGCTATTAAAGAAGCTAAAAGATTTCAAGGACTTGGCTATTTAACATGCAGTTTGGTCTTTGGAGACAAACCAAGACAAGAAGAAAGGTGTATTTTTACAGTTTATTTTGCAAAGTAAGCGAGTCTGAACAGGTATGCATGCAGGCAGCACATCTCTAAGTCCCACAGTTAGGTGCAATTTAAATGAGGAGTTTATACCACCAATCCTGTAGAAGAATGAGTAAAATAAGATACTTGAAAAACTGAGGATGTGGGATATCAGCTGAGCCACAGTTAAGAGGCTTAAGACCATAGACCCAGGGCATCATGGCATCTGTTTTTTGAAGTATTGCCATTCTTCTAAGAAACAGTCTCTGGACATGAGATATAGTGATTTGCTAGGCAGCTGTAGACTGGTGAATTCTATTCACAGCTTTAGTATGAAAGGGTAATGGCAGTAAACTGCCAAAATGAAGGCTTGTATGCTATTTCCAGCTCTATGAAAAATTACCTTATGAAAGCTTTGTTATGTGATTTGTAAAATGCTATGTGTGATGGTTGAGTGCCTCCTCAGATGATGAAAATTACTTAGAAATGAGGGCTGTAAAGGGCACATAAATATAAGCAGCTGTGGTGTAATAGGTAAGATTTCATCTCTAAGTCTCCAGACTTCCCATTCAGTACATATTCTCTAAACTGAGGTGTATTCCAGTGGATTTTTCAATTCCTCTCCCTAGTCTGGCAGCTTGATTCAGCTGGAAAGTACCACGCAGAAGAATTTCTTATACAAAAAGTGTATTTCCTTTATTTGCTTCCAAGCTTATTAAGGATGAAACCTGCAATAGTTGTTTCCCTCTGCTTGCTGCTTTCACTCCTAATTTATCTTCATGCTCTTTGGAAGTGAAGCAAACACCTTGCACAGTCCAGTACCTCAAGCTTTCAAATTGAGAAATGCTTTTGTAAACAAACAAACAAATACCAACAAAATGCACAAAAAAACCCCTCAAAACAAACAAAAACTTTCTGAAACGGATTTACTTCTTGCACGTGTGACTCACTGAAATGGTAACTGACTAAAAAGATTGAGGGCAAATTGCAAAAATATCAATGCTTTTCCTGAAGATCAGGCTTTATAGGAAGCCTGAAGTGTTAAGTTGTTCTCAGATTGACATCTAAAAGTAAATATTGCTTATGTTTTATTAAAAAATACTAATAACAGATCATGAGAACTACATATTTCGATATGAAACTATTCTCAAATAATCATATGTTCATCAGTAAGTATTAAATCCCAAGATGACAGAACTGACTCATGTTACCTTTAGACTAAGTCATTTTTGCTAGCTAAATGAATCTATTCTCATTCAGTCCATTAATCAGCAGGCTGTGATCATAGGGGCAGTTATAAGGCTATCCTGTTCTATTTTCCAGGTATTATTCCTTCCTTAAGCAGTAATTAGTGACATACTCAGTGCAATACTTGTGATTAACGGGAGACTATATTTAACATACCTTAGGGCAAAATGCCATGATAATTGTTGCTGCATGATTGAATTGTTATGTGACTGTGATCCTGCATACGGCCCCAGATGGTGTTAATGGGGGAGGATGAAGGGGCCTGAACTCCTTCATCTTTTGATCAAGGATGCCTGAATTATTTGGTTTAATCTTCAGAGTTTATGTCAGATGCACACACATCTGTGACACGGTTGCGACTCGATCTTTTTTTACCTGGTGGAGGTACCTTTTCTTTATTCATATGCCCTTAGGTTACATACAGCACTGCTTGATAGATGAGTTGGCATGATCCTGGAAGAGTCCAGGTGCTGCCTGCCACACAGATGAATAGAATGGTGGAACAGAAGTTTTCTATTACCTTCAAGGTCTTTTCCAACCTGAGTAATTCTATGATTCTATGGTAGAGACAGAAAAGGTGACCTCTTTAGAGGTCGCTAGGTTACATGATCTCTTCCGCCAGGGTTGAGCAGTTAAGGCCTGATCTACCATTGAGTTCAGGTGGATGATGTGTGACTAACCATCTCCTCAAATCACCAGTGCAAACGTATGCTGACTTAAAGGCTGTCTTTAGTCTCTTGATATTTGTTTTCCCGCAGCCCACAGATCTTCAGATTACTGACATCTCTAGGGGTGCAGTAATTGAAGGAGCTCTTCCAAACATTTGTATTTTGGTTTTTCACTGTTTTTTTTTTTTGTTTGTTTTTTTCCCCTCCAAAATTTTAAGCTCTGCCACTTGCATCAATCTCGATAGCTTGTGTCAGCTGCATTGAATTGCGCTGGGTTGCAGGCTGGGTTCTGCTGGTCTGGGCTTCCTTTTGCCAAAGGATGTTACACTGTGAAGGAATGGAATAATAAATACTGCAAGATTATGGGAACAATTATTTCAGCCTCTGAAGTGAATGCAGTTGCATTCTATTTATGTTATAACTTTTTTTTTTTTTAAACTAGGCAAAGGTAGTCCATGTAATGCTGGATGGTCACAACATCTCCCCACCAGAGGGCTTTCTGATCCGCAAGGGACCAGGCAACTGCCACTTTGACTTTGCCCAAGAAATTCTCTTCCTTGACTATCTGCAGCCCCAGCTGATGAACAGGGTACAAAAGAGGTAAAGTAGGGTATTTTTATAGTCTGAACTGCTCTTATTTCTTTAGTATTTGTATTCTCTTTTGAACCAAATCTGTATGAGACACCTGGATGAAATAGATCGTTTTGTTGAGATCAGAAAACAATCTGCTACTGGATGGAGAAGGTGTGTGCGGTGGCTTAGTTTTCTTTGTTCTTAAGGAGACATGAGTATGTAAATAAACTATTTTGTCTTGGTTGTTTTGGCAGGACTGGTTCAAGGAAAATGGAACAAGCTAGTATGGACTATGAAGCACCACTCATGCCATGTGGTTGTATCCTCTGTCATTTTCCTGTGTAGTGTATAACTGAGGTATTCTATATAATGTAGTTATGAATTCCAGTAGTTCTGAATAGGACTTCTCATGCTTTAAGAAATGAATGAGATATGATGAATATGATGAGAAAAGCATTTGTTAATTATGACTTAAGAATAAATAAATGAAACAAAGTATATGAAGGTGTGACCTGTAGTCAGATGCTCTGGTAAGTGCTTCTTCCCACCTTTTAGAATCCATGAAAGCCTAGAAGCCCATTAGCACAGTATCCTGCCAGCCTATCAGAGCTAGTCATAGTCTGTATTTTTGCATATCTTTGAATGTTCTCAGTGCTGTTCTTTGAAATTTGTCTCATTTTACATCTTTATTAATACTGTGTTGACCAGAACTGTGTAATATTTTGCCATTTTTCTTAATGTTTTTGGCTGTTTAGTCTTTTGTTTTCCTAAATAAGCGCAGCCTTCTGTGGTAATACTTACTGTCATGCCATCCATCTACCTGACAGCCCTCTTAAATCCATTAGGCTGTTCTAACCATGTTTGGAGTCAATGAGATCTTAGCATTACTAAGTTCCTGATGGTTTCATGAAAATCAGTGTCTTTCCCAAGATAAAAATAGGTGCTCCGCTAGAAAAACAAACAGCACGTTCTTATTATATTCTTTGCCATTTAGTTAAAGGACACGTTTTCTGGTCAATTATCATTCATGTAATTCAAAACAGAGCAAAGGCATGTTCAGAAAACGCAGGAAGGCAATAAAGGCTCTAGATAGGAGCTATGGTATTAATAAGTAGCAGAATAGGGAGGTAGGTTGTGCACTCATAAATAATTATGTACTCTTCTGGCAGCTGAAGTTGTTATATGAGCACACATACATGTGAACAACATGTAGAAAGTTGTTTCAACTCTAGGGCATCGTTTTTGTGTGAGTACTATCAGTAACAGAAATGACAGACTTCTTGTCTACTGTAGCTTATTCAGAGAGTATCAGTATCAAATTTTCCTTAATAGCTCCTTCCTTTTTAGTTATTTTCCAGTTTCAGCTTCTAACAAGTTGGGGAGATCCATACTACATTGGTTTGACTGGTCTGGAGTTGTTTGATGAACATGGAGACCAAATCTTATTAACTGAGAACAGTATCCTTTGAGTTTTATTCAGTGATCCCGGGTAACCAGTAGAGGGAATGCAGGACACATTTGAAAGATTCATAGTAATCAGAGTTACTGAAGAGTTGCACTTCAGTCTTCTGTATCAGCTAAACTAAGTGTAAAAGGCATGGACGCTGTGTGAATTGTGTGTCTCAAAGGATCCTCGTTGTTTAATTAATAGAGATCACAATGAAAAAAGGAAAAGCTCTTTTCTGAGTGATATCTTTATCCATAGTTTGTATGGTGCGTGATGAAAGTGTAATGGAGAAGAAACATTTGGAAATTGAAAAGTGTTAACAGATTACTTTAAGAGCAGGGATCGTTAACTTAGCTTATATTCTATGTCTTTACAGTACAATACAATGCTAGGTAAAGCTAATTCAGTAAGTTTGGAAATCGACATCTGTTTCTGCTTGTACAGCAGTGTCTCCTAGATATATCAGGATCCCAGAAAGCACATTTGTCTAAGTGCTGTACTAAATGTGGTAATTCAGCTACCAAGTCAGAAGCAAGCTTTTCCTAAGCTGCTGAATCATCTGTGTCATTTCTTAAGTTCTTTTTAAGTACATACAGATTTTAGTCTCTAAGAAGGCAAAACAAGGGAGAGTTATTGTCCCTCAAACTGGATTGGTGGGGTCTTACAATTTTAAAGACAATGCTATTCATCCGTATTTCTATATGCACTTTTGATGTACATATATTTTTAAGCATAAACATTTCCTTATGGAAAAACTCTTTTCTAGAACGCCTTTTCACTAGAAGGCTTAATCTTTTCCTCTTGAAGAAATGAAAGAAGGCCTTATTTTAGTTAATTTTTATCACAAGCATTGAGGAAGTGAAGGGAAAAAAAACTGGTCAGAAAGGTGACTGTTGTCTACAGGGATGCTCTTCTTAAGATATGTTTTGTATGAGTTTCCACAACTGCACCAACAATTCCCTAGGTGGTGCTTCTTAGTGATAAGGGAACTTTATTGATGCGGTCATAAAAGTGGGCTTTAAAATAAATGAAATGCTGCTAGTTAATTTCTTCCTATTTTAGACATAATCTTGTATTCCAGGATCTGTAGAAGGGCTTTTCTGCTTTTAAAAATGTGCTCTCAAGTTCTTCAGCTATCTTAAATAAAGCACTTGCTGTATTCGATAGCTTTTACTGCCGTACTGGAGGATACTTGCTCATGGAATGTGAAGGAAGAGGCACAAACTCTTACAAGTAGTATTTTGGAAACGTTCTTTTTGGTTATTTAAACTGAAATGATTTTTTTCAGATATTGCTGCTTTTCCAGATAGTGTCAATGTTTTAGAAGATGTATCTGGAGATATCCGAACTCCAGACAAACTCATTGACAGAGTAAATAACACAACTGATGGCAGACATATGTGGCTTGCACCACTTCTTCCTGGTTTGGTACGTTTTCCCTTAGCATCCCATTCTGTCGATCTGTACAGATATGGCTAGAAGTGTAATAGGAAGGGAAAGAATATGTAATTTTGAGGTCAATTTGATATTAGTAAGCTATGCTAAATGACTGCTTGTCAGATGGAGTTCTCTTTATTTGGCTTTCTCTTTACTGCATAGAACACAGCAGTACAGATATGTTTCCCAGCTTTGTAAGGCTCTTGTATCTCCATAGAGCAACAGGAGAAGAATTTATAGAGTGTTGTTACAGTGAAAAAATTACTGATAAAGGAGTTTAATCTGTGTGTTGTGCAATGAAGATCTGTCAAATGGGAATTAACTGGGGTCTGAAATCGGTTCTTATAAAAAGTGTGTTTCTTTTACAGTAGAGTTTTTTTTAACCTATCTTGAATTTAAATTCATAAATTAGATGAGACTACTTTGTATTTTGTAAGCTAAGGCTCCAAGTGAAGTACCTGAAGGGAACTTACTCCCAGGAGGGGAGCAAACTCTTCGAAAGGGCTGATAATAGCAGGACTAGGGGAAATGGTTTTAAGTTAAAAGAGGGAAGATTTAGGTTGGATGTTAGGGGGAAGTTCTTTACTAGGAGAGTGGTTAGGTCCTGGAACAGGCTGCCCAGGGAGGTTGTGGATGCCCCGTCCTTGGAGGTGTTCAAGACCAGGTTGGACGGGGCTCTGGGCAACCTGATCTAGTAAAGATGTATGTTTGGTGGCCCTGCTAGGCAGGGGGGTTGGAACTACATGATCCTTGAGGTCCCTTCCAACCCGGGTCATTCTGTGATTCTGTGATTCTGTGATTGAGCTCTTCTAGAAGCAGCATGTATAAAATAATGGGTACAAAATATCTAAATAGGGAAAGGACATAAACATAGATGAGTTTTGACTTCATTTCTGGGTGGACATTTTTTTCCATGGACTTGTTTTGGGTATCATTAAGATGCATTTGTTTCCTAGAAGATGGGTTATGAAAGTGACAAAATGTAAAGCTGAGGTGTGATATTCTGCATCTTACTGCATTGGAAAAACCCTTACTTGCACATGTTACAGTTTTTAATTAGAGTATTAAAAGCAAGGAAGTCAATTTTGAAAATAATTCATGTTGTAATGCACTGGGTCTAGTTAAGATTAAAATTTTAATTGCGAGTACTGACTGTTTGCATTCTATCCTTAAACTGTAACAAATGATACCTTTCAAGGTCCATATAGTTGTGCCATATTCCATGGTTTTGTTGCAAAGCTGGACTGCTTGGAGACATCCCAGTTGCTTAAAAGCTGCATAAATTCTGCTTCGTTGGAAAATTTGAAGGCTTTAAGGAAGTTGTATATAATAGACTTTCTTTCCCTTTCTAACATTGAAGTATTTTTGCCTTTTGCGGATTTATTACTAATGTAAACGTGGTTAGAATTCTTTGTCACCCTGTCACTGATTGTCATTTTATTTATTTGCTTGAATGGATTTTCCATCAAGTTTTTCATTATTTATGACACCAACAATTGTCACGGGGCATCACAGCCCAGATTTTCTTCAGGGAAAGAAGAGATGCAGGCAGTTCCATTGATCACATCTGCCTCTCCGTCTTCAGTACAAGTAAATGAGCAATATCTCAAGCAATAGTTATTTGGCAAGCATCGGGAGAGTTCTCTGTTTTTTACCTCACAGAAGTAGCAGGATTTCTGATAGAGCTTTGTTAGGGGTATGGGAGGAATGCTAGCGTTGCAAATAAGGTGCATTCTGTTCATGTGCCAGCTTGTCTCATGCTGAAGCATGTCTGTATTTTGTTAATGTAATACTCATTAAGAGTATTGCTCTGCTCCTTCCCTAACTGATTAGCAGTCCAAGACAACAAGCTCAGATGCAAATATCATCTTCTGATGAGTTATACGTACATTTGAGAGGGCAACTGTGGAGAAGAGTAACACCTGTGAATTATCAGCAAGAATGGTAGCTGAATTGAAATCCATAGCATCAGTTATCTGCCCTAGAGCTATATTTCTTCAAACACGGGTCAATTTGATGAGATGAGTGTGAGGTTCTTTTTTTTCTTTGGGGGATTTATCCTTTAAAATATAAATGAATTCTCTTACAGGTGAATAGAGTATATGTTATTTTTGATGCGCCTACTACTGTGTCAATGATCAAGTTGTGGAATTATGCCAAAACCCCTCAAAGAGGTGTGAAGGAATTTGGCGTGAGTAATTTTTGTCTGCATTTTGTATCTTTTGCTGTACTTTTTCAAAGTTTACTGATGTGTGATTTTTCTATGGTCTGAATGGATAGTATTTACCTTATTAACCCTGCATGTAATATTAAAATGTTTAACCTGTGCTAGTCATAGTCTTTTGTTTCTTGTCTGAGGAAAGAACAGTTTTTCAGATAACAGCCTTAATAGAATAACCTTTCCTTTCTCCACTGGCTATGGAGCAGGTCTGTAACACGAGTTCAAACTGAAAACCCAAGTTTTAGACAGCTGAAGTGGGATGAGATTCACAAATTCCTAAATCTGAGTTATTTATTCCAGTTGATAGAAGGGTAATTACGTAAAGCATGAAATACGTTTTTAATTACCTACTTGGAAACTTCGTTAGCAACATCAGTGAGAAGACGAGATGGGAGGAGAGGAATTCAAGTTTTAGGGATGGAAGCTAAACTGAGGACTGCAATTGTGAGACAATTGTTCCGAAATGATATCTAGTTAATTGACTGAAAGGACCACTGAAAGCAGCACCTGATTCCAATATTTTTTTAATTATTATTTGTTTCTTTATTATTTGTAGCTTTTGGTGGATGACTTGCTTGTGTACAATGGGATTCTGGATATGGTGAACCATGTAGTTTCAGGCATCCTACCCACCTGTGATCCTGTAGTTCCATATCATACCATTCTCTTTACGGATGATGATAAGATTGGCCATCAGAAGAGAACTGTAATTAGGTATGTGAATAGATCTTGACTGCAAGTGTTGTGCTTTTGGAAAATGTTTTCATGTGGAAAAGCATCAAATATCAGAGAAAAGAAAGTTCTTTAAATGAAAAATGAGTTTGGTTCTCAGGACTAACCCACTGAAGCCACTATGTTGGCAACCTCAAAGAAAATATGGTGGAAATGGAGTGAAAAAGATGTTCAGAAGATCAGGATTGATAGGGTCTCAGAAACAGTCCATGGCATGAAAAATAAAGATTGAAAGACAAGTATATTTTAAATGAGATGGAAAAACTGAAAAATGGAACTCTTCTAGAAATAAAAGCTCTTACACATTGCACAGTTAAAAGCCAAATGTCTTAAACGTGCATCACTTGAAGGAAAGGTGACAGTTTTGCATTCAGAAATGCAAACAATTACTTCAGAAGAATATCAGAGAATTTAAAAATAAGTGGAAGGAATATAAGCCATCCTGACTCAGAATTTGTTTATAGGGATTTCCTATGATTTTTTCCAAAGCATTGGCTGTTGGCTGCTGGTACTGTCAGATGTTGAAATAGGTAATTACAGTTTGAAGGTACTGTGTTAGGCTTATGGCTTTTTTTACAAGAAGCTGTGTTGTCATGGTGAAATTTGGAGGTAGATGGTTTTTCAAGCAAAAGAGTTACTGGATTGAAAATAAGAGTTTTGAGAATTTTTTCAGGGGGATACAGAGAGGAGAAGGTGAAATGAGCATCTACTTTATTCAGTGCAGCATCTTTGTGCAAGGAAAGTTGTTTTACTAAGAGCAGGGAAACTTCAGCTGCAATTGTAGAGCTGTTTCACGTGACTTCCTTTGCATGTACTCATATAATGCATAGATCAGCTGGTTTAGTCTTGGGAGGTTTCCTTTCTTGGTCATATATACTGCAGAATCTGTTTTCCAGTAAAAATCATGCAGTCCTCCCTTCTAGAATTCCTGTGCAGGAATGTGCTTGGTCTTTTTCTGTCTTCTATTCCTTTTCTGTCTCATTTTAACCGACTGAAGTGTGGAGGTTCTTTGGCAGTAGAAGATGCATCTCTTACTATCTGCTGGATATCACACTACTTATAAAAGATGTTCTTGATGTTTTGCATGTTGGTACCTCTAACTCTGACCTATTCTTTCATGTATCACTGTTCAGTACTTGGTGAACCCTCTCACTATCATCAGTGATGTACTTCATTATTGGTTCCCATTGGAAAGGCGTTTCATTTTTCTATAATAGAAGCCTGTTGTGTGCAGTATTTGTAGAGAAAAGAAAAAGAAATCAGACTACTTTTTGTTTTGTTTGATGGGTATTTTCTTTGACTTTCAGTTCAGCTCACGGCTTCCTCTGTAATGAGTTTAATTTAACTTTGATTTTAATAATTTCTTTCTCATAAAGAAATAATAAAAATTGTGGCCTGCAAACAAAACTTGTCACAGTAAATGAATTTTGTTTAGTTCATAAATTTTTCATGAATAATTGCTATATCAACATTACAAAGTAGTATGAAGTTCAGTGTAGGGCTTTTAGACTCTTTGTACTGTAAAATCTCACTTTAGTTAATGTGGTTCAAACTGTGTAGGCAGGCAAGGAAATTGTAGAGTGAATATGATGTTGATATTTGAAAATGTGCCTGCTGCAACCTACACTGCTCATTAGACTGGCAAAAAATACTTCAGGTAGATGAAGAATGCCTTTCCTTTTTAGGTAGTTTCATATTATATACACATATATATGGTTTGTAGGCATGCCTATGTGTAAGTATATATTTTGTCTCCTGAACTGAGTAACTTATTGGTAAACTTTTTCTATAACTCTTGTAACTTTTCAAAATGATTGTTTTGGTTATTGTACTGACTTTAATCTTTCTCAGCAATCACATGGGAGATCAGGATGTACGAATGCTGAACGAAAATCAGATTGTCACCAACAGCAAAAAGAAGCAGGTTGTGGCTGATCCAGGTTAGTTCTGTCTTTCTACAGTTTTCTTCTGCTCATGTTCCACAAAATCAGAATGAATAGTAAACATAGTTACAGACCTAGCTGGGAAAAGAAGGGAGATTTGCACCTCTCTTAATTTAGTTCTTCCATAGGAAGACAAACGTGGAATATTATGCTCTTAATTTTTATTCTTTATCTAAATCTGAAAGTGGATTGGATCAAAGATTTATGTGGTGTGCAATCATAGCTCATACCAACACATACACAGAGGTCTTCAGGAAAGAAACTGACTCAAGATCAATTGAGAACTCATGTGATTGTTCAGGTCCAAAGATAGCTTTTGCAGTAATAAGCTTGTTGCATCCCCACCGGCCTTATAAGCAGCTTTTGAGAGTGTGTGCGAGTCTCAGAATTACCTGCTTGTTACTCCTCAAGCAAATCCAAAATCACAATATATGAAACTGGGATGAAGATCCCAGATGTCTGTCCTGGTGGTCTCTTCTCTCTTACAAGTTATAATTAAGACAGCTTGTTTATTTTCTTTTTCCCGAGAAGTAACAGTAGATTGTATTTATAGTCTGAAGCATCCCAGTCATTCACTGTAAATTCAGGATAGCTCCCTAAATACAATGATAGCTCCCTAAATACATTACATATTCTCAGCCAAGCTGGTATATTCATGATTGTTTTTCTTCCCTGATCATGACAGTTTCTCTAGTTCATTTATCTGGAAAGTGCTACAGAAATTATTTGATGGCTTTTAATAACACTTCTGTAGGAGAAGGATTTCAAATGCCATTACCTGTGCAAATAAAGCTTGAGTATTAATACATTAGCACTAGCTGTGTCAAAATTATCCTACACATCTCTGTGCTTGTTGTAATGGCAACTTGAGTTGCAGTGCAGATGTGCCCTGTATCATGGGGGAAAAACGTTTTTGTCTCTTTGGAGTCTTTGGAGTCAGTCCATCTTCTTTATTAGAAGATGGAATGAATTATGCCATCATTGCTTTCAGATTTTGCTTTTCTACCTCCTCTTGTTGGCTCATTCTTTATTATCCATCTTCTTCTATATCCATACTGTTCTCTAAACATAATCCCACACCTGTGATGTACACACACAGTCTCTGAAGCCATATCGTTCATGTAAAATAATAAATTGAAATGTCAAGGAAAGGATGGACCACAAGAAACAGCGAGTGTTACTGCTTTGGTCTGAAATGGAACAGCAGTCAGTGCCTGTGTGACCCAATTCAGCTACTGCCTTCTTCTCTGATTTAGTTGTTTGCTGTCCCGCATTCTGGCACTCGGAGATCTTTTCCTTCTATAAGGAAGTAGTTGGCATTGCTTGCTGTCAGTGTAGGATATGGTACTGAAAAGTGCAACCTTCTTTCTGGAATGGAAATAGAAATGAGAATGTTTCTTGCTCTTTTTAGTCTGTGACTTTGTTGTTGATGTAGGAGCATTTTTAAAACAGCACTCAATTTTCCTTAACAGCTTTGCGTCCAAAAACCTGTCTATGTGAAAAAGGACTGCAGAGGAGGAAAAGATAACAAGGGCTTGACTGTGAAGTCCTGAATACATCCAGCTCTGGACACTTGCATCTTGGAGAGCGAGATGACTTATCATCCAAATGGAATTTACTCCATGCTTGCTGCTGAACCACCTCCTGTCTTATGAGAGGAAGTTATCTTTGCTACAGGGAAACTTCCTTCAGTAATGAAATTTGAAGCATGAACTGTTTAGTTTTCTGGTTCTTTTCTTGTCATTATCTGCAATGACAGATCAGAAAGTGGGTTTATTGAGGTTGAATGAGTAAGCTTAGGCTTTCACTTACCTTTTCTTTTTTTCTTTTTTCTCCAGTAAAAAAGTGATTTCTTCCATTGTTTCACTACTATGTAAAAGCAAAAAAAAAAAGAAAAAAGCACTGGCATTCTATACATCCTTCAGAGTCTCTCTGCTGCCCTTCACTACAGCCTGCATTTGGTTCTGTGAAACAAGGAGGCCATCCCCCTGGGCTGCACCAACCAGCTCTGCTGCCAGCATTGTACTGTCCCTTTTGAGAAGTGGTAAAGGCATTTTAATGAGCAGATGGTAAGGAGTGAATGGCATTTTTAAAACACTGAGCACCCTGAACGTCTGGTCATCTAACCAGAAATTCTAACCAAATAACTGTGCTGCAGGATTTGTAGCTATGCAAATATACTTTTCAGTGAATATTTGTCAGTGGTGATAACCTGTAAACCTCATATAAGATCTCATAGAATATTCTTCCTTTCTCATTTAGAACTTATTCATTGTTTTCAGATAGAACTGAAAGCTCTGATACGCTTTTGTGTGTGAAACAAAGATACATACACACTATTGCAGCTCCTGATACAGCTGCTTCACTTTCTGTACCAGGTCAGGAGCTGTAGTAGCTTCTGTATTTGCTTACAAAATACTTAGCTGTTGTTAGCTAAGCCATAGAGACCCAAATTAGCAATAAATTTCCTGGATTTCTCTGTATTGATGGAGCAACAAAATGTATTTTGTACTAAATGCTTCTATATGTAAAATAGATGCTTATTTGTTTATAACATAAGTAGAATTTGTTATGGAATTTAATTGTTGGTATTGTTATTAGCATGAGAAGTGTTCATGCTAAAAAGAAGCATATGAATAAAAGACATTTTCACAAAGCTTGCTTAGGAGCTTTGCTTTCTGTAAATAGCTGGCTTCGTGTAAGTGCCTGTTGGCCACAATGGCATTCATACTAGTTATTAAACCTGTGGGCATCTTGCAATACCGGAGCTTCTTTCCCCATAATTGATATGGTATGAGAAGAGGGTGAAGTTCTTTGAAGTATTTCAAAAAGATGAAGCTGTGGAATGTTTTCCTCTGCAGTACCTCTGGCTGAAAGGAAGGTTTGCTCTGGGATGATGTATGGCACTAAGGTGAGGCCTGATGAAGTCCTTGATCCTGGGTAGTCATATGTAGAAAGTAGTGTAATGCTTAAAAAGTACTTAATTTGTCTCTATAGTGTAGGAAATAGCAGCATTTGCCCTCCTGATGAGTTGAGATATGATGGCCCTTTATGTAACAAAGGTGTTTTAATGTCCTAATCAGTTCTATGTATTCCAACTACAAGAATTGTCTCCATAGCGAAGTGGGGGGAAAATAATGATTATTTTTCACTTATTTTAACTTGTTACAGGTATGATTTTGTGAGAGAAGCATTTAAGGAGGGAAGAGTAAGCATGTGATTAAGAACATCCTCGTGCGAAGTACCTTAGCCAGTGTCAAGTAATGTTGGAGTCCCAGCAAAAGCAGTTCTCAAGCAGCAGTAACACATCTTTCCACATTATCAAAAGCATGACAAAGGAAACAGGACAGTTAACAAGAACTTTGGTTGAGTTCTTGAATAGGAATTATTAAACTTCAGCCCAGATCAGTTTCAGAGCCGCTCACAAACCTCTGAGCCATAGTTGCTGTCTTTTTACCTGCTTAGTGGCTTCCCAGAGGTTAGATCAAAATGGTGAGTTCGTCCCACTCGGGCAGAAGATAAAGGAATAATCTGTGAGGAAACAAATGTTATGCTGTGTAGTTTTTGATTTGTAAAAAAGTATTTTAATCAGTCTGAAATGGAATCTGAAACCAAAGATGCCTTGGAAGGCTTGCAACTTGTTTTCCAATTTCTGCCTTTCTTTTTGTAGTGTAATCCAGTAGAATTTCATTTCTGTGGCTGAGAAGCACCCACGTGTGAGCCAGGGAGCAAGCAATGAAGCATTCAATGTAAGAGATAACACGTGATACGTGGAAGCTCCAGTATTACTGAGTCAGGAGAGTCATCCTCATCTTGGAGGATGAAACCGGAGGAGTTCCATGAGAAGCTGGTCATGAAATTACACTGCTGCATTCTGCTTAGTTGGTTCTGTTTTCTGCAAGATTTCCTGATCCTGCACAGATTTTACCAGGTTTTGGTATGTTAGCAAGTCTCTAAACCAGCAGTGGTGTGGGCTGACACTGATGCCTCTCCTCCAGAGAGAAGCGAGGGAAGCAGTGGGGAATGGAACATACTGCAGGAGTGTTTGCTTCCATTTGAATGCTGTGGTCTTTGTATTCAGATCAAAAGAAGGGCTCCTGGCTCAGTGGTCTCTTTACCCATTTCTGTGACTGTTTGCTTGTTTGCTGAGAAATGACTTACAGCCCATGTGAGACACAAACATCCCTTTATCACGCAGCTTGTATCACCCTAATGGAATTCTGTCAGCTGAGGATAAAATGTGGACTAAAAAAGCAATTATAGAGTGAATCTCCTAGCTGCAGGAAGAGCTGAGAGATGGGGACAGAGTGCCCATCTGGAGTAATTTCCTGTCTGACTGGCCTCTAAATCTTGCTGGGAAGAGATCAATTTTCCACCCCTGTCTAACAGCATCAGCTCCATTCACCCTGGCTCAGGACCCTAGGAAGTGCTGCAGTGTTCAGACCCAGTCATAAAAGGAAATATTTGCAAATTTCAACTTCCTTCTTACTGACCTAGAAATTACTGGAAAAGGGGGGGAGTGGAGGAATAAGCTACAGGCCTTCTACCTGTCTGGGCTCTAGTGTTCTGTTTCATAGCAGCTGAAGGAGAGGACTGACCATTCCAATAACCAGCAGCACAGTAGGAGTACTCCCAGCAGTGCTTGGTTCTGTACTCACTGCTCTAACTCTGATTAGGAGAAAAATGGCCTCCGAATCTGCTAACAGCTTTCTCCAGGTATGCTGGTGGTTAAATTTTCCTGGAAGGTCCAAATTGTTCAGTGAAGTCTTGCCTTTTAGGTTCTGACTTCCACAAGGTCTATTAGGTGCGACTAAACTCAGTTTGGCTGTTTATTATTTCACTGGACTTATCAGCACACGTAGATTTTGTGTAGTTTTCCCAAGAAAACAGAGATTCTGGGGGAAATTAAACCTAGGGAGAGAAAGAGATACAAGTATTTTCCTGCTTTTTCCTCTTGCTCATATGTGAGCTGTTGTTTCAGAATATCCTTCAGCTCACCAAGTTTGAACTGGAAAAAGCATTTCCCAATGTTTTGTTGAAAAGTTCAGCATGATGGACTAGGCATGCTCAGGTGGGGAGTATCGGAATGCTTAAGAAACTCAGAAATAAGAAACAGCTAAGTATCAGTCTTCTCATCAAAGAAACCAGTTCCTACCTGTAGGAATTCTGGCCCTGGAAGAGGCAGTATGTGCAGTTCTAAAGAGAGATGCTTTATTTCAGGTTTTGTATCTAGCCGCTGTTTCACTGCCATTGTAAGGAGTGGGAAGAGGCTGAGGCTCAGCTGCTGTCACCTGAGAGCATGAACCCTGCTGAGTGTTACAGGCTGAACAGACCTCCAAGTCATAGAGAAGGCTCACACAGAAAGCGTGAGTGGTGGGCATAAGGATAGGGAAAAACAGAAGTTGTCCTGGCTGAAGGCTTCTCCTGGAAGTGACTCTTCATCCAAGAGGAGCGTTATGTCTGGGAGAAGAGATGGTCCCTGCTGTAAAGGTAATGTACCGAGAGCAGTTGAGCCCTTTCATCTTTTTCACTGAGATTTCTCTTCTGCCTGATAGCAGTGTGAGGGGGCAGCCAGGACAGACGTTGTTGTCAGTTAGTGAGGAAAGAACTTTCATCTTGAGCAAGACGAGTGTTCAAAGAGGATGGGGGCTGAGGCAGCACCAGTACAGCCTTACAGAGGGTTCACAGGAGTCAGCCAGCAAGCTGAGCTGAGATCAGACACCGATGACTGCCATCCCTGCTTGCTCACGAGTGTGGATTAGCAAGTGTAGTGCCTGTTTATTCATAGCTATGTGCTCCTTTTCATTGCAAACTTTTCGGGCCTCTTTCTGCAATTGCGCACTTTTAAACCTTTTGAAATCATTAATGTTAGATAGTTATCTTTGCCAGGCTGGACCTTACAGGCTTTTAAGATGTTGACTGTCAACACTGCATGGGAAGAAGGGTGATGTGGCAGTCTGAAAATGCATGGGCAGAGAGATGGGTTGTTTGTTCTCTCTTCTAATGCTGAGTAGGGACCAGGTTTGGAACATGGAAGAGTCCTTATGTAGCAGATGGCTGAGGATGTCTTTACCAACAGATGCTTACTGTTACTAAAAGTTGACAGCTTTGTGGGGACACCCAACAAACAGCAATCTACTAGTATCACTAATGTATAATAGATGCTGTCTTAGTCCCCGAGTTTAAAAATGTTTGAATGTAGGAAGATCCTTAGTTAAAAATATACATGCTGCTTAACTCTTGTGTTTTCTTCTAACCATCTGGCTTAGAGACATGATACCGGGCAAGGTGGAATCCATCTGACCCAGTGTAGCATATTCTTACCATCAGGGTGCTGTGTAGGAGTTGTCATGTGTGTTCCAGAGGAAAGCTCTCGGTGAGCTGTGAGAGTGGTTGAGAGGACCTTTGTTGTGAGAGCTGGTAATAGTATGGAAAAGGGGTTGGGGGAATGCTGAAGTAGTTTTTAATGGTCTTTTTCCATCCTGCATCTTAGACTATTAGAATCTTTTTCTATACATGGTCATACTGATGTTTGCTATTTGTTGGTGTAAGGCTCTCTGTGTAAGTAGCATAGGCAGAATCTCATCTCTGTGGGAGTCATGAATACATCCGCATCATTAAATTTGCTATGTATTTAGTTTTAATCCAGCTGATAGGGGTCATGTAGAATGTAAATCCTTTCATTTGGTTGCATAGTAGCAACAGTATTTGTTACCAAAATATTTTTGAGGTTTTTTTTGAGGATGTAAGGAATTTGCGCACACACAAAATATATGCGAATTCATTCAACATTTACATTCCTAAAAGTCTGCACACGGTCTTGAACGCTGGCACAGAACCCAGCCTTTTAGAAAAGCAATGCAAAGCTGAAGTCAGATGTGACACTGTCACAAAATCAGAGTAATTGAAGCTGGGAGGGACCTTCAGATGTCGCCAGTCCAATGTACTGCTCAAAGCTGGGACAGCTGGGAGATCAGATGGGTCACACGGGGCTGCATCCCATTCAGCCCTGAAAGCTTCTAGGAATGGAGACTGCACAGCCTCTCTGGGCAGCCTGCTTTAATACTTGGCTATGAATAGCACACTTTTTTTCCCCGCGACACATGGTAATTTATACTTTCTCTCACTGATTAAAGGCCTTGGTCAGCATGGATAAGACATCTGGCACCACAGAAAGGTCATCTCTTCTGTCATCATCTAGCTGTATGATAATAAATTCGGTCTTCCAATGATAATTTTAGATTTGCAAATTAGCAGAAGTCTCATGATCTATCTCTCTTGTGCTCTACTGGAGTCGCTGCTAAGAAGAAAGCAAGCAGCAAAGCTCCCTGAAACGTTTTAAGCCTAAACAGTGGTAAAATGTAATCTACAATGAATGTCACTTTCTGGCTTGTTTCCAAAATAGCGTTTTTGGATCGCTTGCTATATACTGGAAATTATTTGGTAAGGATTGGTTGGCGAACAGATGAATCAAAGTGACATTTCCATTACCAACAGGAGATCTATCTGCAGTCAGAATTCATGGAGAAGGATGCGGGATGGTTGTAAGCCTATTCGTTATGTTTAATATTGTCAGAGGAACGAAATAGCTTCTATTATTCATCTCTCTGGGATGGTAATGTATCTGAATATTAATACAAAAATGGGAATCTGATCAAAACCCACTGACCCAGCAAGACATTGATATGTATTTTAATCACTCTCTTTGGGACACTGAAAAAAAAAAAATGCACTCTTCACAACAAATCTGCAAGAAATCAAGATCATCTGTGTTTCTCAATGGGATACCTGGGTACATTGGTGTGTATTCTGTCCTTGTGTCTGAGGTCCTTCAGATCTTGTTTCCCTCCATAGCCCTTCTACTGGTTGGATGTGTGTCAGACCCCCGTGCAGGTGGTATTTTTCATAGTGAAAAATAACCCCCTGTAGGAATTCATGAATGCAAGAAATGGAAAGAGATCTCCAGAGATGGTTTCACCTTGGGAAGCAGAGATGGTAGGTTCAATGTGAAAGTTACTGTCCAGTCAGGTTGTACTGGATTGTGCAAAGGGAGGTGGGTATGTAAATGCATAGAGATCACGTAAGGAGAGCAGAATGGAGAAGGGATTAATGGTAATGAATGATGCTGCCCGAGCACTGTGACTCGTATTTCAGGAAAGATGATGCTGATAATGAATATTAAAGAAGCTGACATTCCCTAGAACTAGTTCTGCTATATTTTAAGCCATAAACCAGAAGGACTGTTGGACTTTGCGAAAAGCATTCACATTATGCAGGGGTATTATTATTAACAGAACAAAGGGGTAAGCATGAGGTCATAAAATGTATGATTTAATGACCGAATTTGACTGTAATTATGCATTAGAAATATTCATGAGAAGTCTAAAAAGTGAATCAGCAGTGCGTGATCTAACCATGGTAAGCAGCCCTTCAAAACTGTGTCGCAGGAACTTCGCCATTTATCTTCCTTATTCGTTGATGCAGATGTAGATGAGGTTTCTACACCTTGGTGATCTCCTGGTGCAGTGCTTCTGGAAGAACAGAACTCCTTGAGATTTCCTATTGTGGATCGGATCTACCAATGGCTCCAGTACAGGTTGGTTCTATAACTGTTTAAATGAAGTTTTACAGCTTACTTTTTGCAGCGTATCTTTTATAACTTAGTTTCTTTTATTAAATACTGTCTGATAGAGCAACTGGACCTGCTGACCTCCAGCAGTCAACCAGAGGCCTAAATTACTCTCTGACTGTGTAAGCAGCGTGGATCAGGAACTTCTCTGCAGCATAACTTATCTTCTGTAGGATCTGTTCTGCTAACTGAACTCTACTGAGCCATAGCATGATGAATATTAATAGATTGCTTAATTAACTCAATCAATCAGTGCAAATAAAAGATTGCCCAAGGCTGAGAACAGTATTCGTGTCCTCATGGTTCTGACCAGGCTCCTAGGGAAGGACACAGGGGAAGGCAGGCTTTTGGTCTAAGCTGTGTGTGCAGTACTCTCAGGTCCTCAGGTTGCACACAGGAATGAATGCATAACAGAGTGTGCTGCTTGGGTAAGGGTAATACTAATGAATCTCTGAGTCTGGGTATGGATGGAGAATAGCAAATGTAATGTCTAAAGTTAAGAAAGGAAAGAAAAATTACTTAGTTCAGTATTGGCACTTCAGGCTTGAAAGTATGTACTAAGTGCACTGCCCAGGGAGGTGGTAGAGTCACCGACCGTGGAAGTGTTCAAGAAACATTTGGATGTTGCATTGAGGAATATGATTTAGCTGGGAAGTATTGGTAATGGTGGGACTAGATGATCTTCTAGGTCTTTTCCAACCTTGATGATTCTGTGATTCTGTGAAGCGGGAAAAAATGTTGTTACGTAGTTTAATGGAGAAGAGGATGGAACACAACATGGATTTGCAGACTGATTTCTCCCTGTGTGTCTGATTGCCTTCTCTGTCCGTCTCTATGCAGGGGGAGGTGACAAAGTTTTAGAGAGAAGGCTTATTCAAACTAAGGATCAAGGTAGGCATGGTGTGGATCAGGATGAGTTGTCCAAGAAGAACAATGGATTAATATTTTTTAACAGAGTAATTACACAGTCAAGCACAAGTCAAGACAGCAAGACCTAAAGTCTTAAGGCAGACTATATCTGTAGCAGGACACATTTGTGGCCACAGTAGGATGTTAGGATTGAAAGCCAACAACTTCTTTCTGGCTCATGCACTGCAGATACTGCTATCTTATTTTTATTGTGCTGACTCAGTTTTGTTACTCTCCAAAGAGGACTCTTTCCGCAGGTGTAGGCACTCAGCCCTCACCCTTCTGTTGTGTTAGGAGTGGGTGGCCATAGAGAAAATAAAGGAGATGCTGAAAATCTCATGTGGGAGGATAGGTGTTCTTGTCTCCACAGAGAGGCCAGGTAAGCCCCACAGGGTCCTAGGCTTGTGTCACAGGCACTGGATTGCTGTATGGCAAATGGTGTGGGTAACCAGCACCAAGTGGGGAAGAAATGCACCAGAGATGCATTATTGCCATGTGAAGGCAAAGTAGAGTTGTGAACCATTCAGTCAGTGCAGTTGTCAGGGGGTGAGAAAGTAGAGGTCACAGACTCCTAGCTTCACCTGTTTTGCTTGTGGATTGTTTATTCTATCATGCATGAACTGACATAAGGACTTTCTGCACGCTTTTATGTGTTGGCTCACCAATTATCTACAGTGGGGACCAGGTTGCTGTGCCTGGGTTTTCTTCCCATGTAACCCAGGATGTTGCTGTGCATGGAAGGTGGTTTGCTATGTGGTTCATGTTCCATCCCAGTGTGTATTCAAATGGTGATTGTTGATTGATTTTTTGGATATGCAAAGTATTTTTATACTAAAAAAAAAAAAGAAGAAGAAATAAAAATAGGACAAGTAGTTTTCTAACAAGTAATGTCATTTAATGAATGATATAGTCTAGAAAATAGAAACTACCCAGATGCTGGTTGGTTGGTAGGTCTGTTTGGGGTTAGGGAGGCCCTTGCTTGAGCACACGATGCCTTGTTTCAATTCTTTTGGCAGCATTTGTAGTTGCTGGAAACAAGGAAACATCCACATACAGAAAGAGACACTAAGGGGGCATTTTTTTTTTGTCTAAAATATGGTAAGTATGCAGAACGTCTTCCCACCCTGTCTCATCAGGTGATGTGAAGGGCTCAGAGCTCACCAAGGTGTTACAGATGATTCGTTCCTGGAAGGGATAGACTCAACCAGTGGAATGCACCACAGTCCAGTGCTCAAAAATCGTAAGGGACTTCCCACTTTGCAGAAGGTTCTGTGCACTCTGATGTTATTGAACTTCTTTCTAGGTGCTTTTCTGCATGTGTTGTGTCTGTTCCCTCAAGGTCTGGCTGCTAATTCCAGGGAATATGCTTTTCAGAATGTCACAATACACTGTGTACAACTCTGGATCTATTTTGGGCCTGGGCAGAGGTCTGGCGTTGCTTGCCTGTTCGGTGACCGAGTGCTGCAGCAAGTACACGTCACTGAATAGTGCAGTCAGGATTTTGTGTGCAGCTTTGTAAGGATCTTCCTCAGACTGCACCATTGCCTTGAGCTCTGTCAGAGTGTAGCCATTGTAGCGCTTGCTGTCTTCTGCCAGGGGCTGCACAGTCTCACCAATGTGTCTCACTTTCCACTTCAAGCATTTCAGTTCGTCTTTTACATCTTCTAGTTCTTTCTCCATGGCTTGGAATTCCTCTGTGGTTACAAATCTCCTGCCAAGAGAAGTGGTGGACACGGTGTGCAACTCAGTGGGGTGAAATCAGTCTGACTTGTATGGGGTCAGAGTATGGAACCTGAGGTTTGGGATGGGAGGCACCTGCTATGTCACTGAGTGCCATCTCCAGCCCTTGTTTCTCAGACTTCCTAAGAGTAATGTATTTTCTATGCTGCTGCAGGGGCTGGGGTCCTGATTGTGCAATTTAGAATGAAAGGTAATGGCCTCAAATTGCGGTAGGGTGAGATGTAGGTTGGATATTAGGGATAGTTTCTTCTAAGAAACAGCAGTGACATGCAGGCACTGCTGCCCAGAGAGGTGGGGAGTCACCGTCCCTGGAGGTGTTACAGTAATGTTGGGATGTGGTCACTGAACACAGTAGGGTGGGCTGGGGTTGGATTTGGTGAGCTGAGAAATCTTTTCCAACCTTAATGTTTCTATGGCTCATCTGTAGTAATGCCACCACCACTGAGCTGTATCATGATGGTTTTGCTTCCTAGGTGGCTGTGAATAATGTGGGGAGAGATGGTTTCTCATTTGAAAGAAAGTGAGGCCACATTTAAACTGCCCTGTGCAAAGAGCTAAGGGTGACAACCTGGCCTGGCCATGATCTTCATTCATGTCCAGCCAGTTAAATAAATGAATGAAAAATATGGTCTTTTCGCAGGATATAGTAGAAGTATAGGGTAATTACAGGAAAACAAACACTGGAAACACGTAAATATAAAATATATTTAAATTGTTTGATAATCATGTGAAGACTTAAACATGTGTAGTCTTAATACGTACCTTTCATGATCAGGATCTTCCAGATGTGATTGAAACCCCTTTCCTATAGTTCTTAATCCAGTTTTAGAAGAGCCAGGAGATTGGGAACCGTCTTCAGGAGTCGTTGTTGGAGGCCTTGTGCTTTTCCTGGTTGGGGTCAATGTGTAATCTGATGCTGAAGCTTCCAAGCTGTGTGCTATTTGAGGACAGAGGGCATAGAAGGAAGCAGCATTGGTCCCTGGACTGGCCGGAGAGGAGTCTGAGTATTGCTGAGGCTTGGCTGAGCTGGGTGTTAGACTGAGCCTGGGGCTGGCTGGGCAAGATGCTGGAGGAGTCCTTGTACCGCATTGGCTGGAACATGATATTGCTAAGCTTTTATTTCTTTGCTCAAATGGTTGAGGGCTTGGTGATTCTCCTGGGGCCAACCTAGAGATGGAAACAATGTCCAGCTGGGCTTGATCCTGAACCGTGGAGATCTGGCAGGTTGGTTCTGATGAAAGCGAAGAGCTGCTTGATATGTTGCTAGAGGAGCTTGACATAGCAAATGGGGGTATTTTCTGAGCATTATGGTCACTCCTGTTCCTCTGTGTGCTAGTGACGTTCAGAGCTGGGTGTTGTGAAGCCCTGAGGAAAGACAAAAGCACACTTTTTCATCTGGACAGGGCTAATTGCTTCTAGCAATTTCAGTTCTATTTTAAGACAGTCTTAGGTCTATTTCCCATAGTCACATTTTCCCATAGCCTGATTTGCTTCTCATCTCAGTATAAAACCCTTTGTTTCTGATAACCAAGAGTTTTGAGAATGTTTAAGAATAAGGCACATAAATTCAGGACCAGTTCCTCCTGGGTGCCAACTAAGCTATCGTCAGCTATCATCAGAGTAATCACTGGCACATCAGTGTTCTCCTTTTCAAAGTCATACAGCTCAGTGAGAAGCAAGCATTTGGTATTTGGGAAAGGACAAGGAAGGCAGAAAGTTGCTGGTGTGTCGATTGTGACAAATTCCAGTAAGAATGCAAGGGGATGAAGCCTAGATTGCAGGTTGCCTCAGTGCCTGCCTTTGATCATCCCTACAAAGAGTGAAGAGAGGCCTTCACCTTGGTCCCATGTGCTTTGCCCTCCTGATAGCTCTGCATGGTTGCCCAGTGAATAACAGGATAAATAAGCAGAAGATAAAAATAGAAGAACTGCACAGAGTGACGTCGTTGTTCCTGTAGAGACATTATAGGACACTTCTTTTACAGAGCTCAGAGTGCTACAAACTTGTCTTTCCACCCTGAACTGTATGCTGCGTGTGGGTCTTTCAGGTGCTTGAAATGCCAATTGCGTGGAGTGCTACATCTCCTCTCCTAAACAATTGTTTCCTGCACTTCTCTCCTGGCTGCTATGAAGAAGGGAAGGTCCCAGTGCATTTTGTTCGATGGCTAAACTTTGCTTAGCTGGACAAGACTGATGGCCAGCAAGAAGGATGTACTGCAGTAGATGGAAAATGTTCCCATGGACAGCAAATTCAGCTACAAATGCCTTCCCTTCCTCAAAGGGAAACATGAGCATGCTCAGTGTGCAGACCAGATTCCTAATTTTTGACGACCAAAGGACATAACAAACCTATGTAATAATGCCAGTGACCAACTCAGACCTTGTGCAACTGGTACATGCATATTCCTCTTGAGGTGAAAGATGGTAAAAATCCTAGGCTGGATGTGTTACAGGCTATCCACTGTATCTTTTCCTGCTAGTATCACAGTGGCCTGAACTATGTGGTCACTTCTGCCCACACCTTTCTCAGGGTTGGGTGCAATCAAACCCTAATTTTTTAAGACCCTAAACTGCACACCTCGCACCTATTGGCTTCAACAGGGCTACTGAAACAGTTAAGACATTTGCTAGATCACAGCATGATAACAATTTTAAATCAAACTTAGAATTTTTATAATAGGAACAGCAGCAGGTAACAGAACAACCGAATAAAAACAGAGCCTGCAGAAAGGCAGAATAATTTGACTTGTATAAAAGGCATGGGAGGAAAATAGACTGCTTATATCAGGGAGAGCATCCTTCCCCACAAGTCTTCGCTTTCAAAAACTGGCTGAACAGGGCTCGGGAAGATGTTCTCAATGGGGTAATTAAAGATGCTGAAGACAAAAAATGGCAGCAGCTGGGTGGTACAGCAGGCTTCCTCCTGGCATTCAGTATTTGGGTGTTCTGAGTAGCTCCATTCTTATACAAGTATCTGAGGATCTGAAATGTCTTAGAAAAGTGAAGGCTTATCAGGTGCTCACAAAGAGCTCTAGAATTTTTCTACACTGCTCCACTTGTTTTCTGAGGGGGCTGAGAAAGACACCTCTGAAGATCTCCCAACTTCGGAGTTAATACTTCCATGCTTTATTCAGCTCCAAAAGGTATCTGCAGATGAAATATGATATACACAGCAACTGTGACAGTGCTGTGAGTTCAAAGGATAATTCCAGTCATTTTACAGAATAAACTCCAGGACAGGTTTTTCAAATGTGTTGACTCATGGCTTTGATTCAGGTCACTGACACTTTACTTTCTTCGCTACAAAACCCCGTGATCAGAAAATACGTGTAAGAAACTTATTCTGAAAATAGCAGGAGTTGCTTTAAGCCGACTGAGATACGTGCTGCAGCTTCCTTTGTTGTGTATTTGTCCTCAAATATGGCGTAAAACTGTCTGAACGTGAAATGAACTGCAACCTCTGCCTACACATTATGAGAAATACAACATGCACTGTAGTTGAAATGCTGCTTGGGCACGTATATGGCCTGAAATACTTCATCTCATCTTTAGCAGTGTTGGACAAGGCTGGTTGGACCTTATGGGTCCCTTCCAACTTGGGATATTCTTTGATTTTATCTTTGTTTTTTGTTTTCTTCTGTAAGTCCTGCATTAACTGCAGGTGGTGGCCCATTTATGGGAAGATAATATATAAGTAGAAAACAAGTTTTGCAACTAATAGCATGGATATTTCTACAGGAAGCTAGTTCCTTTCTCTGGAGCGCTGCAGGAAAGAACAAGTATTATAAACTATCCCTTATTTTTACTTTGATATCCTTCAACTTCTCCTGCCCACAGTGCTGAACAGGGGACTGAATTTATATTAATTGTGTTGATCATGGAAACAGAATCACGGCCTGGGAAGAAATCTGAAGCTTGTTGTAGCAAAATGTCTGTCTGAATTTTAGCAGAGGCAAATGAGGACAGAACTGAGACCTCTAACTTGGGAGCTTCCTAGTGGACATGGGTTTGTCTAAAGACAGGAGTGAAATTCCCTTTGCTTTCAGCACAGCAAGCCCAAATCATAGATCTGTAACCATAGTGCTTTATCAGAGGGGATTTTTTTTTCATGTAGTGAATCACTATGAACTGAATAAATTACAGGAACAATTGCAGGACTCAGAGCTGAAATCAATGCTGACATGAAATAGGAGGGTGATTGCAGCTGTCATGTGCCTCCACAAGGATAATCCTTGACTCAACTTTGAGCAACATTTCAAACGCATCAAGCCCTTGTTGTCTGCCTTTTCCCAGCCCTGTGCTGCTCAGCATATCAAGCATGTTCCCTGTTGTTAAAGTGACCTTGCCTGCCGTCTGTGCCTTGCCCTCTCCAGCTGAGCTTGTGCAATGTACTCTTTGCAGCACTGAATTTGGAGATGTACTAAAGTTTCCTGAGAACCTAGCACTGTCTTCCTTCTGTGGTTCTTGCAACTAAGGAAAAGCAACATATTTTAGTGAATCGTTTCTACCATATTTTCAATGTAGAGTTCTGGTGGCCTTACTTGAGTAGGAAAGAAATGACAATTTGCTGTATGGTGAAGCTGGTTGTGCAAAGCTTACTGCGGATAGCCGGGGTGGGAGGATGGTGGAAGAGCTCTGGTGTGGGAGCATGCCTGCAGGGTGGTGGTAGGAGAACAAACAGCTTTTTTTTCAAGGCCTTGTATCAGTCAGGTGACCCTCTTATAACACCCACACTGCCAAAACAGTGACAGGATTTTGTGTATATGTGTATATATATATATATATATATATATATATATATATATATATATTTAAATGCCAATTTCATTTTGAACAGGCTTTCAGTTTTCTACAAGAAAAGGTGCTGTTCTGGACCCTGGGTTAATCTGCCTCAAATAACAACCAAGTCTTTCAATCACAAACAGTGAGCAGTAAAATGGAAAATATTCTCCCTCCTTCTAAGCCTGTGGCTTTTCTGAGCTACCTGACTCCTCTCCAGCTCTGCCAGCATACAGACCCCTCCTTGTCCTCCATGTCCATCTCTCCTGCCTCTTCCTATTCCATGTCCTACCTCTGCTCTCTGTACCTCACCTACCCTCCCTGCAGACCCTGAGCAGCAGGCTTGTTTGTTTTAATGCCCAGTGATTTGGGGGAAGGCCAAAGGAGAAAGTGGAAGTGGAGCAAGCATAGAGATGTCAGAAGTCAGGTATAGGCGATGCCTGGAGTGTAATAAGTGAGCATTTTTTGGTGCAAACAACAAAATATTCTGATGTGAAACTATCTTTTTTTGTATAGCGACTGTGCATCTGACAGGGAAAGTTGAGACTTGGAAGGTCAAAACAGCAAATAGGCAACTGATAGTGTATAGATGTTTGCAGTAGGAAGAGTAAGCTTGTTATGAACAAGATATGACTGGGGATGCTTAGATGAGTAAGTGCCAGCACTGAATGTTTGCAGAGGAAGCAGATCTGGGAGAGGATACCAGCTTACAGATGAACTCCCCAACACTTCCTAGCCCAGCTCTGGAAAAGTTAAGCCCTGTTAAAGGAAAGCTACAGTGTTGTGCTGGACATTACATGGTTTAATGCGTAGTTCTCAAGACTGACTATTGCACTAGCCTGATCAAGGCTTCTCTGAGCTTCTGAGAAATGAATAGCTGATGGCTACGTTTCCAAACTTCTAGCCCCACCAGCAGGGCAGCCTCAGCTCCTGCTGCAGCCTGGGCTGCTAGAAGCCCTTTGTGCTACTGCACTGCTTGTGGGCTCCTCTCAGCCCTTAATATTCTCTTCTGAAGTCTCCTGTCCAGTGGTTGTTTGTCTTCTGCCACTGCTCAGCCTTGTCCTTTCAATGTTTTATGTATATGCTCTAGTGTTTTGCTCTACAGAAGCACTCAGTAAAAGCCCTTATCTCTCAAGAAGGACCAGATGTTCTATTTTGTCATCCTGTAAGGATAGGAGAAAGAATGGGATCTGAGAATGTGTGAATGTTCTTAATATGCTGTTTGGTCCAAATAAGAACAGCCTTGGAGCACTTCTAAGTGAGGCCAGCTGGCAAGGGAGTACCAGGTGAAGGGAACAGCAGGAAATAACTCCTGGTTCTACCCCTTTCTGTTCTACTGGGACAGGACAACCTTTGTGTGAAGAACTGGAATATCAGATGTTGCTGATGTTTCTTCTGCTAGTGCAGTGCAGGTTGTCTTGTGCAGAAGACTTGGCCAAAGTGAAATGTCTTCTTCCTAAATATAGGCAGGCTTCTGTGGCCAATATGGCTTTAGCATGGCACTTTGTGTGCTGTGCTCTTGACATTAATATTCTCTGCTGGCCATGAGCCCTTTGCAGTGCTGCCTTCTCACCAAAGCAATAGGCTTGTCCCTGGAACCCCTTGCCACTGCCACAAGACAAATGCATTAGAATAAGTACCATTATTAGTAATGTTAGCGATAAATACTCATTCTCCTGTTTTCTTCCTGTATTTTGTGGCTTGACTGTCTATCTTCGGATTTAGTGCTTCCTTGTTTGCAAAGTACATTCAAAGGTAGATTTTCTTCAAGTGCTGAACCTGCACCCAGACTGCAGTTCAGAAACCCCAATTCCATGATGGTCCACTTACCAAGACTAAAGAAAAGTGTCTAGAAAGGTAAGTGTGATGCTGGGGAATCTCCTCTTTGTGACACTGGAGATGTTGTCTTATTCCTGCCTGTCTGTCTATCAATGCAAATTATGATGCTTGCTTATCTCAAGGAGGTTGCAAGCCTCATCACTGATGTCTTTGCTGCAATGCTGCATGGCACTTCTTATGCAGCTAATATAATGAGCTTGACTGGATATCTGCAACTCATTAGTAACCAGAAGGATGCACTTTGGGGAGGAAAAAAGAAAAAGCTGCTAATCAAAGGAAGGAGCAAGTCTGAAGAATATCCTGAAATATCACTCAGAAACAGGGAACTGGGATGTTCTGGGGAAATACTTGAGGGTAAGGTAGAAGGAGGAAAGAAAGGGAACTTTTAGTTGCTTGGGAATGATGTTGGATCTACTCCTATATTAGCAGAGTGTGATGATTGACAGAAAAAAAAAAGAGAGAATTTCTGACTGGATTTCACATCTATCAACCCTTCTATCTGGGTTTTGCTCTGTTCTATGTCTCTTTTAACTGAAATGCTGTAATGATCTTTACAAATAAGAGCGCAGCATTGTCTGGCTAGCTGATTATTTTTCTTTTAGCATTCTGTATAATGCTGCCTTTCAAGTATTAAGCAATAGCAGCAGCAGTAAATGTAATTTTTCATGTTTGCTTTCAGTAGTAATTGGCTGTAGTTGAGGACACTGGCATGATCACATTGAGTGAAGCACAACAGATGATTGAGGTACCTGACTTCTCACATGCATTTTGCTTTTAGAGAGCTGTCAGTACACCTACTGAGGTAGCTGTTGTCCTGTAATGGAAGCACTGGGACAGGGCTGGGCATAGAACCAATTGGTTCTATTCCCTTTGGAACACCTAATGAGATAAAGGGTTGTTATTTGTTCTTTATAAAAATCAATCAGAAGAAAAAAAAATCAACAGAAAACAAAACCAACCCATCTTTGGACAACCTTCTTAATGAAATAAGCACGTTTGAGCACTAGTGGGTAGCTTGGTAGGTAAAGAATTTTCTTAAGAAATATGACTCATCAATTTCATGCCAATGGACTGTTTCAGGCCTTTAGAAATGAAGGATGTGGATCTGCCTATGGAAAGCTGTACAGCTGTCATGATATGTTAAAGAGCAAGAGTTAGAAACTGTACTGATGGCAAAACAAGCTTGAGAGAGTGCCTGTGTGGGGACCACCTGGAGAGCTGTTCCAGCAGGTCTGATACAAAGCAGCACCATCAATTAACTAGGGTTGTGAACTCCTAGCTTCTGTATGTGGGTGAGATGTGCATCTCAGGAAGCCAGGAGCAGCAAAATGCCACGAGGTTTCCAATTTTCGTTGGTGCATAGTTAATCGTAAAGCTCTGCTAAGTAAGTCACTTTCCCAACTCTCCCTTCTGCTGTATGAAGAATCACTTGCTTTCTTTGCAAGGAAATTGATGGAGACACAGCACATCTTTCCTGGGGGGTAAAGGCAAAATATAATATTCAGAGGAGGACAGGAACCATCCACCAATATTGCTCCCTGCATTGAACCACTGATTCCTGGAGCTTAAAGTAAGATGCTGGATAAAAGCATAACAATCTTTGGAATAAAGATTAATAGAAGTGCAAAAGAAAAAAAAAAAAAAAGGCATTTATTATACTAGTGTTATTGTCTATCAAAGCTGCTTTCAATCACTTTTATATTCAATAGCATGCATCATCATGAATTTGTGATAAATATAGATGAAAAAGGATAGTGATAATGAAAGCTATACAGGTGTAAATTATAGCATCTTTTTAAACTGCTATGAAATCACAGCTTCTTGAGACAGCATAAAATTACAGGGTATAGATACATCTTAAACTGAATCCTTGGGGATTTTGTACTGTTCACGTACTAGTTGATTATCGTTTGGGCAGCACTGTCTGGTGAAGCTATGAACCTCTGTTTACAGAGCTTCCTACTCCAAACTTTGTTCTCAACCCCAAGAAACCAGGTGTGGGGACAGTACAAGCCATTGTGTATTGGGTGTATCCAGAGCCATGGTCACTTACTATTTGGGGAGCAGCTATGGAGGCACTGTAACCTCAGGTCCCCAGCCTCAGCCCTCTCCTCCTCAGTCCTGGAAAAGAGAATATAGAAGTAGCACCTTTAACAGAAACAAAGGCTGCTCCCAAATGTACAGAAGTGGAAAGAATAGAAGGGTCAAAATAAATAAGGGGACAACATACCTGGGCTCCTCCATCTATAGCCAGCCAGGCCCACTATGGAGATTGTAATGGTCTCAGGAAGGACTCAATTTCATTGGCTTTGCCCCTTTCTGGGGAAAGCTTATGTAAAGAGGCCATGGGGAATAGAAACGAGAGGCTCAGGGCTGCTTCTGTCCCATTCTTTTAATTTTTAGGATGCACTTAATGGTCAGGGGTTAACAGCATTGTGTGTGTGTTGGAAGTGGATAGGTTGCTAGTGCTACATCATTTAAATGCTACTGTGGGTAATTTTCCAGAGGGAACAGCTCTGCAGGTAAACCTTTCTGTGCTGCAGAATAAAGTGCAGTGTAAATCTAAGGCAGAGGGTTACACTTATCCTTGTGTGCTAATCAAAGGTGAATAGCTAGATTTGAAATTCTTACTGATGTTTGTAGGAAAAGATACTGACAGTGTAAAAGGGAGTGTGCTGTAGGTCAGTAGCTTAAAACTTGCTGACATATGTAGGTGGCCCAGTTAGAAATGAGAGCAGGTGATGAGCATATCTTTGGACAGCGTTTTTATGCGAGTACAATGAAGTTAGAGAAAGAAAGGTCTGATTAAGGTGCATGAAAGAAATGAACAAAAAGGAAAAAATAGCACCTATAAATGATGACTGGACGAGTTCTGATTCTCAGAGTTAGGAGCAGTTCTGATTTATTACTTCTGCTGTAGTACTTTTGGTTCTGACATCTGTTTCAGACTGCTCCTAGTATTTCAGAACTACATTTTCTAGCCCCGCAGAGATGAGATTTCTGCACTGGAATCAGTGTCTGTTTGTGCTCAGCTCAAGTTAGAATGTCACCAGCAGCATCTGTCTGAAGTTTCTCTGGTTTTGCAGATCAGAATAAGGGCTCAGATAGCAAGGAAAATACTGTGAGACCAGCTCAGTGCCACAGATGTTGTTGATGGACATCTGCAAGTTGGCAAATACAGTGCTATGAATGAATTAAACGTGGAAGGCTGAACCTTCCAGGTTTACTTGATAAATTTGTATGTTGGCTCTGGTCACTAGTAAGTGAAACTTACAGTGCTTCACAGGAGCAGGAGGTTGGATGTCTGACTTGGGGCCCTTTTGCCACGGTGCCGGGATGGCTGACTCTGCAGTGGCTGCAGTGCTAGTGGGACTCAGTGCCTCTCCCACAGCCTGACCAGGCCTGGATGCATTTCAGAATCTGCTCCTCTTCCTTCTCTTGTCAGTGGTAGGTCAGTGGCTCATTAATATTTCATTAATATTTATTTGTATTATTTCAGTAACTTATTCCTTTGGGTTGTGCTTGTCCTGCTCCGTGAAGAACCCACCTGAATTTGGTTTCCACCCTTTTAGCTCCCCTGTCCCTCACCCTGGGCTCCAGTTCTCCCACACTCTCACCTAAAAGCCTCTGTTGTTTCCTTGCCTTTGATCTTCCTCCATTGGAGCTTTAAAGATCTGCATTGCGTTGATCATAGCTGAGGTGGATCAGGTGTCAGGGCCACAAGCCACATGTTGATGTGTCTTATCCCCTGTGTGGGGAAGTGTGCATGCTTCTTGAGTTAGGGGCTCTCAAGGGAACATCGCAGCTCTTTCATTTCATGTGTTGCTGGTGATTCTTATGGTGGAGTTTAAGGGAGTCCTTTTGAGAAGGTGATGCAGTTACATGTGGTAAAAATCAAATGCAATACAGCTATGCTGTGATTGACAAAGCGCTGTTTTGTTGTCAGTTATCTTTTGTAATACATACTTCATATCTGGGAGCAGGGGCCTATAAACATATGTTCCAACAAATCATCATAGAATTACAACGTTGGGATGGAAGGGACCCCAAGCCAAAGTGGGGAGAACTCTTCTTGTTCCTGTCTCCCAAATGATGAATTGTAGCTGTGGAGACTAAAGTTAAGACTTTAACTTCCACGGATAAATAATTTCCTCTTAGGAAACTGCCCATTGCGCTGAGTCATTTCAATGTGGGGGCTGTGTGTGTACGGTGGGTGCTGAATGAGAACTGAGGCAGAGAATCATGCGAGGAAGAGGGAAGCGATATGCACAAATGGAAGGGAGAAGGGCTGGAGGGCTTTATTTATAAGGTTTGAAAAGGAACATGGAGATGCAGGAGTAGGAGGGAAGGAAAAATATGCCTGGATATATGCCCTGGAAGGAAGGGAGAATCTAAGTTAATTTCTATTTGTGCAAAGGAAGATCAAAGCTAGAGGAAGTCACGTCCTTGCTGGAGCCTCTGGCACTTCCCTGGTGACACAAAGAATCCAGAAACGCTGTGCTGCTAATTGGTGCTGCAGCACTGCTGCATTCACAGTACACCTTGGTCACAGTGATGGCGCTAACTGACAGTGCTCTAGCATTTAGAAAACAAACAAATGCCTGTATTGCTGCCCAGCTCTGGATCTCTGGGATGATTCCATGGTAATGCTGTCTCTGGACTTCTTGTTATGTATTCAGATACAACAGTTGTAATGCAAAAACAACCAAACAAACATCGTAATCACGAAGCACATTAGTTGACAGGAAATATGAACTCAAGTATCAACAACTTGCTAATTAAAAACATTGCAAGAATGCTGTAATTACCAGTACAGGAATGTAAGTTATTGGCAGCTGAGATGGGTTTGTGGAGGGGTCTGTGAGGTGATGCTGCAGTGCGAGTGGGGTTGTGGCAGAGATGTTCATTCTGCATGAGAGGTGACAGCTAAACTGAGGGCTGTGTGCGTGGTCTGGGCATGTATGTCTCCCTACTGTGGATGGGAGGAAGATGGATGCCATGCAAATGTGTGTGTTTGGCAATATTATGAAAAGAAGCAGCTTCATTTCAGGGGGTCCATTGAAGGACCTTTAATTGTCTGCAGCAGCACGTGGTGTGATTTCACTTTGGAAACATGCCATGCTTGTGCTGTGTGTGCCACGCGTGTGCGAAGGTGAGTGGAGGATGAGCGACAAGTGAATTGTTCACACAGACTCAACATGAGCAAGGAAGCTGGAAGAAGTGAGCTAAATATACAGTTCCTGCCATAGAGCAAGTGGTAGAGACAAGAGCATGAAATTCAGGGCATCCCTGACCAGTACACAGAGCAATCACAAGAAACAGACTGTTCCTATGTTTGTTGCCTAGTATGGAGCTTGTTTTGAGTGCCAGTATATAAAAGGAGAGTTAACAAACTGTGGATTTACACAGACTAAGGAAGCGTCTCTCTTTTTTTCTTGTCTATGTGTCCTGCTAGTTGCATAGGTAAAATGAAACCTCGCTCCCAAGAGAAGTGAAACAAACCTGTGGTGCTACATTCAGCTCACTGCCACTGTGGATGAAGACCTGTTCATCTGGTGTGTTGGTGTGAATGCAGGAAGAATCAAAGTCCAACCACACAATGCAGGTGTGGGATGAAAAGGGTTACAGTCCTCTGTGCAGTTTGTGTCTTTTGTTACTGTTCCAGAAATGGCAGTGATGATATTTTATCAAGTTTCCTCAGCATCTCTCAATATGACAAAACACACTCTGTTGTTTAGGATCCTGCTGGTCTCACACCTCAAGTTCTCAGTTCAGTTACTCTGCTGACCATTTTCCCCTCACTTGGTGTTCCCCTAAGGCACATGGTGACCACTTCCCCTTCCCTCTGAGTGTATCATTTAATGCAAAGAGTTTTTAAAAGTTCTTTGCCACCTCTAAATGCAAAATTAAGGCAGTCATGGTTGGCTGGGTCATTGCTTCCAAGACTGTTTGAAAGGCAGAGTGAGAGCTCAGAATTTGACAGAGGAACAATTGTAACAGCACAGACTACTTAAGGTTGACTAACCAAAGCAATGGTACAAGCAGCAAAGTCTCTCATTCTTCCCGCTCAGGAGTACTCCTGGTTTTGCTACTGAGATGTCTGATCCTGCCAGCTTTCCTGTCTCCTCATAGCTTTCCAGCCATGTTCTTCCACTTCTGAGAAGCTGCTGCTTTGGTCAGAAGAAGAACAAATGCTCATTAGGTGTGCTTTACCCAAATTACTTATATGTGTTGCTTCCAGCAACAGGTTTTTGGTGAGGATTCTCTGAACTTAGCAGCTCCTTGTTCTTTGAAGGTCCCCTAAGGAGCCTCTCACACCTTCCTGTTGTCTGAGGTCAGTGTTTTTGTGTTCTTCACGTTGTGCTGTTTAAGCAAAGCCTTAAGCTTCTTGTCAAAGGAGAGCAAGGATATCAATGCAGCCACTTCAGTTAACAAGAAAGTTACAGAACTAAGACTGGCCGACTTTGTAACATGGCGTACCTGTGCCTTAGTCATGAACCCCCTGTGGCCTCCAGAGGGATCCTACAGTCTGAGTTCTTTTCTATGCTTTTTACTGAATAATTATTCTATAGGTAATAAACAGTTGTGTGACATATGTCAGCACCCTCCACAGTGGTTGATCTGCTTCCAGCAAGTGGAATTGCTCCAGTGGCTCAAGTGGGCTGTGTTCTCAGGAACAACCCCACCAGAGATGAGCGCAAGGTGTGACTGACTGCACTGATAGAAGCAAGAAACGCAAGTTGGGTAACAGTGGTCAGGGCACAGGGCTTGGCTGACAGCAGACTGACCAGAGTGTTCTTTGGAAAGGTGAATGATGTACATCACAGATGGTTGTGATGAGCAAGCAGTGAGGTGAAAGTTGCTGCTGATAGCTGTGTGTTATGTGTATGGGGAAAGATTTTGTGCATACAGAAGAACAGGGGAAGTGGAAGACATGATTAGTGTGTCACGGACCAAACATGGAATCGCAGAGGAAGCCAAAGAGTGCATGAGAGGCCAGTCTTGTATGTGAAGGGGAAGAGCAGTACATATGTGGAAATGCCTGTGAGAAGTGTTGCTGCTAGCGCTCCTCTTGTCACACTGGTCAAGAAAAGAGCTGAATATGGGACTCTCTGTGGTCAGGGCCAATTGGCTCTGAAGAGCCACCCAGATCTGCAGATGTGTGCAATGTGTACCAATGGGCTCAGTGTGCAGAGACAGCAGTGTGGGGTGGGCAGTACACAGGGGGACAGGCTGTGCTCAGAGGCAGAGCAAAGGAGTATTTGTGGGCTTTCAGAGCCCAGCCAAGATCTGGAGTGAATCCAGGACCCTGGCAGCAGCGTGGGTGGAAATGTGGGTGTTTCTGCAGAGGAGCATAGCACTGCAATGTGACAGATGCACGATCTTGTGAGGAGGAGTTCAGAATGAGCTGTAGCGTGTGAGTATGGAAGATGGCAACTCCAGTGGTGACTGGAATATATCTCAGCAGCTATTAGGGGTTTTAAGGCATGACCCATTACATACTCTGAGAAAGGACAGCTGTAACATTTGCTATACCTCACCCCCACCCCCCTAAGTTTCACCTTTTTCAGGGAAGGAATATCTGCTTGCATTTGCAATATAGCTTTGTATGAATTTCTGTTAGTCAGATGCATATTGTAAGGACTGGTCAGTCTTGTGTCTTAATGAGTAGAGGGGAACAGGCAGGCACTGGGACATCACAAAACTTAAGAAAAAAAACAAAACAACAGACCATGTAGGATCTTTTGACTCTTTAACACACATCTTCACCAAGTATCTCTGAGACTTTGCCCACGTGCCTGGATTTTCTGAGACTAGCAGAATCCATGAAAGCCTCCACTGACCGAGAGACTGTCTGCACTGACCTTTCTCTGAAGTACTTGATGGCTTCCTGGTCTAGGAAGTTCTGTTCTTCTCGAAAGCCCTGCTCAAAGATTTTGCGCTTGTGTCTGAACTCAATGACAGTCTTAGTGTAAGAGTTCAAGGTAGTAACGGAGGCCGCCATGCAGCAGGTGAAAGAACCCCACGCCAGACTGTGGAGAGAGAAACCAGCAGACAGCTGGGTTAAGACAGTAGCTCACGTTATATTTCTGAAGCCAAGAGACACACACACACAGGATGTGACCGGGCAGGTAAGTCAGCAGTGACAAACCCGTGCTCCTCATCTTACCTCCAGAGACCTCTGGCACATTCTTGGGCATGTGGGCTGAGCTAAGGGCTGGACACAGCTTCAATCCCATGGGGAAACATATGGAAGAGTGCTAATCTTAACACTCCGGGCACTCTGACAAAAGCCCAGCATGTCTTGATTTCCCTTTGCGGTGTTCCAGATCCTATCAGGAGAGTGCTAAATGCAGTATGGAATTCCTGGAAGGAGCTGTGCAGAAAACTATAATTCCTCAGAGAGCATCCTTGGGAGACTGACTGCCAACACAACTTCATGGGTGGCTTCTAGCCCATTTTGCTTTCATCAGATTGATCTCTTTATGTTTTTTTCTGTTTCAGGGTCACTTCTAGCATTCCTGGCTTACATCCAGTCTCTGGAAGCCCAACCAGAGCGGTAGACAGCACTTCCATTTTGTGGAGAGCCCCAGCCTGAGGGCCTTGACCCAAGTGTACAGGTGGTGCTAGCCAGCCTTGGGCAGCCCATGCTGTGCATATGCAAGCGACAACCAGGAGCACGGGGAGACAGCAGGAGAAAGAAGTGGAAATAAAGTGACTGTGGCAGTGCCAGGCTGGAGCAGCAACCTTAGCATGGGGCTCCCAGCATGAAGAACTCCTTTTGTTTGCAGAAATTATCTGTGTTCAGACTCCCCTGGACTTCGCATTCAGCCCATCAGCTCCAGGTATGTGTTGTTCACACTGACTTCTTAACTAACTTAATCATCTGTCAGCTACACGCTTAAGATGAAAGAAAGGAGCAGGTTTTCTATAACCAATTTTAACACTCTTATAAATTATGCAGGATAGGAAAAACATAGCACAATAGCATTACCTCATAAATAAACATTATAAACAGAGCCCTCAGCATGAACTGTTTTCCCGTTCTGCAAATGTTCTGCAGACAAGGAAACAGTTCTTTGTTGGAAATTAAGCAGAGAACACTTATTCATGGACTGAAAAAAATGGTTCAAGTAAACAGAAATGGCTCATTTCAGTGACTTCAAAATTCAGTGCATAACAGCAGTCCTTTAGGGACTCCTGTGGCAATGAAGTGTGTAGAGGCAGCCTTTTCCTTGGGATTTTTGAACCTGTCTGCCAGATGCAACCAAATGAGAAAGAAGTGCAGAGAATGCTAGGGGGATGAAGCTCTGTTAGGCTTCCTGTGGTTGGGTCGAGAAGTGGGATGGAAACTTGTGCTGTGTGTGTCCAGGCACAGGGGAGCCTTGCAAGTGGCTTCATACAG